>NC_044323.1:136228458-136529422 GCF_007399415.2 Gopherus evgoodei
GGCCTTCACAACTTCCCCTGGCAATGAATTCCACAGGTTGATTGTGCATTGTGTGAAGAAATACTTCCCTTTGTTTGTTTTAAACCCACTGACTATTAATTTCATTGGCTGACCCCTGGTTCATGTGTTATGTTGAGGTAAATAACACTTCCCTAGTCATTTTCTCCACACCATCATGATTTTATAGACCTCTATCATGCCTCCCCTTAGTTGTCTCTTGTCTAAGATGAACAGTCCCAGTTTTTTTTTAATCTCTCCTCGTATGGAAGCTGCTGCATCCTGCTAATCATTTTTGTTGCCCTTCTCTGTATCTTTTCCATTTCTAATATCTCTTTTCTGAGATAGGGTAACCGGAACTGCACATGGTATTGAAGATGTGGGTGTACCTTGTATTTATATAGAGGCAATATGATATTATCTGTCTTATTATCTATCCCTTTCCTAATGATTCCCAACATTCTGTTAACTCTTTTGGCTGCTGCTGCACATTGAGCGGATGTTTATGGAGAACTATCCACAATGACTCCAAGATCTTGTTCTTGAGTGCTAACAGCTAATTTAGACCCTGTCATTTTGTATGTGGGATTATGTTTTCCAATGTGCGTTACTTTGCACTCATCAACACTGAATTTCATCTGCCATTTTGTTGCCTAGTCACCAGTTTAGTGAAATCTCTTTGGAACTCTTTGCAGTCTGCCTGGGATTTAATGGTGAGTAATTTTGCATCATCCACAGATTTTGCCACCTCACCATTTTACCCCTGAACAGCAAAGGCCCCAGTACAGATCTTTGGGGACCCCACTATTTACCTCATTGTGAAAACTGAAAATATATTCTTACCCTTTGTTTCCTGTCTTTTAACCAGCTACAGTCCATGAGAGGACCCTCCCTCTAATCCCATGACTGCTTACTTTGCTTAAGAGCAAACTTAGTTTCCTTCTGTTCATTTTAGGCACCAAGCGAAGAGCCTCTGCGTCACTCAGGGGACAGCTCACCCCAATCATCGACAAGGAAAGGCCAAGGAAAAGCAGAGTGAGTGAGGAGATAGTGGGAAATCCACAGCACACTGGGGAAAGTGCCCATGGCATAGATGGTACAAAGTTCCCTCCATTGCCAACTCAGCCTGGGCTCCCGCCCCCTACTGCCTTCCCCATGACACACTGACCCTCTAAGGCTCTGACCGTCTTTCCCCATCTGCTTGCTTCCAGATTCACTGCCATTCTCTGGCCCTAGAGAACATGCTCTGACCCCCCTTGCCAGGGCAAGTGTTGCAGACAGGAGGAGAGAGGCGACTCCATTCCCAGTACCTGGCTCTGCTTTCTTTCTTCTTTGCCGGCTGGTCAGCAATGGGCTGCATTAGGGAACCAGGGAGAGAAATAATAACCATCGTCCTGAGCTTCACCTCTCCCCAGAGTGTCCTGTGCATTCACCTCTCCCTGGGCCCAGGGCAGGGTTAGCTGTTAGCCCAGCCTAGACCTGCAGAGAGCAAGGCTCCGCGAGGGGAAGTGGCTGGCCCAAAGCCAGAAAGCAGGAGTATCCATCCCTGGTGCACTCTGGAAGTGACCATTGTAGGAGGTGAGCAGGCAGAGACAATGGGCCAGATCCTTGGCCCCTGGTAAGGCCGCATGAAGGGACATTAAGCTCTCCCTTCCAAGCTCCTGCACGGTTTCCTCACCCCAGCACGGGGGCAGGGAGGAGCCCTTGGATGCTGTCTTCCCATCCCTGACCTGTCTGTGTGGGTCTCTAGACTGTCAGCCCTTCAGGACAGAGATTATCTCTGTATGCGTTGTGCTGCACCCAGTGCAACAGAGCCTGATCCTGACTGGAGCCTCTGGGCGCTGCCCTAACATCAGTAGTGATAAATAATCAGGGCAGGCCCCACTCTTCCAAACAGAGCCTGCCATCCCGGCCATCCTCTCAGCACACATCACCCCAGCTGGCATCAGGTACAACTATTCTGTTGAACCAACCAGAAGTGATACTAGGTTAGTGCAAACAAAGGGGTCAAATGCCTCTCCCAGAGAAGGGAGAGTCCGGCACCAGCTGGAAGCTGCTCTCCACAAGCCCATAACTTTATTCCTTCCAAGTCTGGGCTGTGGTAACCCAGCTGCGGATGGAGACTCTGCTCATTGGGGCTTGTTTGCGTGACACGTCATCGCCAAGTCCTGCGTCTTTTCTCTTGCACAGAGCCTTGCTTGTGTGAAAGACATGGATGAGCTGCCCTGAGGAAGGACATTGGCACCCTCCCAGCACTCCACTCCATGGTAAGAGATGCTGGGATCACTCAGGCAAAATGCCGGGGCCTGTTGGCTTTAACTGGGTAGGCTGTGGGAAGAGCTGTACCTGCCTCATGCTGTTCCCAGTGGGTGATGGATCCTGGAGAACTCTCCTTTGGTTTCTTTTCCTCCAGTGCAGAGCCTGCCAGGACCCTGTGCATCGAAACACATGACCCATCAGTGCTCCATAGTGTTGGGCAGAAGGTGGAGGAAAGAATCCCAGCAGGGCTCTGGCTGCATTTCCATCTCTGGGCTGCCTAGCAGCATTTCACCAAACACCCCGCTGAGAAAGGATCCCAGCCTGGACAGAGAGGGGACAAGGTCCCTCCACACTGTGTGCAAATCATTTCTGTTTCTGTCTGGGTCTGGCAGGTCAGAGAAGCCCTTGCTTCTTTTATACAGACAATGGGGGCGCATGGGCTCCTGGAGAAATCTGCATAAAGACCCTTAATTGACTTCTTGGTGCGTCAGTACACCCTGACCCTCGACAGCACGGTAATAATCCGCAGAGACTTTAGTGACGGGAGTCCGTGAATGGGACAGAACATGAGGTCAAGGGATAGGGAAGGAGGAGCAGCTGCAGATGGGGAGGGGCAGGTGATGGGCAGCAAATAGGGCTTGGGAAGCAGATGGAACTGGGGACGGCGCCCTCTGTCTACTGATGGAAGATGATGACAGATAGAAGACAGTGTTTTTTTCTCCCAGCCCATTCTCTCTGCTCCCTCTCCCAGCTGCCATCTGGGCTCTGTCCCTCGCGCTGGGAGGGCAGGACCCCTGGCTTCCTACTTCTCTCGCCCCACCGTGATCATCCACCCTACAGGAGACTATGCCATCATGGATCTGGTTTTCCCCAGGCAGAGGGGTGGAGCCTAGAACTGGCTCCTCACAGACCCTGGGCTGGTTCTGGCACAGTCACAGCCAGGGTTGCGCCTTTTCCCTTCAAGTCCAGTTTTCACCCCCTGCCATGCCTACTTGAGTTACCGTGCCACGGAGATCTCCACTGAATCTTAATCTCTCTGGTGTCTTCCTTATTTCTCACCCTCAAGGGGAAGCAGATGGGAGGCGCACCATGGAGCTCAAGGTCCACCAGCTCTGCTCCAGCACCCTGCAGTCCCTGGGTGACTCCCCCAGAATGGCCAATGTAAGTGACCCTGCCCCTCTCCATTGGACACAGGCCTCTGTAGGTCTGAGCTTTTCGATGAGACAGGCCCCAACCAGACTTATTTATCTGAGCCTCCCTGCTACAGAACATCATGGGGCTGGGGAAAATGGACCCCAGATCTGAACCAGACCTGGTGGTTTGGAACAGGGACCACTCACTGGCTGAGTGCCCCTGCATGCCAGGGTTTGGTGTCACAGGGACTCTTCCGCTCTAGCATCCTCTGTGGCCAGTCATGCTGGTTCTGCAGCTTCCATAGCTCAGTCCCTCTTCATCGGTCCCTCTGTTAACTTTTTCCTGGCTGTTCCAGGGCGGGGATCTATACAGCCCATCACATTCTTGTTTTGAAAATGCCAATCCTTGCCCAGGATTTCCTGTCTCTCATCCACACTACCCTGGTGCCCAAGGGACAGGCCACTGAGCTGGGAGACACTACATCCAGATCTCATCTCTGCTGACTATTGCTTATGTTTCCACACACGGCACAGAACTGATTACTGACCAGGTCTCAGAACGCAAGCCTGAGCAGTCAAGTATTAGCCAGCCCCCTCCCTACACTGAACAGCAATGTTGCGCAGGGTCACTCCAGGCAGAGCTGAGACTAGAAGCCACATTTCTAACAAGACAGACCCAAATATTGTGCACTCGGCTATGCTGTCTTTCAGATTGAGCATGCCAAATATACGTGCTTTAGTTACTACAGGTGGGGATAGATCCCGGGGGTTCCTGATCTCCACTCTTCTATACTGGCTAGCAAAGAGTTGTGTAACCCTCTGGAATAGTGTGTGTTAAGTTCCTCTCTTGCCCACACAGCAAACAGCAATTGCGTCTGTGGTTTAAGGGGTGCAGGTTCTGTGTGGGGATGTGAAGGTCAGAGCTCAAACCTCCCTGAGCGCCTGTTATGGCTTCACTTGGTAGGATTGGTTTTCTAGTCTCCTCTTTATTGATCAAGCTGGTGTATTGCGTTCAGGCCGTGAGAATACAGCCTTTCCAAGTGGGACTGGAGTTAGGAAATACTGTGCTGCCAATGATGATGCTACACTCAACAAAAGACGGGTGGGGGGGTGTCAGACATGTGTCACGTGATTCGGTGCTGGAGGCAGACACTGACAGGTGTGAAAGGGAGTGGGGGGACCACTGCATGGTTCAGGCTGGGTAGAGAGGTCTGGCTGGTGGTGGCAAGGCCAGGGTCCTGTCTAAAGTAGGAAAGAGAGAGCTGGTGCAGGAAGAGGATATTTCCGTACTGAGATGGCTTTTCTCTGCTCTGCAGGTTTTATGGTGTGGGTTGCTGCTTCAGCTGAGCCCAGCAGGCCGTGGACCAGTCCTGCCTCTCCTCCTGCAGATGTCGGTTAGGGTGGCAAAGAGGATGCAGGAGGAAAACAGGCTGCCCTCAGCCAGGAGGTGCGGCAAGGAGATCAGAGGTGAGTCACAGTATTTTATCCACCCACTCTTAGTACTTCTGTAGCGAGAGGCATCTGTCCCCCAGGTGGGGGTGGGGATCAGCTCTTGGCTCGGGTTCCGGCTCACTGCAAGGACACAGCCAGCCGTCAAGAGCCCAGGTAGAGCTCAGAGATGAATACAAAAGATCCCTCCAGAGCCTGATGGGATATCCCCCCTTTCTGTTCACAGGGTGTCGGTCAAGCCCCAGGGCCACTCTACTCCAGAAGCTGCTGGCTCGGCTGCTGGTGAGTAACCCGCAGCCAGGAGGTTTCCTTAGCTTCAGTGGGAAGGGGCCACTCCTGGAGCTGGCATGCAATGTGTGGTGGCTCTTCTCCTCGCAGCCCCCACAGGAGCTGGCTCGTCGCATTCCTCACGTTCATTGCACATCGACCCAGCACCTCTCGGCATTTAATGGAACCAGCAAGCTCTCTGAACCAGCCACCTTCCTGGCTCCCATGATCCTGGGGCTGGAGCAGGTACCCCAGCACAAGTTAGTGCAGCCCTTGGATGGCTCCAAAATAATTCAGGAGGAATGAGCCCTTAGGGACTGTTCTGCAGGCCCCCTCCTGCCCCCTGGCCTCCAGCATCCTCCCTTACCAAGTAGCAGCTGGAGATTCCCTTTATGGCCCAGCTGCCTCTTTCGGGATGCTTCAAGCTCCCCTTGTGCTGCGCTGACCTAGGCCAAGAATCTGACCCAGCAGCTGCCTGATGGCCTCTGGATAATTCTGTCTCCTTTCATCTGAGCTGGAGCCAGCTCAGGAGTGAGAGGATGGAAGGAGCCAAGAGCTGGTCCAGGGAGTGTCCCTGAACAACTGAAATATCCATCTCAATCCTGTCCTGGCTGTCAGCTCCACCTCCCTGCTATCTCCTTCCCTCCATTACTGAGCTCTCCCCTGCACCTGTGGGAGCTCCCTTCTCATACTGCCTTGCAAGGGAGGGGTACAGCCACCTCTGCCTCTTTGTCTGCCAGGTGCTCACTGTATCTTCATATATGATGGTGCAGGACAGAAGGGCAGCCATGTTCCTCCCCTTCCAGCTGATCAGCATGTTCCAGTCTGGGTCAGGCTGATTCTGGGATAACTATATGACGCACATGCTCCTCTACCTGGAAGGTGAGGAGGGAGTGTCTCCCCTTGCAGGAGCGAAGGGAGGGGACACTGTGGTGCTAGGCTCAGAGAGGGAGAGGCCAGGACCTCCCTCTGAATCCAGGATAATATGATGCTGTGACCTTGGAATCAGAGAGGATCACGTCAGGATCATATCCCTTGTTCATTGAGCCCAGCCCCCTGTGCCGAGACAGGAAGGATCCTTTCCAGGATCGTATTTAACCTTTATCTGACACCTCGCACCCTGGGGAAGGATCTTGGCAAGAAGAACTCCTGGGTATTTCACATGAAGGGCTCTGCCTGAGGAGCACTGTTGTCTATCAGTGATTTGCAAAGAGCCATGGGTCCGCTCGGGGCCTGTAAGTCGGCAGGTCCTCCCCACCCCCTGCCAAACAAGAGCCGTGATGTAGGCTGCTCCCCAGCAGAAGGGTCTAAACACAAAGGAAACTGACCTGCCCATCTCTTCCAGATCACAAGACCTGCTTCTGCCAGAGGGAGTGGGAGCAGCAGCTGCTGCAGGTAAAGGTCAGAGAAATGGAGGGCTGGAAAGGAATTCAAGAGGTCATCTAGTTCAGCCTGCTCACGCTGAAGCAGGATTAAGAGGCCCCTCAGCAGGAGTGGCGTAGCCAGGTTTTAACAGCAGGGGGATCAAGCAAACATAAAAAAGGCACCCCCTTGGCTCCTCCTCTGGCCACGCCCCCCGGCTCCTCCAGCAACGTTGTGCTCCTTCCCCCCCTTGGCTGGCTCCTCTGGCCACACTGCGGCCATGCTGCCCCCACCCACCATGGCTGTACAGGGAGGCTGGCAGAGGACGGAGATACGAGGGGAGGTGAAGGGGAGGGAAAGGCAGGGGCATGAGGTACATGGGAAGGGTACACGGGGTATGGAGCTTGGGGACCGGTTACTGGGGATGGGAATGGGCTGGAGTCCCCGGGGCTCTCTGTGCAGAGGGGACTGGAGCTGCCCCCGGGACTGGGAGAGCCTGGGAGGGGCTTGCCACGTGTAGCACCAGCCCAGCTCAGTGCTAGCCCTACCTCTTGGGGGGTGAGGGAAGAAGGCAGCGAGCCCCGCCAGGCATGGCCCGAGCGAGCTGCTTCCACGCCGGCCTGCCGCAGCCGCCCGCCCCATGGCTCTTTCGGCTGTGTTGCTGGCAGTCCTGGCCGGCAGGTGCCGCTTCCACCCCGTGATCAGCTATCTCCCGCCTGTTGGGGGAGACAGCTGATCGATGGGGGCGGGGTGTAAGCCGGGCAGGCGGTTCAGAGTGGAGCCCATGAGGTGCCGCTTTTTAAAAAATGTGGGGAGGAGAAGCAGCTGCTTCTGATGCATCCAACTAGCTATGCTACTGCTCAGCAGCACTGCATTTTGGGACGGAGGAAGGGGCTGAGCCCAGCAGATACAATTGGAGAAGCACCAGGGGCAGCTCATAAGGATTCACAAGCATTAGGAGAGACGTGGGGGGTGACAGTGCATGCTCCCTCTTCCCCTTCCCTCCCAGCTGTGGTGGGTTCCTGGCTGGAGCTATTGAGAGGACCAGTTTCTTGGCCCCTCTCGGTTCTAACTGGCTCTTCTTTCTCTGGCAGTTCCTGGAAGACCTTCTCTTCTTCGTCTCGGACCACACCTGGCTGGGCTGGTTTACCGCTAGTATCAGGCACCAGCTGCCCACAGTGATAAGCAGTCCGGTGACAAGGTCAGTGTCCTGGAAGGAATTGGGGGTCAGTGCCTAGTTCAGAACAGCAGTCACTACCCAGGGGCAGCTTGGGCCCAGTGAAGCAGACAACTATACCCAGTGGCTCTGTGTGTGCCAGGCTGTGCCCAATGCATCCAGCTTGATGGTGTCTCTTTCGCAGAGCTTTCTCTGCAAGTGCTGGGCACCATGCTGATGTTTTTTCCAACAGAGAGCATCAAGCCCTAGCTATGGCTTCTGGTGGAGATGGTTGATTTCCGAGAAGAAGAGGAAAGAGAGGTGAGGTCTTTGCTCCTCCACGGTCAAGAGATCCCTCATTCCTTGTCAATCCCCTGATGCTACATGTGTATGTTCTGCCTTGGACAAGGTCCAGTGGATTGAAAAGATCTTCCTTATACCCATGCCCATGGTGATGACTTTGAGAGCCCATCCTGGCCCCTTGGCGTGTTGCTCAGCATTCCCAACCTCCATCTTTCTGTCTCTCAGAGATTTGCCCGAGAGCTTGGGCTGTGTGCCAGGCAACACTTAGGCGAGATTTTTGCCATCCTGGAGCACTGGAAGGAGTTCATCAGCAGGATGCAGCTCCAGCCTTCTGCCGGTGGCTCTCTGGAGGTATGGTCCCACCTAGCATCTCTGCTCTTTCATCCATCCCTTCACCAGTCTTTGCAGGTAAAGGGACCTGCCAGGGAGGACTCTGGTTCCCAGAAGCCTGTTGAGTGAAGAGCTGAATATCCAAGCAGTGGCTCAGCCTCCGAAGAGGGAGCCCTTTCCTTACTCCTTCATGGAGCTGCAATCACAGCACAATGGGGTGGATCCAGGGGGAAGGTGGGTCCTGTTGTATAAGTTCTCCAGGGTATCTCCTGGGAAGCTCAGAGATGCTCCACACAGCCCCATAAACAAGGCTCAGAGAGGGCCCAAAAGATACTGCCATGCCATCAGCTCCAGCTGACACATTTCTCAGCAAAATAGACCCTTGGTCTTCCCCTGAACTGGGCTATTTCACAGACCTTCCTGGCAGACTCACCTGGGATGGCATGTTTGACATTCCACTCGCACCACCACCACCGCCTTCCCAATAACTCTCTGGGCCTCTGCAGTCCACTATAGTCCCAGTGACATCTCTGGAGCTAGGCTGAATTAAAGCAGTTGCTAGTGTGTCCCCTTCGGCTACCGGGTCACTTCAACCATCCAATCCTGGGGAGCTGGGAAGGGCCTCGGAGTCCAGGCAATTCAGTTCAGCAGAGTAGCCTTTGGTTGCTAAGCTGGCTGGGTGCAAAATCGTCCCCTGGCCCCATTTGTGAGTTAGGAACAGCTGGAGGCCATCCCGTTTCCTCACTCTTTCCTTTGCAATTCTCAGGAGTCAGCTTCTATTGAGCAGCTGAGAAGCCTCCAGCTCCTGCTCCTCACCTATGGGCACGTGATCCACTCAGGCCCCATGGATCTCATCCTAGAGAGCACAGATTGCAAGATCCTGTCTCCTATGTGGCAACACTATTTTCTGAGCCCACACGTAAGTCAGAGCCCTCCCCTGACTGCCCAGGCAGCATCTACCCGGGCTGTGCACAGCATCACAGAGCTATGTCTTTGCATAAACTCAGCTCCGAGGGCTGGCCCTTTGCCCCAGGAGGGATGAGAGACATGGGAACAGTACCATTCTCTATGACTCCACCATCTCGAATAGCTTCTTCTCTGATTCCAGGCCCATGGAACCTGTTGGAAGGACTCCCACCTGGGCCTTGTTAGAGTGTAGCTGAGCATCACTTGGTGCTCCTGTCCCAGAGGCGACTGTACCATGTTTGGTACCTCTAGGCTTGTGCTGCACTCAGTGATCAGAAGATAAAGATTTAGGGCCTGTTTCCCCACACACTGCAGTCGATGGTGTAGCTGGGCACAAAAGGCACACTGAGGGATTCAGGCCCCTAGCCCGGTTGACAGGCTTTCGTGCTGAAGGGGGATTTTTGAGATAACTCTAGGCTGTTTTCTTGCCAGGGGAAGTTGGAGGCCAATGGTCAGCCCTACGCTGGTTACAATGCCCAGATGCGTGTCCCAGTGAAAAGGAGAGGGGATGCTAGTTTGGTTGAACTGAATGTTCTCCTTGGAGAACAGACGCCTTGGTAGGGAGAGCCCAGCCAGCTCCAGAGAGCAGCAGATTCCTGTCCCAGATCAGATAATTACGACCTGATTGTCAGGGGAGCTGAGCAGTCCCAGGGCCCATTGACAGCTCTGGGAACTGCAAGTGCTCAGCACCTCTGGAAATCAGCCCATTCCTTGCATCCATCTCCAGAGATGGTCCCCTAGGGAATGCAAAGATGTTCCACTCTGCAAGCCAGGTGCTTTCCCTTAGGGCGTGAGAACAATCCATCTTAGGACAGCAGCTCCCTTGTAGAAACTCATCCTGTAGCCTTGTGTCTCAGCTCTCTGTTGCCTGCGGCTGTTTCCTCATTGTTCTCTCCCACTTCTGCCTGTAAGCCCAGGACCCACTGGTGAGATCTGCTTCTTTGAGAAGCCTCGTGCTGGTGGGTGAAGCTTTCACCCAAGAGAGCAGACATCAGCCCTGCAAGGCAGAGGTGGGTGTGGCAGTAACTTCACAAGGGCCTTTGCAAGAACTTATCCTATTGGGCAAAGGTGGTGAGGAGGCTGTGACCTCACACAGCACCCTTAACCTCAGCCAGGAAGGACAGGAATGCAGGGTAGGGGAACTTCGGAGACCCCTGTAGCCTTGCTGCAGGAAGCGTGCTTCCCACGGTCTCTCCTAGAAGACTAAAGGAGGATTTGTGGTCACGCACCTGAGTGCTAAGGAGGAGCTTATTTGGGAGTGTTCTCCTTTCTGTGTTAATTTTGTAGAAAGCAGACATTCCCTGGGTAGACGGTAAGATTCTCAGTGAGGGCTGGAACCTATTCAATCCGATCCATATGTTGCCAGCCGAGCTCTAGGCTCGTAAAACAGAAGGTAAGTTGGCAGAAAAATGTCCCACCTAGGACTCCGCCCCTTAGTAACTGGCTACCTAATAGGTCTCAAAACGTAATTGTAAATACGGAATCATTATCGAGTGGGTGTCTTTCTAGTAGGATCCTGCAGGGATCAGTTCTTGGATGTATACTAACATTTTGATCAGTGACTTGTAAGCAAATATACAATCATCACTCTAAAATCTTCCAATGACAGAAAGATTGGGGGAGTGGTAAATAATGAAGAGGACATGTCACTCATACTCTGGAACTGCTCCCCACAAAGCCAGTCAGGACTTTGGGGAGCCTCCTCTCCCCTGGAGCAGGCTGTCTTCAGGGCAAGAAGCTTACACGGCTTCACCTTCCTGGGTCTGAGATTGGAGCATTCAGCATAAGCCCCTCCGTGTGCTTCCCACAGCGAGTCTGCCCTGGCAGGATCCTGGGGAAGCCAGAGGGTCCTGCATGCATCCCCACTTCGCAATCAGACTTGACTATTAGCCAGTCAGTAAAACAGAGGTTTATTAAGTGACAGGACCACGGTCTAAAACAGAGCTTGTAGGTACAGAGAATGAGATCCCTCAGCCAGGTCCATCGGGGGGCCCAGCGAACCAGACAACCCCGTCTGCCCTCACTTCCCGTCCCCAGGCAGCACCCAACTGAAACCCCCTCCAGCCCCTCCTTCTCTGCTGAGTTCCTTTCATAGAAGTCATAGACTTCAGGTCAGAAGGGACCATTATGGTCATCTAGTCTGACCTCCTGCACAATGCAGGCCACAAACTCTCACCCACCCACTCCTGTAACAAACCCCTAACCTATGTCTGAGTTACTGAAGTCCTCAAATCGTGGTTAAAGACCTCAAGGTGCACAGAATCCTCTAGCAAGTGACTGGTGCCCCACGCTGCAGAGGAAGGTGAAAAACCTCCAGGGCCTCTGCCAATCTTCCCTGGAAGACAATTCCTTCCTGACCCCAAATATGGCGATCAGTTAAACCCTGAGCATGTGGGCAAGATTCACCAGCCAGACACCCAGGAAAGAATTCTCTGTAGTAACTCAGATCCCACCCCATCTAACATCCCAACACAGACCATTGGGCATATTTACCTGTTAATAATCAAAGATCAATTCATTGCCAAAGTTATGCTATCTCATCATACCATCCCCTCCATAAATGTATCAAGCTTAGTCTTGAAGCCAGATATGTCTTTTGCCCCCACGGCTCCCCTTGGAAAGCTGTTTCAGAACTTAACTCCTCTAATGGTTAGAAACCTTCGTCTAATTTCAAATCTAAACTTCCTAGTGCGCAGTTTATATCCATTTGTTCTTGTGTCCACATTGGTACTGATCTTAAATAATTCCTCTCCCTCCCTGATATTTATCCCTCTGATACATTTATAAAGAGCAATCATATCTCCCCTCAGCCTCTTTTCCCGGGCCAGGAGATCACCTGACCTCTTTGTTCTCCCACACCTATAGCATCCCCTTGCAGGGAGGAAGGGCCCAGGCCATTAGTTACCAGGAGACAGAGTGTCAGCCCGAAACTGAGGCATCCACACAGTATTCAGAGGACACACCAAGAACAGTCCCACTTTGTCACAGCTTGAGACTCAGATCAGCCTCTGGCTGCTGACCTAGCTGTAACTCTCGGTTCTTGACGTTAGCTACCAACTCTGGCTCATATTGTCTTTGCCCTGCTCTAGCCTCACTCCAGCCCCACCACCGACCTGCTACAACCTTGCCTCCTCCTCCTGAGCCTCCCCAAGTCCTCGGACTCTGACGGCCCGGCTTTAAACTTCCACCTGTATCTGGACTCTGGCTCTGATTCTGGTTTGTCTTGGACTCTGGTCTCAGTTTTGATCCTGTTGCTTCCCTGGACCTTGATTGTAGCATCACTCTTAGCCTAGGCGCAATCCTACACCTAGCTGTGATGTACGCTCTAACCACTAGACCTAATTATCAGACGTAGCATGTGACATCAGCTGGTGCAACTGTTTGCAGAAAATCAGGTTTTCCGGAAGTAAGTGGCCCATATTCAAAAGGAGACATGTCACACCAGGTGTGAACCATGGCCTTGGTATGTGAGACTAGTCCTGTGGTGCCCCAACTGGAGTGGTTTGATGGAGACAACTGAAAATGTAGGGGTTTCCTTAACCAGCCTCCCTCCCTAGACCTACTCCTCCATTATTGGCTCTGAAACCCAATATTCCCGATAAATACTAGGATTTTGTGGACATCTTTGAAAGAATGGAGGACACATTGCCTCTGCACCGAGACTGTGACTGCCCTATTGACCTACAGCCTTGGGTGAAAGTTGCCTTTGGCCATATTTACGCAATGACCAAACCAGAACTAGTGGCTCTCCCTGCATATAGCCATGAAAACCAGCCCAAAGGGTTTATTTGCTACTAAGCATTTTCCCACAGGTGCCCTAGCCGTTTTTGGGAAGGAGAAAGGTGGGACTCTACGCCTCTGTGTAGATTACCAGCCCCTGAACAAAGTGAGAGTTTGGAACCAGTACCTCCTAATCTTAATCCCAGAATTGTTGGATCACATGAAACCTGCATGGGTATTCATCAAACTAGGCCTTCAAGGATTTACAATCTAACATTAATTTGGGTGGGAGACAAATGGAAGACAGATTTCAAAACACATTATGGACACTTTCACTGTCTGGTAATGCCATTTGGACTGACTAAGAGTCCTGTGACCTTGCAACACTACATCATGATGTATTTGGGGACATTCTGGATCACTACATTCTCATCCATATAGATGACATACTTTTCTATTTGGAGAACCCAGAGAGGTACACGCCCCACATCAGAACCTGAAGAGGTTGTGGCAGAATGGTCTCTATACAAAATTGGAAAAGTGCACCTCTAGCCAACTCTCCACGGAGATTTTGGGGTACATCCTCTTCCCAGAAGGAGTTAAGAATGATCCAAATAAGGTGGAAGCCATTCACTACTAGGAGGAACTTGAAGTACTCAAGAAGAGCAGTGCTTTCTAGTTTTCCCCAGTTTTACTGCTGCTTCGGCCCAGGGTTCTCAGAGCGAAGAAGCCCCATGGTAGCTCTCCTCCACAAGACTGTCAAATTTGTTTGGTTGCCCAAGGGCCAATAAGCCCTCAACAGCTCAAAATTGCCTTCATTGCTGCACCTATTCTGGCGCACACCAATCCAACTGACGCATTCATCATGGAAGTTGACACATCTAATATGACAATTAGGGCCATGCTCGCTCAGGCATGACTCCCAGCACCTGCTGTGCCCCTGTGCATAACATTTCTGGAGGCTCACCCTACAGACCCAATCTAGGAGATCCTTGACAATGAGTGGGTTCTGATAAAATCCTCATTTGAAGACTTATGTCAGTAGCTGAAGGAGACTCGATACCCAGCACAAGTTTGGACTGATCACAAAAGCCTCCAATATTTGTGAAAAGCCAAAGCACTGAAACAGGAACAATTCAGCTAGACCTTATTCTTCTCCTGCTTCAATTTCAAGATTACTTAACTACGGCACGGGAACTAAGAATGGCCAGGCCAACGTCCCGGTCCCTAATGAAGAATAGAACCAAGAAGGGAGAAAGCTAGTGAGGAACAGCCCTTCTCAAGCCCTACAATGTGATTAATACTACCAGACCTCAAGCTGTAACTATGCTAATGTAATCAGTCTCCTGGGATGACCCGTGGCCGGGGAAGGGGGGACCTGTCTGGACAATCAGGAGCAGAGAATGAGAAACAACATTCCATGTGGGACGCGATAAGATTTACTGAGAGCCGCCTGTATATTCTGCCAGGATGTCCCAGGTTGAAGGTACTACAAAACCCGAACAAGGACAACTCCCTGGCAGGACACTTTGGGTACCTCATAACCTCTGCCTAACCTCCTGCTTTGCTTGGTGGTGTCAGATGTGGGTTGAAATTCAGACATATGTTGACTCACATGAATTCTGCACTTGCACCAAGGCACCACACACCAAATACCTTGGCACCTCACGTCTTTGCCTCAGCCATGGGCAGCGAGTGCAAATTGATTTCATTGCAGAACTCCCTGAATCAAATGGCCACATGGTGGAACTGACTATCATAGATCAACTAATGAAGATGGCACTCTTCACCCCCCTGTGACCATGTACCTTCAGCTGAGAGGCCAGATCAACTCCAAATTTGCAAACCACAAAGCCAATGACACCTTTTATTTTTTAATTTTTTTATTTTTTGGCTAACAATAGATTTCCCCCTGATTTCATCCTACACTACCAGTGGCCTCTCTGAACTTCCTGGCTAGTGACCTGGTTCAATGAATCAACCACATTCAAGAAGAACTAAGGGGGCACCTAGAGGACACTAGGAAAGACGTCAATAGCATGCAGACTGCCAATGACAGCAGGGGCCAGTCTTTTCAGTAGGGAAACTATTAGCTGAGGGGAAGTACCGAGCCCTTGGGACTGACCGAAGTCCTAAGTTCCGTGTGTGGCAGCAGTTCCTGTCCCATCCCCCTTCCTTGACCTCCTGATCCCATCCTCGTCCCCGGATGCAATGGAACAAACTCTGCGTCCCTTCCCTCACTCTGGCACAATCCATGCCCACAGTGTCCACGCCCCATGCAGATAATGGGACTGTCCTCCCCTCCCCTCCTGGGCAGGGGAGCACACTACTGCCCCCATTTTACAGATAGGGAATGAAGGCAATAAATTGACCTCTCCGAGGTCACATGTACAAACGTGGGGTGGATCTGGGAACTGGACTGGAGTCTACTCTCGTGCCTTCCCCACAGAGGTAGCTTCACTTCCTGCCCTTCATTCTTCCCTCCTTTCTTGGCCCTTCTTCAATGAGGTCTCTGAATGGGAAATGAGCAGGGGCTTCCTCCCCTTTCTGTCTTCCAGGCTCTGGGATCTGTCTCTGACTCCTACATCAATGTAGTCTGCAGCTGGCCCAGCTTGGGGAGTAATGACCTCATCCTTTCAAACCGGGAAGAGCTGGCTCTCAGTGATGCTTAGATGGAAACCACACACTCTTCACAGAGGTAGGAACCACTCTCTCATCTGGGCGATTGTGGCATTTGGGACAAAGATCGGGTTCCTGATACATAGCCTGGCTGAGGGCATCCCTTATCCCTGGATCCCAGCCCTGGGAATGAGACATTGTTCTCATTGTGCTGTGTTGATTTTATTCCTAGGAAAAGCATCCCCAAGGACATGTATAAGGATCCTGGACTCTATTGCCCACAAGAAGCTTCAGCCACCTCACAGGTAGAGGTCATTGTCTTTCATACAATTATACCAGTGCCCTTTCTGCTCTCCATCACTGCTCCCTCCAGCAGGACAGAGACACCCCTTAACTCCCAGAGTTCTGATTCCTGCCATTCAAGGGGCTGAAGGCTTGCATTACCCTCACCCCCACCATCAGATACTTTTTCTGTGGGAATCTCATTAGAGCAGGGGAGAAATTTCCTCTTCTCTTGGAACCTGTCTGCTCAGTAAATCCACCCATGCTGACCTCATCTTAGTGCTTTGCTTATCCGAGACTAGCGGTATCTTCTGAAAATCTTTAGCATGTGGGGCTGAAGTGGCACAGGTAATCCTGCCGCTAATCATGTTTTTGACCCCATATGAGAGTAGGACTGGATGTCCTTTTCCTGTTCTACGGGAGGGAGTGAATGCATAGTGCCTGGGGGGTGAACAGGCTCTCAGCCACTAAGTGTCTTCAGCATTTACACCAATGATCCAGAAATCAATATCACATCACAGCTGGTAACATCTGCAGGTGGCACAAGGATTGGTGTCATGGTAAATAATGATGAAGACAAGATAGCCCATTCAAACAAAACACATTTGAATACAGTAAATACCCAGTAATAATTTAGGAGGGAGGGAGATTAACCAGTGGAACAAATTACCAAAGAAGAGGAGGATTCTCTGTTTCCTGATGGCCTCACATCACACCTGGATGTCTTTCTGGAAGGTGTGTTTTAGTGAAACACAAGCTATTGGGCTTAATATGGGGGTAAGGGTGTGAAATTTCATGGTTTGTGAAATAGAGACCTAATTAGGAGATCTAATGGCCTCAGAACCTATGAATCTATGAAAAACTCAGTGTGGGGTGAAGAACAGACTCTGGGTAACCTGCTTACTCTCCCTAGAATCAATAATGAGCATGTGGGGTGATCTGGAGAACAGCTCAAGCATTCCACCAGGCTGACCTGGGGCAGACATCAGCCCTGCAAGGCAGACAGGGCTGACTCCAGGCCCCAGCGTGCCAAGCGTGTGCTTGGGGCAGCATGCCGCAGGGGGCACTCTGCCAGTTGCCGGGAGGGTGGCAGGCGGCTCTGGTGGAGCATCCGCAGGCATCCCTGCAGAGGATCCGCCGGTCCTGTGACTCCGGTGGATCATCCGCAGGCTCGCCTGCGGGAGGTCCACCAGAGCCACCGGACCGGCGAGCGGCAGAGCGCCCCCCACGGCGTGCCGCCGTGCTTGGGACAACGAAATGGCTAGAGCTGGCCCTGAAGGCAGAGGTGGGTGTGGCAGTGACTTCACAATGACTTTTGGCAGGAACTATTGGGCAAAGGTGGTGAGGAGGCTGTGACTTCACACAGCACCCTTAACCTTAGCCAGGCAGGACAGGCATGCAGGGTAGGGGGAACCTTGGAGACCCCTGTAGCCTTGCTGCAGGAAGCCTCCTTCTCATTGTCTCTCCTAGATGACTAAGAGAGGATTTGTGGTCACACATCTGAGTGCTAAGGAGGAGCTTATTTGGGAGTGTTCTCCTTTCTGTGTTGATTTTGTAGAAAGCAGACATTCCCTGGGTAGAAAGTAAGATTCTCAGTGAGGGTTGGAACCTGTTTAGTTTGATCCATATGTTCTCAGCCGAGCTCTAGGCTCATAAAACAGAAGGTAAGTTGGCAGAAAAATGTCCCACCTAGGACTCCGCCCCTTAGTAACTGGCTACCTAATAGGTCTCAAAACGTAATTGTAAATAAGGAATCATTATCGAATGGGTGTTTTTCTAGTAGGGTCCTGCAGGGATCAGTTCTTGGATGTACTCTAACATTTTGATCAGTGACTTGTAAGCAAATATAGAATCATCACTGTAAAATCTTCCAATGACAGAAAGATTGGAGGAGTGTTAAATAATGAAGAGGACATGTCACTCATACAGAGCCATCTGGATTGCTTAGTTACCTCAGCACAAGCAAATAATATACATTTTAGTATCTCTGAATGTAAAGTTTCCGTTTAGGAAAAAAATATATAGGCTATGTGTACAAGAGGGATTCTATCCTGGGAAATAGTGACCCTGAAAAAGACTTGGGGTCATGGTAGGTAATCAGCTGACTATGAGCTCCCACTGAGACACTTTGGCCAAAAGGGCAAAGGCCATCTTTGGACCCATACCTAGCAGAATCACAGGTAAAAGTAGAGAGGTTCTATATCTCTGTACCTGGCACTGGTGTGACCACTACTGGAGTCTTGTGTCCAGTTCTGGTGTCCACAGTTTGAGACAGATACTGATAAATTTAAGAGGGTTGAGAGAAGAGCCACAAGAATGATTAAAGGATTAGAAAACATACCTTATAAAGATAGATTCAAGGAGTGCAATCTGTTTAGCTTAACAAAGAGAAGGGTAACAGATGAGCATAAGGGAACAAATATTTGCTAATGGGCTCTTCACTTGAGCAGACAAAGATATAACGAGATCCAGTGGTTGTGAATTGAAGCTGGACAAATTCAGACTGGAATAAGGTGAACATTTTGAACAGTCAGGGTTTGGAGCAATTAACCCAGGGTTGTAATGGATCCTCCACAACTAGCATTTTTAAATTCAAGATTGGCTTTTTTTCTAAAAGATGTGCTCTAATTCAAACAAGAATTATTTGGCAGGGAGTTCTATGGCCCACGTTCTACAGACTAGATGGTCAGAGTGGATCTTCTGGCCTTGAGATCTTTGACTCACTGAGGCATTTGGAATTTGTCCATTTTTGCTTCTCTTTTCCTCCCTGCCTCTTGTCTTGTCTTTTCTCTTCTCTTGTTCCATTTCTCTGCTGCTCTTCTTCCTGAGGAGGGTGAGGCTGTTCTCCAGCAGTCATTGTAGGAAGCCCTCACAAAGAGGTGGGGCTGGAATAGTGCTCTGACAGAGATCTCCACCAGAATGATCTCCTGTCGTGACTAGTGCTGTGTTTTGGCCATCTGTTGAGAATGCTCAGCCTCCGGTCCCTAAGCATCTCCACACTGATTGGGTGAGCTGGGGGTTATTAAAAGGGATGAGACTCAAGTCATTGTTGGCTGAGTGCAGTGAGGCCTAACGCTCAATTCAATGGCATTTCTTTGTCTGTCTGTAATGCACTAATTTTGGAAGACTATGTCCAATTGATTCCAAAATTGCAGGGAATTTCTAGGCATCAGTGGAAAGAATCTTGTTGATTTTAGTGACAAATGGAAACCACCACTACCACCAGGAAAACTTGATTTCCGCACCGTGCCCATTTACTTGGTGCTGCAGGTAGAGGCACATTGTGATATCAGAGTTAACTCAGCCAGTCAATGCTAATTCTGTGCAGGTGATTTGCATAATTCAACCCCACTGGTTGAAAGGAGTCAGCTAATGATCCTGCAGGTTCTTCTTCGAGTGCTTGCTCATATCGATTCCAATTAGGTGTGCGTGCACATTTGTCGGAAGATTTTTACCCTAGCAACACTCGGTGGGTCGGCTGGGACGCCCCCTGGAATAGCGCATTTATGGTGCTGGATATATACCCCTGCCAACCCAATGGCCTGTGATGGTCGTTGGAACTGTGGAGCATGGCTTAGCTGATCTCCACTTCCCTAGCTTACTCATAGTTCTTTACTGTTATTTGTGTATATAGTTCGAGTTTTTACAGTTATAGTCAGTCTTAGTTGTTTGTATATATATAGTTAATGTATATAGTTGAGGGGGGGCCGGGGATTAGCCCCTTCCCTCTTCCCCGGTACTGGAGCTCATGCCCAGGTCACCGGGATTCAAACCGTGCTTGGCCTGCCAAAAGCCGATGCCAACAGGGGATCCCCACGACTCCTGCCTCAAGTGCCTTGGGGAATCCCACCTTCCTGACAAGTGCCGCATCTGTAAAGCCTTTAACCTGAGGACGAAGAAGGAGGGGACTTTCGCCTGAAACAGCTGCTCATGGAGACGGCACTTAGCCCAGCACCATCGGTACCGAACGCTGAACAATCCACATCTGTAAGGAGCGCTCCAATGCCGTGAAGCAGTCCCGGCACCAACCCTCCTCAGCACCAACGTCGACTCAGCACCGCTCCCTGTCCCTGTGGCACAGGAAGCAACACAAGGCTCCAGCGACCTCGGTATCGTTTGCTCCGCAGAAGGAGCACATATCTAAGATGGATCAATTGGCACCGACATCTGCCGCGGCACTGCCGACTGCAACACCGTCAATTCCAGTCCCGCAAGGGCCATTGGGTCTGGTGCCTGAAAGCTTCCTGGCTCATGCCGTGGTTGAGCTTGCTCTCCCATCCACGCCGGAGACCTTCTCCACTGCACGGGAGTTGATCGCGATGACGGAGACCGCGCTGCCTCAACCCCCGGCACTGCCGGTGCGGGTCATCCATTCTATTGGCAAGCCTGCCTTGCTGAGGCTGCCCTCCGTGGGAGCCGCCGAGAGACATCATTGAAGATCTTGGTCCTGCCGATGATGTCGGTCATGCCGCCGATCCTGGTCCCGACGCCACTCGCAGTCCTGGCACCACTCTCCATCACGGTACCAGTCGCACTCGCGGCACCGCTCAGCCTCCCGTTTGCCTGCCCGGTACAACCGGTACCGATCTGGCTCCTGGCACTGTTCACGGCATCACTCGTCTCGCAGCCACTCTAGGCAAAGGGGATCGAGATCCCAGTCAACCTCTCGGCACTGATACGGTCGTAGGTCCCAGTCTCGCTCACGGTACCGTTACAGTTCCCAGTACCGCTCCCCAGTGCCGTCTCGGGAACGACCAGCCAGAGACAGGGCTCATTCTCAGGGTCCCTCAGCACCACCTTGGCCATCAAGACACACGTCGGTGTCATCTCATGCTGGTAGTGCTTCCTACACACAGGACCGCCACTCGGATGTGCCCAGCCATACGTTTCCAGGGAACCATGGCCACAAGAAAGGGGCCCATCAGTGGTCTTTCTGGACACCTTGCCCAAGGTGCTCCACCAGCTGCACCACGGTCTGCTCCATTGGAACACTGGGTGCCGGAGGCAACTGTAAGCCGCCCCCCCCATGGGTATGGATGAGGCTTTGGTACCACCGGCAGACACCCAGGCCCCACCTGAGCCTGACGCCTCCCTTCAAGAACAGGAGCCCCCACAGGACCCTCTTGTCCCTGGCCTCTCCTCTTCCTCCTCATCAGATAAGGCGGTGGCAGGGACATCCTCCTCCGGCTCTCCTGGAATTGATCTAAGGGCCCATCAAGACCTTTTGAGATGGCTGGTGCAGAATATGAATATGAATCTGCAGGTGGAGGAGGTCCCTGAAATAGAAGACCCAGTGGTGGATATCTTATCAGCAGACACCCCTACAAGAGTGGCCCTGCCCTTCATTCGCACTATACAGGCGAATGCTGATACCATTTGTCAATCCCCAGTCTCTATTCTCCCCGCTGCCAGGGGAGTAGAGCGAACGTACACGGTGCCCTCCAAGGGCTACGACTATCGCTACGTGCACTCTCCTCCTTGCTCCCTAGTAGTGCAATTGGTCAACGAGCGGGAATGTCATGGGCAGCAAGCTCCTGCTCCCAAGTCCAAAGAGGCAAGTGCATGGACTTGCTACGCCGCAAAATATATTTGGCTGGGGGCTTCCAGCTTAGGGTGGCAAACCAGCAAACCCTCCTAAGTAGATACAACTATAATATGTGGACATCCTTGGGGAAGTTCACAGAGCTTGTTCCCCAGGAGTCCCACCAAGAATTTGTGGCCCTGTTGGAAGAGGGGAAAAAAGGTAGCAAGAACCTCCCTCCAAGCTTCTCTGGACGCAGCGGACTCTGCTGCCAAGACTCTAGCTTCCGGAGTGGCGATAAGACGCATCTCCTGGCTCCAGGTGTCAGGCCTTCCACCTGAATTACAGCAGACTATACAGGACTTGCCCTTTGAAGGCCAGGGGCTATTCTCAGAAAAGGCCGACCCTAGGCTGCAAAGTCTAAAGGACAACAGAGTAATCATGGGCTCGCTGGGGATGCACACCCCAGTGACCCAGCGCCGGTCCTTCCATCCCCAGCCTCACCGCACTTACCCACCTCCTAGGCCATGACAGGACTTCGCCAGAAGGTGTGGCTGGGGAATCGTAGAAGGCAGTCTGGACCCCAAGGCGGTCAAAATCAGGGCCCCCCCTAAACCACCTGCGGGGCTCAAACAGAACTTTTGAAGGGGTGCCTGAGGATGGTGCACCAGTTGTTTTCCCGGATCCTTCCCCACCCTTTTACAACCGCCTCTCCCATTTCCTCCCTGCGTGGTCCCAGCTAACATCGGATCGTTGGGTCCTGCGCATGGTGGAATTGGGATACCACTTTCAATTTGTTTCACCCCTACCTTCCCATCCCCCCTCCTCATCCCTCTTCAGGGACCCCTCTCACAAGCAATTCCTCTTACAGGAGGTCCAGATGCTCCTATCCATTGGAGCTATAGAGGAGGTACCAAAAGACCTGAAGACCAATGGGTTTTATTCTCACTATTTCCTAATCCCCAAGGCGAAGGGAGGTCTAAGACCGATCCTAGACCTGTGAGGACTCAATAAGTTCATGATAAAGTTAAAGTTCCACATGGTATCCCTGGGGACCATCATTCCGTCCTTGGATCCCGGAGACTGGTATGCCGCCCTCGATATGAAGGACGCGTATTTCCACATCGCAATTTACCTACCACACAGATGGTACCTCCGTTTCATGGTCAACCATCAACATTTTCAATTCACGGTCCTTCCATTCGGCCTTTCTACAGCCCCGCGAGTATTCACAAAATGCATATCGGTAGTCGCCGCCTCCCTTCGCCGTCGTCGGGTGCATGTCTACCCCTATCTCGATGACTGGCTCATTCGAGGGGCCTCCGAGTCACAGGTGAGCAGTCACCTCTGCATTGTCAAAGATCTCTTCAGGAGACTAGGCCTGACGATCAACACTGAGAAGTCGAATCTGGGACCCACGCAGAGAATAGACTTCATCGGGGCGATTCTGGACTCCAATCTCACCAGAGCTTGCCTGCCACAGCCTCGTTTCCAGGTGATGGCAACAGTTGTTCAAGGCCTCCAAACCTTCCCGACAACGTCGATTCGCACTTGTCTCAGTCTGCTAGGCCACATGGCTGCCTGCACCTTCGTGACCAAACACACCAGACTGCGCCTCCGTCCACTTCAAAGCTGGCTTGCCTCAGTGTACCGACCAGGCCGAGACAGCCTGGACATGATAATCATGGTTCCCTCGAACATTTTAGCATCCCTGACCTGGTGGCTGAACCCCACCCTGGTCTGTGCAGGAATGCCATTCCACCCACCGCAACCTTCGATGGCCCTAACCATGGACGCGTCATCTCTGGGTATGGAGACCCCATCTAGAGGTTCTCCATACCCAAGGCCTTTGGTTGGCTTAAGAGCTAACCTTGCACATCAATGTGCGGGAGCTGCGAGCGGTTCGCCTAGCGTGCCAGGTGTTTTCGCATCAACTCCATGGCCGTTGTGCATCAGTGTTTATGGACAACACAACAGCCATGTTTTATATAAACAGGTAGGGCAGAGCTCGCTCCTCCTCTCTTTGTCAGGGAGCCATTCAGTTCTGGGAGTTTTGCGTAGCCCACTCAATCGACCTGGTAGCGTCCTTTCTCCCAGGAGTTCAGAACATCCTGGCAGATCGCCTCAGCAGATCCTTCCTAACCCACGAGTGGTTGATTCGTCCGGACGTCATCTATTCTGTTTTCAGGAAGTGGGGGTTTCCCGGAAGTGGGGGTTTCCCCGCATAAACCTCTTCGCCTCTCACAGGAATCAGAAATGTCACTTGTTCTGCTCCTTCCAGGGTTGCTCCCCAGGCTCCCTCTCAGACGCATTCCTGATAGCGTGGACGAACCATCTGCTGTACGCCTTTCCACCATTACCGCTGGTCCACAGAGTCCTGCTCAAGCTCCGCAGAGACAGGACCTGCCTGATCATGATCGCCCCAGCGTGGCCGAGGCAGCACTGGTACACCATGTTGTTCGACCTGTCGGTGACCGACCCAATTCTCCTACCACTTTGGCCAGCTCTCATAACCCAGGACTACGGCAGACTTCAGCATCCAGACCTGCAGTCTCTTCATCTCACAGCATGGTTGCTCCATGGTTAAGCCAGTCTGAGTTACGCTGCTCTGCCTTGGTGCAACAGGTACTCTGAGGCAGTAGGAAGCCTTCTACTAGATTGACATACCTGGCCAAGTGGTAGCGTTTCTCCTGCTGGTGCGCTCAACGTAATGCTGTCCCCACGCAGACACCAGTCCCTACGGTCCTGGACTACCTCTGGTCCTTGAAACAACACGGCCTAACGGTTTTATCCATAAAAGTGCATCTGGAGCCCATCTCGGCCTTCCACCCAGGGGAGAACGGACGCTCAGGCTTCTCTTACCCTATAGTTTCAAAGTTCCTCAAGGGCTTGGAACGTTTGTACCCGCAGGTTTAACGTCCTGCCCCGACCTGGGAACTCAGTCTCGTTCTAGCCAAGCTTATGAGTGCTCCCTTCGAACCACTAGCCATCTGCTCGCTGCTGTACCTCTCCTGGAATTACATTGGCAAGGCGAGTGTCCGAGCTTCTGGCCCTCACAGCGGACCCACCCTATACAGTGTTTCATAAGGACAAGGTACAGCTGCGATCACACCCCGCCTTCCTCCCTAAGATGATGTCGGCCTTTCATGTCAATCAAGATATCTTCCTTCCAGTCTTCTTCCCGAAGCCTCACTCGTTGCGTCGGGAACAGCAACTGCACTTCTTAGACGTCCGTAGGGCTCTCTCCTTTTATATCGAAAGAACAAAGCCATTTCAAAGGACACCCCAGCTCTTCGTAGCGGTGGCAGATCGAATGAAGGGCCTGCCGGTCTCCTCGTAGTGAATTTCATCTTGGGTGACGTCCTGTATCCATGCCTGCTATGACTTGGCCCACGTTCCAGCTAGCCACCTCACTGCCCACTCTACGCGGGCTCAAGCTTCATCGGCCACTTTTCTGGCTCATATATCCATCCAGGAGATATGTCGTGCAGCCACTTGGTCATCGGTTCACACATTTGCGTCACATTACGCATTGGTGCAACGGTCCAGGGATGATGCGGCGTTTGGCTTAGCAGTCCTACGTTCTGCGACATCCCACTCCGACCTCACCGCCTAGGTAAGGCTTGGGAGTCACCTAATTGGAATCGATATGAGCAAGCACTCGAAGAAGAAAAGACGGTTACTCACCTTTGTAACTGTTGTTGTTCTTCAAGATGTGTTGCTCATATCCATTCCAAACCCGCCCTCCTTCCCCTCTGTTGGAGTAGCCGGCAAGAAGGAACTGAAGGGCTGTTGGGTCGGCAGGGGTATATATCCAGCGCCATAATGGCGCCACTCCAGGGGATGTCCCAGCCGACCTACCGAGTGTTGCTAGGGTAAAAATCTTCCGACGAACATGCACGCGGCGCGTGCACACCTAATTGGAATGGATATAAGCAACACACCTCGAAGAACAACAGTGAGTAACTTTCTTTTTCAATAGGGGAGATGACCAAGGCAGGCCATAGGGTTAGCATTTAAGGTCAGAGTTATTGGAGGGAGTGTGTGATGAGTGGCTGAAATACCTCAGATGTCACAATGTTACTGCTCAGGCTACTCTGCCTGCATCATCACATGGACAGTGACTGTCAAGGGGAAGATTTTGTGGATCTGAAACTTATAAAAGAAGAAGAGCAGAAGAGGAATGACTTAGATGATTTGACAATAAAATTTAGGTTTTGCGGCATTATCCAGTGCAATTGCTACTGTTTCAGAGGTAAAACCATGTCCACGTGTGCTGCCAAGTTTTAATGGAAATCAAACCACTGAACTCGTGGCAGTCTTTGGCTGGAACCAGAGTTTGTTGAAATGGTAAACCAGCTTTTGACAGCAGCAGCCTCTTCTGTAGGAACAGAAAGACTATTTTCTTCTTTTCAGTTGATTCAGTTAGTTGAGTTCAATAACAATTTCATTCAAATTTCAGAAACTGACTGGGAGTGGAAAAAGAAGGAAAGTTTGTTTTCCTCTTCCAGTTTATAAATAAATACTAAACATGAGGAGATCAGATCTATTAGTTCTAAAATATGACAGACATGAAGACCAGATATAATCAGTTCATTTCACTAACTGCAGACTTGAAAACTAAGTGATTTAAGGAAGTATCTGCAGTTAGTGAAATTAGATCCAAGGAATGTAACTTAAGCCATATAACTGCTTAAATAAATGTGCATAGATATACTGTACTAATGAGAATCAACCTATCATTAGGAAAATAACTAAAAAGTACAAATGCAAAACATAATTAGAATCAATGGTGTAAATCAATCCACCTAGATGTCTGCTTCTGGGATTCTGAACTTTGAAGGCCAGACTGAGACCCTCATTGACTAGGAACAGTCAGGAACCCAGTAACAAATTCCAGTCCTGCTAGCATCCAAGGCTCTAAATCTAAAGAACAATGGAAAGCAGTAGACAATTGAGGAGTGCTGAGAATTTCCAAACCCAAAGATGTGATATTGGCTCTGGATGCGGGAGAAGCAGGGTCACCAGGGATTCTTGATGAATCACCCATTGTCCTTTGGAGCTCAAAGGTGTCTAACACTTATGATGGACTCAAATCACACTACTGCTAGGAGTTAGAAAAGTGTCTCTATCCCAAACAGAGGTGGTGAAACAGAGGTAAAGAGCAAGAGTTGGTTACACAGCAATGCTGTGGCCGAGCCAGAAAGAGAAGCATAAGAAAAACATTCATCAAAAATGTTTTGCATTTAAAACTACCTTATTGCTGAAAGAAAGGAAATACTATCTGCAGTTAGTGAACTGAACTGATTTATTCTGGTCACCATATCCTTCCAGATTTATGAGCTGGTAGATCTCATCCCCTCACATCTAGTGTTTATTCCTAGAGTGAAGGAAGAAAACAAGTTTGCCTTCTTTGTCTACTCCCAATGTGTTTCTTCAATTCAATTAACTAGTCATTGAATTGAACTAGATGAATAAACCGAAAGGAAGCAAATATTCCTTCTGCACTTCCAGAGGAAGGGTTACTACTGTCTAAAGCTGTTCTAGCACTTCCACTAACTCTGGTTTCAGGTGCTTCAAGTAGTCTGACTGTCTTTAAAACTTGACAGTAAATATGGACAACCTAACATGGATTTTTTTTCTATTCTCCTGAAATTATTTAAAGAGATTATAATAAATGTAGGCCTCAACATAGGTTATCAAATTCAAATTGAATATTAAGCAGGTTTATTTTTAATGAAAAAACCTGTGGTGAGTTTAATTTAAAAAAACCCAGATCCTATTTTAAAAATCCTCTATTGTTCATCCACCAGGCTAGAGATGGAAAAGCCTCCTGGCTCATTTCCCACCCCAGGAAGGGCTGAGCCTCGATCCAAGGTCAAGGGCTGGGCTCCTCTCTCTGTACCGAACTGAAAGCCTAGATATAAACTCTAGGAATTTGGATCTGACCATTGATGGCCAGTGCTGCACAGCACTCACAGAGTGGCTTTTCCTGGGTAAATCTCACAGCGCTTTACAATAGTGAGTAAGTATTAGATCCTCATTTTACTGCTGGGACTGAAACACAGAGAGGGGAAATGGCTTGCCCAAGGTCCCATAAGTCAATAGGAAAACTGCCAATGAAAGCCAGGAGTCCTGACTCCCAATCCCCTGCCTCAGGAGCTCCAGCAGGTCACACTCTCTCTCAGTACCAGGGAGACTGGGAATAGTGTCCTGCTTGCAATTGCCATCTCTAGAAATGAATGTTCCTCTCGTGATCAGTGCAGGGTCCTGGACACTGGACACAGGCCTCCTTGGCTCCATCCCTGGCTCTGTCACTGTCACTGCCCAGGCCACAGTTTTCTGTCAGTGGGGTTGGAGTCCCTCTCCTATAGGCCATGGCTTATCAGGCTTCATGAATGTGTGTGAGGTGCTAGGAGACCTTGAGACGGGAGGCATCCTGCCCGCGGTACGTCAGTGTTCTGGACCCTGGCTGCTTGCCTGAGTTTATCAATCCTCTAGCAGGGTATTGTGCAGCTCCCTTTCCAGCCCTCCTTGGTGCAGGAGAGCGAGGAAGAGGGCCAGGGCCAGACCAACGCTGAGCATCTGCCACCCAGCACTGCGCCATCTAGAGCTAGTGAGTGGTATGGAGCATTTCCTCTGAGGCTTCCCTGTTCTGCTTGAGGAGGGGCAGAAATGGGGGAGGAAATGGGGGAATCTCCTCCAAGTGAGACCAGATTCATTAACAAAGCTCCCTGCAGCTCTTCACTCTGGGCCTAGGCAGCTTGTTATTTGCAGGGTGTTCTCCAGAGCCACTTCCAGCATGGTGGAAATAGCCCAGCAATAGGGCTCCCAGCCCTTCCTTGTAGGAGACTGTTCCCCAGGCTGAAAGTCTCTGGTCAGACCCTGCCAGCTGCTGAACACCCACAACCCCAGTCAGTGGGAACTGAGAGGGCTCATGCCTCATATGATTGGGACCTTGTGACGTTTAGCTGGGAATGAGTTCCCAGGGCAAGCTCACGCGCCTTCCCAGGTTCTGTTCTTTCTCTAGCCTGGGAGGGCCTGTGATCTGGGTGGGGACTGAAAACCCCACTGCTCTGAAAGGATGAGACTCCCCTGGTGTCACAGTGCCTCAGTGGGGGTTTGGGAACAGCCTGTGCTGTGAGCTGCTGCCAGTGTGTGTAGATTGCAGTCCCTGTACCCCGTGGTGGGGCATGCAGTGAGAGAGTGCTGCCCCAGCGGAAGGAAGGTGGGGGAAGAGCAGGCAGGCCTGCTAGTGAGAGGCTGCCTTTTCCTCAGACTCATGGCTGGTCCCCACTCAGTTCCAGGATGGAGCGGCTCTTTCAGATGCTGGGGAAGAAGGCTGCAGAGGTGGCTCCAGAGCCAGTGAGAAGCAGCTGCTGGCTTCCCCAGGAGGAGAGCGCCCCTCTGTCCCCGCTGGCGGGGAAGCAGCTTGTGGCAAGACCAAGTGGTGCAAGTACCTAGCACTCTAGAGGAGGAAGACATCTTCTGGGCCAATATGGAGGTGACTCAGGGCACGGCGGGAGCCAGGCAAGGCGGCTCTGGGGCTTCCTCTCCAGGAAGCAGAGGAGCTAGAAGCACAGCACCAGAACCCAGGTGGAGTTATCCCCCGACCTGGCCCCCAGCTTGTCCAGGGCAGGCGATTGGCCACTGCTGCTCTAGCACCAGCACCTCTGCCTACTCGCTAGGGTCCAGCAAGACAATCCTAGTCCTGCTCCAGGGCGTGTCACTTTGGCCTCCTAAATTTGGGCTGGTGCCTCTGTGCCCCTGAACAAAACAGCCCCAAGACCCCACAGGATCCATGGGAAGAATCCTCAAAGCGCTGAGCCCAAGACCCTCAGACCTGTCCAAACGCCCCCCAGACAGGAGAGGAGCGCTGAGTTCCAGTGTCCAAAAGCGGAGGAGAAGAGGTTAAATACTCCATGTCCTCTCCCTGCTGGGGCAGGAAGCAGGTTCTGGGGGTCACCCTGGCATTGCTGCGGCTCACACGGCTTTCTCCCTGCTCCCCAGCACTTGCAGCCGTGGATCTGCTCTCCTCGGGCCCAGGAGAGGAGCCGAGCTGTGAGAGACAGTGCCCAGCTCTTCATCTTCTATTTCTTCAAGCCATCACCGAGGTGAGCAGCACAGACCCTGCTGCCCCCCACAGCACTCAAGGAGGGGGGCGCTGGGGTGATACAGACAGACTGGGCTCACCCCAACCCACTCCCTGATTTTCTGTTTGGTGGCCCATTAGAATCTGAAACCCATGGCAGAGCAGGGCTACATGGCCGGGCTGCAGACAAGCCAGGCCTTTGATGATCAGGAGGCCACCAGATACTGGGCATCTCAGGCTTTCTACTGGCTCTTCACACCTTGCAAAGGTAAGATGGAGCGGAAGCAGTCGCCACTTCTCAGCCCTCACTGCCCTGGCCGTTACCTAGCGAGCAGGGCTACAGAGAGAATGTGGCGCCTTCATCCCATCCCTGACCAGAGGGACACAGAGTAGAAGTGGGTTGTTACCTACCAGGCTGCCCTGGTATCTGCCCTTCACCAGGTACCTGGGCCCATCTGAGACCTCCCATGATCCCACCGCAGCCCCAACACAACTTCTACAGCAGGGTGATAGTTGGGCAGTTGGCCCAGGAGCCAGCTGAGAGCTCACCCTAGCTGGGAGTTCCCAGCTGTGGCCGGAGTCTGGCTCTTTGGTACTTCTGACCTGGCTCAATGGGGAAGGGGAAGAATCTGACCCCGAGAGGTTTGCCTAAGCACTGCTGGTTTCTTGTGCAGCCATTGTGCACACCAAGACAGGGGTGTGGCGACTGTGCTGAGCAAGACGCAGAAGGATGCCAGCTGCAGAGAGAGCCCTGCCCATGTTGCTATGGTGAGTAAAGGAGACTGGCTGGAGAGAGAGACACACCCATAGGAAAGGGGGGTTATTATCTCCTTCCCTGATGAGGAGCCGGCAGATGGAAAGTCCTGTGTATGGGCTCCAATGCCCACTCACATAGCCCTGGGCACAGGCTGCCAGTGCCTCTGTCCCCGTTCCCCAAAGAAAAAACCCACCTCCCCGGGCCGGGGCTCACTGCTCACACTTGGCCGGTGCCTTTCCCTACAGCTCATAGCGAAGCACCTGTTGTTGCTTAACCTCAGGCCATTCAGCTTCACCCTGCTGCTGGGCCTGCTGGAGGAGGGGGAGTGTGCTGGCCAGCTGGCGGGCGTCATGGAGGCCGTGCTGAGAGAGAAAGAATCAGAGGTATAGGGCCAAGGAATGGCTGGGCATTGGACATCTCAGGCAGCTCCATCTTGCCCCATGCCTAGAATTCCTGGGGCACAAGGGATGATGTGGAGGGGAGATATCCCTTCTTACCATCATTGATCAATGGGACCTATCCATCCCCTGTGTGCAGGGCAGCTGCTGGGAAGGGTCCTGTAATGGTTTGCAGACTTTGATCCCAGGTGTCTGGCTTGCCTGGCTCAATCCCTGGGAAATGTGCCCTGTCTCTGGACTCATCCCGCAGCTGGAGGTACAGAGCCCACAGTGGGGTCCCCCGTGTCCACCGACTTTTTGCCCAGTGGACACGGATTGCCATTGAGGATGGAAATGCATCCCGGATGCTCAGATTCCACTCCGGTGCTGAAGCAGCCCAGGCGTGCTGTCACAAGGGGAGGTGCAGCTGGGAGTGGGGGAGTGGGGGTGTCACTGGCAGCGGGATAGCGACGGAGCTGGCTCAGGGCTGGGGGTTTCAAGGTACCAAACCCCCCTCAGCTCAGTCAATCGCTAGGAGAGTTGATCCATGGCTTCCGCCGGGCCATGTGGCGGGGAGGGATAGCTCAGCGGTTTGAGCATTGGCCTGCTAAACCCAGGGTTGTGAGTTCAGTCCTTGAAGGGGCCATTTAGGGATTCGGGGATTGGTCCTGCTTTGAGCAGGGGGTTGGACTAGATGATCTCCTGAGGTCTCTTCCAACCCTAATAATCTATGATTCTGTGTGACCGCTGACTTGTTTCTGAGCCTGCCCAACTCCTCCTGGCCCTTGCCTGCCAGAAACCCACAGTGGGGGTAGGGCCCCCCCACAGCTGGGAGAAGTGAGTTTGGCCACCTCCACCCATCCTTGCTGTGACACAGCGCCCCCTAGCAGTGCCCAGGCCGGAGGGTATGAAACCCTTAGGACTGGCCAGTGCCTGAAAGGCCTTGAAGTCAGAGAAGAGCAGGCTCAGCCTGCTGCTTCTGGCCTGTCACCCCTCGGAGGGCATCATCCCTGATGTGCACCAACTGGGCCCGTCCTCTGTGTTAATTCCTTCCCTGCCGTCTCTCTGTCCGTCACAGCTAGGCCAAGGCCATCTGGAGATTCCTAGGTGCAGACCCCACGCTGACCAGGGAGGTACTGCACATCCTGCTGTGTGACAGCCCGGAGAAGGGCCAGGCTAACGCTAGACAGAGCCAGGACAGGAGTTGCCCCCAGCCAGCCCGGCTGCCCCCGTGGTAAGTTCCCAGTGCTGGCATTCAGCCCTCTTTCCCGGCTGCATTCTGCACACAGGCACGGCCTTCTGACTGTATCTTGTTCCCTTCCAGACCACACGAGGCCTGTGGAAGCTGGTCGGGGCCCTGGGGCAAGCGGACACGCTGGAGGGACTCGAGGATGACCTGTTAGCCTCTTGCTTCCTTGCCATCACCTGCTCCCCGGCACGGCACCTCTCGGGAGCCCAGCAGGACCTGCCCAGTGATGTCAGTCCCCGCAGGTAATGTGTGGGGCTGATGGATTCCAGCACCCACGCAGTGTCTGTATTAGCCCCGAGGAAGGGGAAGTTTCCTGCTTGGATCCTTGCTGTCCAGGGACCCCCAATGCCTTCGGGGGACTGAGGGTTCAGATCAGCCAGGCTTCTCGTGCTTAGGAGCGGACAGAGCTGCCCCGGATACTCAGGGTGCCAGAGAGCTCCTCAGAGTGGGCTGCTCATGGGGGCAGGGCTCAGAGCAGCAGGGTGTTCAGGGGGGCACTGCATGTACTTTTCTCCCCAGGATCAGTTTCCTGGGTGGGAGGGGGAGGAATTTTCACATCTTTGGAGGAGAGTGTAGGTCACATCTGCAGACACTCCCCTCTGCCCCCACAATTGGGGATCGGAGAACCAAAGGCAGAAGTGGAGCAGCTTCTATTCTCACCCTGATCCCTTCAATGCTGCAGCAAGGGAGTCCTGCCCCACACCGCGTCTAGAGAGCAGGCATCCCGCATCACTATCTCCTGTCCCCTTCTCTTCCCAGCATGGCCATGCAGGCTCTGGTGCGGGTGCTGCACCTCAGGGGCAGTCAGCCAGCTGTGGAGCTAATGGACCAGGAGTGAGGCTGGCAGCTGCTAGAGGAAGTCCAGCCCAAGGGGTTCGCTCTCCTTAGCAGGTGCGGACAGAGGCTGGAGGAGTCACATTCTCGCTCTGGAGCCCAGTGGGGCAGAGATGGGAGGGGGTGACTGGGACCAGGCCAGATTCCGGCATGTGCAGGGTTGTCATGCACATGTCAGCACGAGTTCCTTGGCAGTCCCCTGCAGATGGAGAAGGAGTCCGAGGCCATGCGGAAGCAGGTTGTGAAGGCCATGCTGCAGCAGGCAGAGGACAGCAACATCCACATTCAAGGCAGAGCGCTGCACGGCCTCAGGGACTCAGTAACCGGGTTCCCAGAGAAGGTGGGTCTGGAATGGCAGGATACTAGGCAGAGAGGGCTGAGCAGGAAGCTCCTGGTTCCCCTTCTCCCCAGCCAATGGCCTCTGTGGAGCAGACTGGGCTGTAGGCTGACTTGCCTGGACTGTGGTTCCACTCAGGCTGACAGAGCTTTGCTCACCGAGCGGCATCCAACCCCTTCTCTGCAAGTCAGGAAGAAACTAGACCAGATCCTGGGGAGCTTTTTCTGCGTCGTGCGCGAATGCTGTGACCCCGCGCCATTCTGGATGCCATGTATGGGGTCTGCTGGATGCTGCAGGACCCCAAGGCATCTCTGAAGGTACATGTTGACGTCCCGCTGGCCCTGCAGGCGAGAACATTCTTTGAGGATGGAAGTACCAAACAGGGCAGGCCCCATGGCGCTATAGGGCCCCCCACAAGGGGAGATGCTCAGGACTTGCCCTCACATGGAGGGGGCTCAGTGTCCAATGCAGGCATGTTCCTGGACTTGTAGGGCAGCTCAGCTCATCTGCCCGGGGAGGCAGGGATAGAATCATTCTTGAGCTTTGGGCCCACAATTGTTCAGCAGCCCGGTGGCCCAGCAGGAAGGAGGGGAGTTTGCAGAGAATTGCCCTGTCATTTGAACTAGCTAACACCTCTCCGGGCTCTGCATCTGCCAGGCTGATTCCCAAAGCATGTGAGGACCTGAGCCTGTCCCCTCTAACCACCCTGCCCCCCCATCTGCTGGAGAACAGTGGCCTGAGGCGGGCCTCCATGCAGCTCTTTGGCCACCTCAGCAAATTTGTTTGCAAGAAGTCGTCCCTCTTTAGGGCTGAGGTGGAGGAGAGCATGGGGACGCTGCTCATCCACCTACAGGACGGGGACCCCCAGGTGGCTCAGGTGAGTGCAGCTGAGAGCTCATAGGGGCAGGGGTGGCTGGGGGCATTATAACAACATGGCAAGAATGGTGCAAACTCTGCCCTCCAATCCCCAGATCTTCTCAGTGCTGACCTGTGGCACTCAGGACAGGGACCCCCCCATTAGTCCAGCCCTTCTCCACCCCACACAGAGCTCTGCCAGCCCTCAGAGTGTAGCTGTGGGGTAGATCTGTGGGGTTCCCTTCTCTTCCATTCCCCACAGACACCTCCAGCCTCCCTGCCCAGCCAGACTCTCCGCGGCTTTGGCTCCATTTTACAGCCTGCTCTGTTTAGTGGCCAGGCCCAGGTCTATTTGTAGCCCCTAGCAAGTGACCTGACCCAAGCAGGGCCTCAGGGAAGGGCAGGTCACTGAGGCCGGCTGGCTCTCCATTGCTGCTGCCCTGCCCTCAGTTGTGTGCTAGCTCCTGTCTGGGAATGACCAGCCTCCTACAGCAATCCCCTCTCCCACCCACCCCATGTAGCAGCCCCTAATAGTGCCTGGGAGTGAGGGGAGACCAAGTACGTTGGTCACTGGGTGTTGCTGTTAATGGCCTGTTAGGGACCCACAGGGAATGGCCCCTTCCCTGCTTCAGGAGTGTCCCTCCCCAGCTCCAGCACTCAGGCCTGGCTCCTCTCAACCCAGCCAAGCTGGAGTTGGGGGCTTTTGGGGCCTGGGAAACAACTGTTAGACCAGAGGAGGGTCTGCAAAGAGGTGGCTCCTTGCTGCTCCAGCACAGTGGAGTCTCCCCAAGCCGCACAGAGCATGCGAGTTGGCGCTTAGGGTGGCTCACCGGCTTCTTTCTTGCCCTCTCTGGCAGGCGTGCAGGGTGGCATTGCTGCGCTGCACACACTTCCTCAGCTACCAGCCCCTGCGCATGCTCGTGCAGAGCCAGCTGGCCGAGGGGGCGGCTCCCACCATCTCCGCCTTCCTGAGCGATGCCTGCAGGACCCTGGTGAGTGAGCTCTGGGGCGTGGGCCCTGCAGGACAGAGGGGTGGGAAGACCTAGGTACAGAGGGGTTTCCCTGCTCCAGGGAGCCCTCTCACTGACTCAGCCCCATTCCCTGCCCTTGAGGATGGCTCCCCTACAAGTCAGCTCTGTCCCATGGGAGGCGTTAAGGGGGAGAGGGCTCTGACAGCCAGAGGTTCTTCACCTCCAGAGCACGCAGCTCCCCTCAGCCTGGGGAGGATGTGTGGCTTGGGACTAACTGGGTTCTTGGCTTTCCAGCTCCAGGACTGCCTGGGGAGGCTGAGCAAGAAGGCTGCCCTGAGAGCAGCAGCTGCCCAGCAGCTGATAGGTAAGGAAAGGGCTGGAGCTCTACTTCCTATTATCGCTCCCTGCCGCAAGAGTCCGGGGCCCAGTGCCACAAGCACACTCCCGAGGGGGAGGGGGCGGGGGCAGACAGGCCTCCTCTGCCCACACGCAAACCCATCCAACTTCCCACCTCCTTGGGACAAAGGGGGAACCAAGGCTCCTTGCAACCAGATGCTGGAGGGCTTTGCAGCCAGAGGGTCTCCTCTGTCCTGGCCCTGGGCAAGCCCAGTACCTGCAGCAGGGGCAGGCCCGAGGGAGAGATCCTACCTCCCAAAGGTCTCACCCTCGTTCCCCTCGGCCCCCCCTCCCCAAGGCACTGGCCCCGGCCAGGTTCCCCTGCCTGTACAGAGAGGGCTGAGATTCACAGGAAGCCCCAGCCCTGCCCATGCCAGCTACCACCAGCCATGCAGGCAAAGAGCCAGGGTAGCATCTCTGCCACTGTGCTTCATGTCAGCACCCAGTATGTGCACAAGACCTCTTCTAGCCTTCGTGGGGCACGAGGCCAAAGGTAAAATGATCCCAGTAATCTTGAGGACTGACTCTCCACCCAGCTCCTTCCCCTCCTCTGCCTGGATGGATTGTGGGAAGGTAGCACCTTGAAGGACAGAAATATAAGTGGTGGCTTGTGCCCTGCATGCTGTTAAATAACCAGGCCCACCTGCCTCCCCTGGGATACATGATGGACAATTGAAGCCAGAGTAGAATAGGAGGCTTGGAACGCCCACCCTGCCGTAAGTCTGAGGGGTATTGCTGTGCTGGGAGGAGGGGCGGGGGGAAATTGGGAAGGCATTCTAGGGGCAGGGGGTAGCAGCCAGATCATACGGTGACCATTTTTTTTCTAGAAATAGAGGTACCATCGGGGTTTGAGCTAGCAGCCGAAGTGGTCCTGGACAGAGCTGATAATTTACAAAGTAACCCCCATCCCCACTTCTTCGAGCTGGACTTCATCCTGCTCTTAGTAGTATAAGAGCCCTACCATCAATCAAACCCTAACCCCAGCCCTTGACCCCTTAAACCATGCCCCCATAGGACCGCCCAGAGAGGCAATTTGATCAGTCGAGGGAGTTCTGGGGCCAAAATCCATTGGAGGAAAAAACTTGCATAGAGCAGTGAAGGGTGGATGGGAGACACACCTAGACCCCTCATGACCAGGGTGCAAGATTAAGACATCTCCATTAGCATACAGAATGAAGAACAGAGACTATTCCCCTAGCCTCATCTACATGAAAGATGGGACATGGAGACATCTCAGTTTGCATACAGAATGGAGAACGGAGAACTGCGCTGAACTCTGGGACCAGAAAAAGCAGGGAAGCATGGCATCATGGGAATCTCTGCTCCAGATCTTAATGTACCTATGCCTGCCGTCACCCAGCTCCTCAATTATCAGACCAATTCTAGTAAGGAATCCTTGATTGATATCCAAAATACTGAAGCAGCCTAGTTGCATTGTGAGCTCCATGGAAGAAACATCACCCATAGCCAAGAGTGATCAGCTCCTATTGTCTAGCCTAAAGAAAACCTTGAGTCATCAGCAGGACCGGCACCAGGGTTTCTCGCGCCCTAGGTGCACGGCCCTTTCGCCACCCTCCGCACTGATCCCGTGGCTCTGGTGGAGCTGCCGCAGGCATTCCTGTGGAGGGTCTGTTGGTCCATGGCTCCGGTGGAGCTGCAGCAGGCATGCCTGCGGGAGGTCCACCGGAGCCGCGGGAGCAGCCGACCATCTGCAGGCATGACTGCTGCAGCTCCACCGGAGCAGCGGACCAACAGACCCTCCGCTGGCATGCCTGCGGCAGGTCAACTGGAGCCGCCTGCTGCCCTCCCGGCAAAATGCCGCCCCCTCAATAATCCTGGCGCCCTAGGCAATTGCCTAAGCTGCCTAAACAGTAGCGCCGGCCCTGGTCATCAGTTAACCTGGAAAGAAATCTAGTGTTCTCCCTTGAACCATTGTATTTTCTCTACAAAAATCCCTCCTCACCCTCCAGTAAGTGTTCTGATGCATAGACCCAAGCTGTGCATCAGTTCCACTAGGACTCCATCTCCTGACTGATCATGATGGGGGCTCTGCCTGTCTCCTGCCCTCAGTACCCTGAACTACCACCATCACCTGGGAATCCTGACCAGTTCATGCTTCAGATGAAGCATCAGGGCAGTCCAAACCTCATACACATCAAACCCAAGGACAAAACAAAAGACTCTAGCAAAAACCAACCACACAAACATAACTCCAGTTCCTCAGTGGCCACCACCACACCAAGCCCTGAGAAAACTGTGAGCGCAAACACCCACCTTCACAAACAGCATGTGCTGTCGGGGTTGTGAATAAAAAAACAAGGACTGACAAATCATTCTTCCAGCTCCCCCATATTCTAGTATTTGGGAAAAGTATGATGCTTGATTCAGAAAACTGATGGACGCTGTTTCCTTGGGGGTTCTAAAAGAATGCTATTCTAAAAAAGATTTGGGGAAAATATGACGCTTCGTTCAGAATACTAGTGGCTGCTATATCCTCAGGTGGCCTTAAAGAAAGGAGGGCTGGAAACCACATCAAAAATTCCAAAGCTCTGGTGTGTGACTTTGAAAAATACTTCAATTTTTCCAAAGGGTAGCTCTGAGCAGGCGTGACTAGCTGTGGAAAGGGGCCTGGGTAAAAAGGGCACCCTCATGGGTACACATCAGCTTAGGTGTAAGCAAAATGGGGGACAGCTCTTGGGGGATAAACAGATGGTTGCCAAAAAGTTCCAGGCCAGGGACGCTGTACAAATTTTTTTAAAAGGCTAAAGAGGTATTGAGGAAAAAGCCAAAAAGAGATGCCCCCTACTGGAGGCTCTCAGACTGGCTCATCTGAAAATGGGGAGGTGGAACCCAACTCTTATGCAGAGTCTGATTTAGAAAATTCCCCAGAGGGCTCTCTAGATGGGTCCCCATCTACTCCTGATGATCCTCACGGAGGCCCCTCGGAGTCTGATTCTCAAATAGCCTCTGATGTAGAAGATGCCACTGATGGTCCCATAGAGGAACTGCCAAGAAACCCTGAAAATGCAGAGGTGTGTATGGAGAGAGTGAGAAGTTGGCAAAGTGAATTACCTAGATTTGGGGGTGGGGTTGGTGTATTGTGACGAATTTCGTTTTGTCAATCTTGAGCGAATAAATTCAGCTCAGCATGTTCTTGAAGTCATACACAGGGGGATACAGTTAGTTCTCGATGACGTTAATGGTGGAGTAGGACCTGATTATAGAATATCAGGGTTGGTAGGGACCTCAGGAGGTCATCTAGTCCAACCCCCTGCTTAGAGCAGGACCAATCCCCTGATATTATGTTCAGTTACCTTTAGAGAGCTGAAATTTAACTAACACTTTGTTTTTGGTCAGAAGAACTAAGGATGAGCTGTCTGCTGAGAATTTCTTAAATCAGACCTCTAAGCTGCTACAGAGCAACAGAGAGTTGCATGTTGCTGGGACATTGCACCTCGTTGTGACACTTGTAAAAAACAGGGGTGGAGGTGCTCGTACAGTTGTGAATTCTATCCTCAGTAGTCAAATCATCCATAAAAAGACAATGTTTGGTAGACCTGACTTACACCGGTACCAATCTGTGTTTTGCGGGTGGGCCCTAGGTAGTTATGTTCGACTGTAAACCTACAGATGCAGAATTGTTCGGGCGGGCAAGAAAGCTGCATGAGAAACTGGGGTGGTCAGATAAAAAAAACGGTTCTGCTCAGTGACTTAGCAACGTTTGAACAGCATTTAGGAGTCAACATACAGGTGGTGCTGTATGCGGCAAAAAGAGGATGCGGCTTTTTTAAAATGGGGGGCCTAGTGTACTCCAAGACTTTTTTGTTGCACGATAAGAATTACTATGGGGTTTTGGATGTGAAAAAGTTGTTCGGTGCGAAAAATTATTGTGAGATTTGCCACACAGTGTACGGTCACGACCACTCTTGTAGGTATCGTTGCCGCCTCTGTTTGAGTGTAACGTGCTCGGACAGCGTGGGGGAGCAGCTGAGGTGTCCTACCTGTAGACTGTATTGTCAGTCCAAGGAGTATTTAGACAGGCACATTGTGCATCAAAAAAACAAGTCGAATGTCTGTAAGTCTTATGTGGACAAGCGGCACAGGTGTAAAGGGAGGCACGGTAAGCAGTGTCAGGGTTTGATCGCTGGTGATGGGAGACAGCCACCTCTGTGTCATGGACAGCATTAGAGAGCCCAAATCATCAGAAAAGTATATTTTTTTAATGCTTTTGAATGCATGCAGGAGACTGGGTTGCACACGCCCAATTACATTTTTGCTATGTCCCTAAAGCTGGAAAAATCCTGGGAATTTAAGGGCGATGAGTGTCTTTCTATGTTTGTTAAGACCTTTATTGGCAAAGAGATCCAGGACGACACATTCCTAGCGCACAATTCCAAAGATTATGATGTATACTTCATCATTAGACAGTTAATGAAGGAAAAAATGTGCCTAGAACTGATCACTCAGGGTAGTAAACTAATGTGTATGGAAGTTAAGGTCCTGGGCATTTGTTTTATAGATTCTTTAAACTTCTTGCCCATGAAGTTTAGCAAGCTCCCACAGGTGATGGGGTTTGAAGGGTGCCAAAGATATTTTCCTATTTTTTTATATTTTAGAAAATCAAAATTACACGGGGTCTATGACCAGCGTGGAGCACTATAGTGTGGAAAGCATGATACCCAGGGAGAAAGCCGTTTCTTGACTAGTATCAGGACCACAGATATGAAATGTTTGACTTGCAGAAAGAGCATGTGTATTACTGTCAGCAGATGTCAAAATTTTGAGACAGACTTGTATCCTATACAGAAAAGAAATTATGAAAATGACGGAGATGGGAGATATAGTAGAGAGAGAACCTGGTAAATTCACTGAGATAAAACTGTGTATAGACCATTCTGGTACATAATGCTGGCATCTGTCTGCGTGACTATGTACAGGTTTATGTTTCTGGTGCCTAACACAGTAGCTCTTCTCCCTCCAGACAACTATCACAAGCAGAAAAAGAGATATTCGACCCCATCTATTCAGTGGCTGTTGTATACCTCTCACAAAGAAAATATACAGCTATGGCATGCTTTACAGGGTGGGGAACTACAGGTAGGCCCCTACTTTTTAGACGCTTATGCCAGTGTTGATGGGGTATGCATGGCCTTTGAGTTTAACGGGTGTTTTTTCCATGGTGTCACCTGTTGTTGTGAAAAAGCACAAAATTCTGTGACGGGGACATCTTTTGGGTTTCTTTATTACAAGACACAGCTCAAGCCTGATTGTCTGAAATGACTTGGTTCTGTAGAGAGTACTCTCTGGGAGCATGAGTGGGATGTGATGAAAGAAACAGACAGGGAGCTTACAGGTTTTTTAAACCAAGCCTAGTTGCCCAAGCCTCTCATGCCTAGGGATGCTCTTTTAGGGGGGAGAACAAACGCTACCTGCCTATATTACAAACCTAACCCTGGGGAAGAAATCCATTATTATGATTTAACCAGCCTGTACCCTTTCGTAAACAAAACCAAAGAATACCCTATTGGACATCCCGATATAGTTTATGACAAATTTGGACCCCTTGCAAATTATTTTGGAATTGCAAAAGTGAAAGTGTACCCCCCATGAGGCCTCTTTTCCCCATTGTTACCTGTCAGAGTGGGCGGCAAGCTTATGTTCCCGCTATGCCAAACCTGTGCGGAAACCGAGCAGCGAGAGACATGCACCCATACTGACGAGGAGAGGGCCATCCTGGGGACTTGGTGCACGGTAGAATTGAACACAGCCATAGCGAAGGGGTACGCGGTGGCTAAAATCTATGAAATCTGGCATTTTAATGAAAAATCTGATGAACTCTTTTCAGCATACATAAAATTACACCTCCGCCAGAAGCAAGAGACTTCAAAGGGATTCCAGTTGGTGGAAAATGAAGAAAAACAAAATGAAGAAAAACAAAATAAGTACATTAATGATTTCTACCAGAAAGAAGGCGTGTGTTTACGCCAACATGCAATTAGGTCGATCCCCACTAAACACCAAATCACTAAACTGTTTTTAAATTCTCTGTGGGGTAAATTTGGCCAAAGAACAAACCTATCCAACACCAGCATCATGAGAAACCCTGACAAATTCTTTCAGTACCTGTTTTTGCCCAATTATGAGGTTTCATCCTGTGAATTTATCGACGATGAAACAACGTGTGTGTCTTGGAAACATGCAAAAGACCAGTACTCTGTCTCTGGCAATACCAACGTCTTCATAGCCTGTTTTACCACCGCTTAAAACTATACAACCTCCTAGACAGGTTGCCTGTACCACGACACTGATTCGGTGGTATTTGTGCAAAGGGTGACTGGAATCCCCCTCTGGGGGATTATTTAGGGGACCTCACGAGTGAGATCTAGCCAGATCAACACATCACCGAGTTTGTGTCGGCAGGCCTGAAAACATACAGATATAAGCTGTCGGGTGGAAAGGCCTGTATGAAAGTCAAAGGTATTACCCTAAACATAACAAGTGTGAAAAGATTAACTTTGACAGTTTGAAAGATCTAATCCTGGACAATTGCACAAGCCTGCAAGAAAACACCTCAAAAAAGATAACTATCTATCGTAAGAAACACAAATCAGCGGCAAATAGAGACAAAAACCTTAAGAAAATACAGAAAGTTGTTTACAACAAGAGGGTCCTAGGAGAAGGGTTTAAAACCCTGCCCTACAGCTTTTAAAAATAGATACGAGGTGGAAACATTTCTTTTCTACAATTCTCGCAGGGCCTAGCAACTGCAGCAAAAGTTACTTAATAAAAAATGTGTTGGATAATGCCAAACAGACATTGTCTTTTCTGCCTGAGAATATTGTGTGATGTTACAGTTGTTGGCAACCTCTGTATAAAGAACTGCTCTGTAAATATATCCCTTTATCAATTTTGAGGAGGGGCTGCCTGATCTTTTGACAATGACCATTTGTTTCCTACTAATAAAGTAAATATGATTATCATAGACGATCTGATGAACTCTGCTTGTGAAAGTGATGAAATCGAGAAAGCCTTTACCAAGTACGTGCATCACAGAAACCTGAGCGTTATGTATATAGTTCAAAACATATTTTGTCAGGGGAAAAAGAGTCGCATGATTAACCGAAACACAAAGTACATGGTTCTGTTAAAAAAAACCCCAAGGATAAATTACAAATCGCTAAGCTCGCTCGGCAAATGTACCCTGGCAAAACTCAAATCTTTCTAGACGCTTTTGAGGATGTTACTAAAAGACCTTATGGCTACCTGATGGTGGACTTAAATGCTTCCACACCAGAAGCTTATAGACTAAGAACTGGTCTTTTCCCTCCAGAGTGGCTGGTGGTTTATACTTTGAAAAGAACAACAGCTGGGTATAAATAGAGATGAATTATTGTCAGGCCCCTTTTTAACAGCTGGGGTTGCTGACCAAAAACATGTCTAACTGCGTGAAGAGAAACCTGGTCCTTTTAAAATTACTTAGCAAATCGTCCCCCCAGCAAAGGAGGGCTATACTGTGTTTGGCCTCTGACGATTTAGTAGCGGCCATCTCAGAAATAGCAGTTAATACCTTAAAAGAAAACGTACCTTGGACACAAAATCAAGTGCTTGTGCTGAAAAAGAGACGCAGACTTATAAAAACTTTGTGTAATGAAAGGGTTTCACTTAAAAGAAAGAAACATCTGGTGAAGCAGTCTGGGGGGTTTATCGGACTGCTGTTAAGTTTTGCTATCCCTCTGATAATGGGACTTTTGACTAATCAATAATGGAATATGCAGAAAAAGTGTACCTGGTTCCCAGCTGCCAACTGGAGCAATTAAGGGCCCCCCCTCTGGCAGAGGAAAATATCAGAACGACAGCAACTCACTTACTGGATGCTGAAATGAAGTCTGTTCTTCAAATAACTGATTTAGCCGAATACTAAAAGGCTAAACTTTACAGCACCGTGCTTCAAAGGTACCTAAAGTACGTGAAGCAGAGCGATACGGATAAAGGGAAAATAAGTCTGTTTCTACCGGAACGAACAGAGTGTGACTGCCAAACCCTCAGAAACACCAAAGACCTGGAGGTGATGAATAACGTGAGTAAGCGTTATAAAAAAAATGCATTAGTATTGCTAAATAAGCTGGGCCAGGATAAAAATGTCTCTTCAAGGAATGATAAAGGGGCTTTTATGTACAAAGGCTCTGTGTTTAATGGTTCTAACATGCTTGACTTAGTGAGGGCCGTCACCCAGACATGCTGTTCCTCGCAGACATGTACCTAAAGGATGGGATGTGTTTATGAATGTCATGGCGGAACTGAACATACTATCTTCCGTCATGGGCAATGTGGCCAACAGAGAGGGGTCACATGACCCACTTCCGGATGGGTCTCCACGCCCTGGAACTTCCCCGATTGATCAGATCTCTCGGGGCAGTCCTATGGAGAAAGAGTTTAAGGGGTCAAGGGTTGGGGTTGGGGTTTGATTGATGGTAGGGCCTTTATACTACTAGGAGCAGGATGACGTCCAGCTTGAAGAAGTGGGCATGGGGGTTACTTTGTAAATTATCAGTTTAGCCCGGGACCGCCTTGGCTGCTATCTCAAGCCCTGATGGTACCTCTATTACTAGAAGAGAACCGATGTGGGACAGATCTCTCTCCAACAGCTTCTGTGATAAAGGCAGAAGTTGCACACACAAAAATATCAGCGTCTCAGCAATCTCCTTGTCATCTTTAATTGCTCTCTTGATTCCCTCCGTTCTTTCATAGACTTCTGATCTCCTTAAAGTGTTTTTTAGTGTTTGTCTATATCCCTTTAGTTATTTGCTCTTCACAAGCCATCTTAGCACTTCTACTTTCCTGCTTACATGCTACCTGCTGTAATTTAGGCTTCTGTTTACTCCTCACCCTGCCTCTTTTAAAGAATTTGTTTAGCTCAAATAACCTCTTGGCTCTGGGTAGTATTAGTGGCCTTGCTGGTTAGGAGCTCACTTCACTACAAAGCCAATGTAAAGAGTCTCAAATGCCCCATCCCTCAGCAAGAACTGCCCCCCGCCCCCCGCAGTTTGTCCTCAGCAGTGACTGTGGCGGGGTGGGGGGAGGGAAGATGCTTGTTAAAGGGAGCTGGGGAGTTTTCTGACAGCCAGGGTCACAAGTTGGGAGAGCCCAGGACTGCAGCCAGAGTGAAGGAAATTCTGGCTGCAGCAGCCTTATTTCTCTCTTGCTCTGTGGATTTGAGCTGTGAGAAGTGACACTGGGTCTGCTTGCGGCCTGCAGTTCAGCCTGCGACTCCACCAACCCCTGCCCACCCTTCTTGGGCTGACTGCAGCCTCTACAGGTCTAGGATAGCCTGCTCAGCACCTGGCGGGGTCTGCCTAGTGAGCAGCTGGCAGGGTCAGCCTCTGACAGAACTAATTCCCGTGGTGCGGGTGAGGGGTTGAACTACACGCTCCAGCACTGGGATGTGTTTCCTCAGCACCTGGCTCAGTTTCCTCAGCTCTTGTGCGGCCCTTTGGGGCATGATCAGCTGTTGAAGGCAGGAAGGCTCAGAGCTAGAATTTCCTATCCCCATAAGTGTAAGCAGAGTCAGGATGAGCTCTATCCTGACATCTGGTGGTGAATTATGGGAAATGTGGAAAGAATTTCAGAAAGTGTGAATTCTCAGATATTTGCATGGGCGCACCCAGCATAGCCCAATGCAGCCTGGGATGGTTATTTTGACAGCTCTGGGATCCCCAATTTCTTTGTTATTGGGGCAGGATAAATAAAGTGTTGCCACCTGATTATGTGAATGAGGAACTATGAGACTGCTTTATGACAGAGATGTCTCAATATAACTTAAGTGACACTTGCTAAACAAGAGACGGGTTCCAATACCCAGTGAATTGAGAGAGGTTGGGGATTGGTGTGTGCGCATGCTTGATGGTATAGGCACCTTTTGAGGGCCTGGAACACCAATTGTACAGTCTCCTCTCTCCACTGTAAAAGAGTAGAGCTAATTTTGATTCCATTAGGAGTCTATCTAGAGACTGCTGAGCTGAGTTCAGTTCATGTTGGGCCAATGGTGCACCAGCACCAGGGCTTCCCTACTAAGAGCTGAGCTGAGCTCACTGAGTGCTGTGTTAACTAGTGGGGGAGCCTGAAGACCTATTGTTAAGTGGCTGGCAAAGCAGAGCAGTTTGCAGCATGTTGGAGCAGCCCATAGAACAGTGAGCGGAGTGAAGTGGTTTGCAGGGACGGCTGAAGGAATGGCACAGCTGGTATAGTGGAGCTGGTAGTGGTGAAGGCTGCAGCAGAACTCCACGGAGTGGCAGAGCAGTTGGCCCTGGCCCACGTAAGGTGCCCCTTAACACCTTGTGTGGACTTCCCCCCCCCATTTCCACCCAGGCTTGGGGGGTAAAACTCTGCAGATAAACTTTTGAATTCTGAGATGGCATTGACCAGAGACTTTCGGGTTGTTGGACTTCAGGGTGATTGGGCTTAAGACTCTAAGGGGGAAAGGACATTGCCAAACGTATTTGGAGGTGGGTTTTTGCTTATGGTTTGTGTTATAATCCTGTTTGTGGTGTTTCTCCAATGGGATGCTGCATTGTTTCCTTCCTTTATTAAAAGGATTTTGCTACACCCAGACTCCGTGCTTGCAAGAGGGGAAGTATTGCCTCCTAGAGGCGCCCAGGGGAGTGTGGTATGTAAGTGTCCCGGATCACTGGGTGGGGCTCGAGCCGGTTATGCATGGTGTTATTGAAACGGAACCCCTGGATACTGATCCCGGCCCTTGTTGCTGCCAACTCAGAGGGGCAGAAGGGTTACATAAGCATAGCTGGGGCTGGGGAGTGGGGATTGGGGGGTGGTCAGCCGCTCCGTGCATGCAGGGGTTCTTGAAGCTGCCACTTGCAGGGGGCTGGCAGAAATCCTTGGGAGAGATGGTTAGTGCTGGGTCTGCAACACAACTTCCTGGCATATTCCAGGCTGGGTTCTGCAGAGTTAGTTCCAAATGAGCCTCGGAGCAATGCCCCCAGCCTTGCCCTCAGTAGGGGCTGCTCAGAGTCCCTGCTGGCAGCACCGCAGCTGGTGAGGTAGTAGGGGGAAAAGTCTCCTCCAGCAGCCAGGTCTCCCATCAGAATTTGTTTTCCTCCCTCTTGTGCAGTCCACCCTTCTCTGCTTGCCACTGCCCCCTGCCTGCCAGGAACGGCTCACTTCTGACTCCCAGATCCTGCTGACCAGCTGTGGTTCCTCTGCCTGGGCCAGGATGGGAACACCCCACAGGGCAGGGAGTTTCAAACTATAGCTGGGGAGAGGATACCCCAGAACCAGCCCTGAGGGCTTTCTCGGTGCTCCTACACTCTGCAGGTCACTCCAACTGGGTTCTGGCTCCCAGCCACCTTGCGATGTGGCTGCTGTCCCTTGCCCCTGGAACCCCTCCCTGATTTCTCCCTGCCCCTCCTCCCAGCACAGCAATACCCCTCAGCCGTGACTTACAGCAGGGCGGGCGTTCCCAAGCCTCCTGCTCTTCTATGGCTTCAATTGTCCATCATGTATCCTAGGGGAAGCAGGCAGGCTTGGTTATTTAACAGCATGCAGGGCACCAGCCACCGCTTGTATTTCTGTCCTTCAAGGTGCTCCCTGCCCCCAATCCAACTGGGCAGAGAAGGGGAAAGAGCTGGCTGGAGGAGTTACTGTATCGCTCTGAGGCTGGTTGGTTTGCACTTTCTCCCACCGAACGCAGCCTACCTGACTCCTTTGTGCCCCATGGCAGGATTGGAGGGGGACACACACGTGTCAATACTGTTTATCTCACATCTAGCTTCCTGTGCATGCATAAATTCAGGCCCCAATCCTGCAATTTATTTTAAGTGGATTGGCTGTGCATCTATGCCGAAGCCCCAGTAACTTCAATGAGGCTCAGCCTCGCCGCTGGGGTCCTCCTGAGCAGAGCCAGTTGCAGGAGCAAGGATTTATGTGACAGCTGCCAGGAACAGATGCAGTCATGGTAGGGTCTATGAAAATAGTCTTTTTGTTTAAATATTTGAGAGCTAAATAACAGGAAGATTGCAGTGCTGGTAAGACAGATGGGTCTGTGAGAGGATCTCTGTTTGGAGCTGCTCCACAGAGTGAAAAGGAGAACCTCCGTCCTACAATGTGAGAAACCCAAAAGGTTTGTCAGAGTCCAAGAGAAAGAAGCAGCAAAACTGAAACTGAGCAGCCTAACTGCAGAGTGAAACAGCAAAGGGGAAAGAAAGAGCAGCAGAGCACCTTTGATTTTTAAAGCCTTTAATTTTAAACTCACAATAAAGGATCTTGTGAGTGTCCCTTTACCTCTCCCAATCCGTAAGGATTTTTATTTCTCTAGGCGATCTGATCAGAAGATCTCGGGGAGCCTTACAGTTTACCTCCCGCTGAGTCCCCCTTTTAAGTCCATCTATCAGAGCTGACCCCAAATGAATAACACACACACAAATGTAAAACAACCAACAACACTTTAGTTGCTAAGGGGAGAGGAAGGAAGGGAAAGGGGAATGGATTCATGATTCTGGAGATTCAGAATAACACACAGGAACACACATGCACTTATAATACAAGATCTTCTTCTACCTTTACAGACATCAATAATAAAGGGGCTGCAGGATCCAGATGCAGAAGCCAGCGATGAACACCGACTGTGGACGACAGATGAACTAGACAGGTATGTATCCCTATCTTAACTCCCACCCTAGCCCGCTTTGCGTCGTCCTGAGTGCACGATTGATCTGACTAATCGGACCAGGTCCGTGTATGCAAGTTTGCTTTCCCAAAACAACAAACAAACAACTCCAACTTAATTAGTAAGTAACTATTGCAGGCCAATAGCCAGTGGCAGGATTGTACTGCACTACGAGAGAGAGCGAGACACCTGAACCTCTGACAGCTTAAAAGCTCAAGAGCCACTGCCCCTGGCCCCTCCCCTCATTGGTCTTTATAGGGAGCTGTTGCTGGGCAAGGTCAGATTCCTGCTCTTTCCATTTTCCCGCCTTTTCTGAGGAACAAGAACCTGATCCAAAATGGAGGTTGCTTTGTCCTTTTACCAAAACAAAATGGCCTGTTAATTTACAGAACTTATTTTAACTTGTATACATAATAATTTGGCAAACGTGTAAACTGAAATTAACACCTCAGCCTGATTCATGCTTTCAGAGCAGCCATACCCAGGCTGTAGCAGGTGAGCACACCCCACCCAATCGCCCCCTGCCCCAGGGCATGGCTGGAGTCACTGCAACTCTCAGGCAAACCCACAGCCCGAGCAGCGGGTTTCACTGGGGAGAAGCCACGTTGCTTTCCGAATCCAGACCCGTCCGATCCCCGGGGGTGGGGGGCACCACTAGGACCCAGAGTATAGAAAACTGTGTCTGCTGCTGGTGCACATGTATTCTCTCTGCTCTAGATGCACAGATATTGTGGGGTGCTGTGCTGGAGGAAGGAGGGCACAAGAGATGTAACAGGCAGGCAGGAGAAAAGGTGAGAGGGAATAACAGAAAGCAGCAGGGGCTGCAGGGAGAGAGAGGAGAAGGAGCCTCTTATGTACCTCTCTAGCACCCCAAAGAGCCTGGACTGATTAACACCAGCTTCTCAGGGAGCTTCCGGTTTCCTGCTACTTCCCTGAACCCACTTGAGGAGAACAGGCAGTCAGCTGAAGTAATAGGAGCCAGTTAGGCCCTTAAGATGCTGATATCTTCCCTCACTGGGGCCCTGTTACCAGCCTGCTTATTTGTCCCCTTCAACTGAGTGAAGAGAGCCATGATAGCTGTCACAGAACAGCAGTCATGAATGAAAGGAGAAAATGCCCCTCTGGGGCAGCACTCAGAAATAGAAAGCAAGCAAAAGAAGCTTTTCTATCCAAGCAGGAAGGAGCTCTCCTGAGATACATAGACACAAATGTTCACGGTGAGCCTTCCGGCCCCAGTGAGGATGTGAGTGATGAGGGGATGCCCGATCTTCCAGTTAGTCAGAGTGCAGGTGACCTGGCATCTACTGCAGCATCCATATCTCCATCTCAAATGGATGTAACCATGCACATTCCTGAAGAAAAATGTAGATCAGAGAAGTGTGTCGTGGAGGCGCAAGAAACAGCTGCTGCTGAGTTTTGATCCTTAAGTCGAGATGATCCAGGATTGTGGACCCACTTGAGCAGTAGCCTGAGGGACTTCCTTGTACGCATGGGCCACAGCAAGTGAAAAACTTCCTGTTCCCCAAAGACAATGAAAATAGAAGTTTCCATCCAACACATTACTGGCGTGAAATCCCCAATAGTGACAGAGTGGAGAGACCATGGCTTATGTACTCAAAAACCCAGAATGCTGCATACTGGTTTTGTTGCAAACTCTTTCGGTCTAATGTTGCAGCCACATGTGGGTTCTACAGGAACAAAAGACTGGAAAAATCTGGCTAGAAATCTGGCATGCTATGAGAAGGCAGCAAATCACCAGAGAGCATTCCATAAGTGGAAAGAGCTTGAGATGAGACTAAGGTTAAAGGCCACCATAGATGATCAACATCAAGAGAATATTGCATCAGAGTCTCTTAATTGACAAAATGTTCTGAAAAGGCTCATTGCCATTGTGAGGATGCTTAGTACTCAAAACCTAGCACCACATGGCACTTCAGATCACTTGTATGTGCCAAACAATGGAAACTTCCTTAAAATTGTGGATGGCTGAGTTTGATGCTGTACTTCAGGAGCATCTAAAAAGAGTTACCACCCAGGAAATGTACACACATCACTATCTTGGAAAAACAATTCAAAATGAGATCATAGAGTTATTGGCAACAAAGGTCAAACAGAAGAGTGTGGCAGATCTGAAGTCAGCGATATTACTCTGTTATTCTGGACTGCACACATGACATCAGCGATACGGAACAAATAACTTTAATGGTGCTGTTTATAAAAACTACAGAATCTAGTGAAAATGTCCCTGCAATGGTGACTGTCAGAGAGCATTTTCTAGAATGTATTGACATTGATGATACTACAGGAGCTGGTATGAAAAATGTGCGTCTTAAAAAGCTGGAAGATATGGGAATTGCAATAGCTGACATGAGAGGTCAGGGCTATGATAATGGTGCCAACATGAGAGGAAAGAACAGAGGAGTCGAGACACGGATCCGAGAGTTAAACCCTCGAGCGTTTTTTGTCCCATGCAGTTCTCTTTCATTGAACTAGGTGGTCAGTGATGCAGCATCAGCTTCTAGTGAGGCTGCTGAATTTTTTAATGTAATTCAAAGTATCTATGCATTTTTCTCTGCTTCAACTCATCAATGGCAAATTTCAAAGTAACATCCTCTCTGACACTGAAACCACTGAGTGCCACACAATGGGAAAGTTGAGTGGAGGTGACAAAGCCTATCAAACACCAAACTGGGATGATAGATGATGCCATATTTGCCATTATGGAGGATAATGCTATGAGAGGAACTGTTCATGGGAGAACAGTGGCAGAGGGAAATGAAATCACAGAAACATACATAACTTCAAATTTCTGTGTGGTTTAGTGTTGTGGCATGACATACTGTTTGAAATAAATATTGTAAGCAAGAGACTCCGAGGTGTTGACCTTGGTATAGCTGGAGCAATGGAACAACTGGACAAAGCAAAGTCATACCTACAGTCTTCCCGGTCAGATGAGGGATTTCAAAATGTTTTGAAGAGTGCACCAAAGTTGGCAGAGGAACTTCACACTGAAGCTATTTTCCCACCCATTCAAAAAAGCAAGAGTCACTGAAGAAGAAGAAGAAGAGGTTTTGATTACAAGGCACGGGATAATGCCATAAGAGACCTCAGATAACAATTCAAAGTTGAATTCTTTAACCAGGTGCTAGATTGTGCAATACAGTCAGTTGAAGAGCGTTTCATGCAGCTCAAGGAACACAGCAGTACATTTAGGATGTTGTATGATATTCCAAAACTCTTCACTTTACCTGAAGACGACCTACACCAGCAATGCAGTGCACTGGAGACAGTGTTGACACATGATGACATGGGCAATATTGATGTGAGTGATTTAGGTGATGAACTGAAAGCCCTTTCAAGATACGTTTCAGCAGGATCAAGTCCAAAGGCTGTTCTGGAATATATGTGCACAAATAAGATGACCATTCTCTTTCCAAATGCTTTTGTTGTTCTGTGCATACTTCTAACACTTCCTGTAACAGTTGCCAGTGGAGAACACAGCTTCTCCAAGCTGAAGTTAATAAAAATACATCTACGCTCCACAATGACACAGGATAGGCTGGTCAACCTTGCAACCATCTCAACAGAGCATGAGCTGGCCCAGACTGTGGACATTCAGCAGGAAGCAGTTCAAATCTTTGCAACCAAGAAGGTATGGAAAGCACCACTTTGATCATTCAAACAGATAAAAATGTCAGTGCTTAATATGCAGACAAGAAAAGTTACCTTTGCTGTTCAGGCATTTGAAAGTTAAGTGTTACTTACAATTTTTGAACCAGGCATTTTAAGTTGTTAGTTCTCCTTTATTGGGGTAGGTAGCAGAGCAGTACCATGAGAGGAGTAGAATAGGAAGAAGACAGAATTGAGACCTTTCAAAATTTTGGTGTAATTTGAGCTCCCCGCCTCAGGTGCCAAAATGTTGTGGGCTGACCCTGCCGGCTGTGAACAGCCTTGGGGTCAGCCCTGGGATTGCTATGGGAACCAGGCCCTGCTGTTCTGCAGGCTCCCAGTGCCATGGTGGGCCAGTCACTTGGGCCCAGATCCTCATGGGTTTAGGCACCTAAATTCCACTGAAGTCTTACCTTCTCAGTGTCTCAGTTCCCTATCTCTGCAGTTCGGGTTACAGCCCTGCCCTACCTCCTATTGGTGGTGTGAGGAAAAAGACCTTAAAGATTGGGAGGTGCTCAGCTCCTACAGTAATGGGGCCATAGGAGTACCTAAGACAGACTACAGACAGGCAGAGATACGAGAAAACACACACAGAGAAATGTGAAACACACATACTCCCAAACAGAACCATGCAGTGTAATGTATGTTATAAAACACACACACACACAACCATGCAATGTATTGTATGTTATAAAAAACACCCACAAACCATCCACAAACCAACCACACACAACAAGCCCATGGATCAGGCTGAACTTGTTACTATCACACTCATTTCACATGCCCTTTCCTCCTAGTGTTTGTCACACTCACTTGTTGCATCTTGTTTTAAATCAGGCCTTGTCCCTGCAAACACTGGCCAGGATTTCACAAGCCAAGGAGGGTCTGCCACATGCATGAAGGTATCCACCGATGTGGACCCATTTGTGGGATTGTGTCACTTCTACATGAGTTTGCTCTTGTGAATAGTCTAATTGACTTCACTGAGGCTCTGCGCATGCACAGAAGTCCTTCATGATGATCAGAACAGTTGCTGAAATCGTTCCCAGAAGTGTGAGGAGCCAGAGAAGCTTGAACTCAACCCTGTATTAAAATGTACACTCTGTCTCCACTTCTGCGCTTGTGCTCAATAGCCATTCACATTGTTCCCTAAGAGTTTAAGAAGCATGGGCTAGTATGGGGCTAGAAATCACACAAAGGCAGCCATTTAAAGATACATCCCTGTAAGAGAAGAATTTGGGTCCTGTGAATTTCCCATGTTGCAGAATTTGGCTTCCAGAAAGTAGCAGAGTACAGTAAGTTCCACACCACCGTTGCCTATTCTCTCCGTTCACTCATACTGCACCATGATCCTTTGTCCAATGAGGGTTTTGATCTGACCTGAATTGTTTTCAGGATGCAGTTTCTTGGGATTCTGTGTCTAAGTCATCCTACCTCCATGGTCAAACGCATGGTAGAAGGCTCTGGGGGAGGAAATCTCCATGAGGAGACCCTAGCTGAGATACCTTCACATCATCCTGGTAGAGGATGAAAAGGGAACAAACCCATAAGGCCCACCCTCAAGCTCTGCACATCCCCAGAGCTCCACAGAAGGCCAGGGCTCTCCATGCAGAGGCCTTTTACCTCCAGACCAGCTCTAGCCCCAAATTCGTTAAGGCAATGGGAGCACTAGGTCCACAGCCCCACTGAAAATCAGCCCCCAGGTGTCCCCAGTTGGACACAAGAAATGAAGGCACCCAAAAGTCAGTAGCTGCTTTTGAGAACGTTCACCTCCCTCTTTCCGTGCCTCAGTTTCCCCATCTGTAAAATGGAGATAATACTCCTCACCCATCTTGCTAAAGCACTTTGAATGACGAACACTTGGTAGTGCTTTTTGGAGAGATTATAGAGAGAGATGAACTTTCCTCACACACGGATCAAAGAGACCTAGCAGCAACCATATTGCTTCCTACCCCTTTGACTGAGTCCCTGGAATGCCCAGTGAAAATATGCTTCCATTGAACTTTACATCTGCCTTTACATCTCTCGTAGCCACTAAACTGCTCTTCCATGGCACATTGGAAAAACAGATGCCCCTGACAACAGTTCCTGGTGTTGATGGGACAAAATATTCTTGTTACAAAGGAACATTGAGATGATCAGAAAGCCGGAGCCAGGGACCATCCTGCAGTTTGGCAGCTTTTCCTTAAGAGAGTCAAGAGCTTTGATTCATTCTAAATTTGACTCTTCCTCAGTCACTCTGTGTGAGTGTGTGGATGCAGAGAGAGAAAGTACATGAGGTGTACCTATATGGGTAGGAAAAAGCAGGGAGAGGAGGCAGGGAGCAGAGACAGGCATTAGGGAAAGGCACCCTCGGGGAATGGGGAGCCAGTGGGTTTGGGGAGAAACAGGCAAAAAGGGACAGAAAGAAAGAAAGAGAGGCGTGGTGGGGGGAGAGAGAGAGAGATAAGAGGGAGGCCTGGAAGGAAGGAGAGCTGGGGAAACTCAGGGGAAGATCCTACAGGCCCCAGGGAAAGGGGTTGGAGGAGGTGCAGAGGAAGAGACTAGAAAAGAATGAGAGGGAGAAGATGAAGGGGTCATGAAAATCATAGCAAGAAGAAGGGATAAAGAAATGGCTCAAGGGGAGGAAAGAGAAAGACAAGTCACCACGTTATGATCCAGCTGGGCTAGTGGAGCCTGTTGTAATAATTTGGGCCTCGTACGCCTACCCCGACTGTAAGCTTAACTTTGGGTAAGTGGATAAAAAGTTGATCAAATGTTCCAATAACTCATAACAGGGAATGCTGATGAAAGGGAGACAGACTGACTGAGCCCAAACAGAAAGGCCAACTAGTAACTCAAGGACACTGTTAAGGTCATGCCTGGTCAACAAGAGAACTGTGGGGCTGGAAATCAAGGGACCAAAACTGGTGTGTCAGAAATGAGGTCTAATTGGTGGTCAAAATTATAAGGGGAAGGACTATTCCACCCATGGGTCCCTTTGGGGTACGTTCGAAAAAAGACCTTATGGGGTGTCATAAACAGTTAAGTAAGAGTTAATAGAACAGAAATACTTTATATCTCTTTTGCCTGTAAAGGATTAACAAAATTAGTGAGCCTGGCTGTCACCTGACCAGAGGACCAATCAGGGGACAGGATACTTTCAAATCTTGAGGGAAGGAAGTTTGTGTGTGTGCTGTTAGTTTTTGGTGGTTGTTCACTCTGGGGGCTCAGAGGGACCAGACGTGCAACCAGGTTTCTCTCCAATCTCTCCGATACAGGCTCTTATAAGTTCAGAATAGTGAGTACTAGGTAGATAAGGCGAGTTAGGTTATGTTTGTTTTCTTTATTTGCAAATGTGTATTTGGCTGGGAGGAGTTCAAATGTGTATTTGGCTGGAAGGAGTTCAAATTTGTATTTTGCTGAAAGGACTTTAATTTGTACTTGTAAACTTAGGCTGAGAGGGTATTCCCAGTGTCTATAGCTGAAAGACCCTGTAACATATTCCATCTTAAATTTATAAAGATACTTTTTACTGTTTTTTCTTTCTTTAATTAAAAGCTTTTCTTGTTTAAGAACCTATTGTTTTTTATTCTGGTGAGACCTCAGGGGCTTGGGTCTGGATTCACCAGGGGACTGGTGGGGAAAAAGGAGGGAAGGGGGAGAGAGAGGCTAATTTCTCTCTGTGTTAGGATTACTGTCTCTCTCAGGGAGCGTCTGGGAGGGGGAGAGAGAAGGAGGGGGGAAGGTGCATTTTCTTCTCTGTTTAAGATTCAAGGAGTTTGAATCACAGTGATCTTCCAGTGTAACCCAGGGAGGGGAATCCTGGGAGAGGCAACGGTGGGGGAAAGGGTTTACTTTCCTTGTGGTAAGATCCAGAGGGTCTGGGTCTTGGGGTTCTCCGGGCAAGGTCTTGGGGGACCAGAGTGTACCAGGCACTGGAATTCCTGGTTGGTGGCAGCGCTACAGGTTCTAAGCTGGTAATTGAGCTTAGAGGAATTCATGCTGGTACCCCATCTTTTGGACGCTAATGTTCAGAGTGGGGAATTATACCATGACAGGGGAGAATGAAGTGCTCTGACTAGCTGGGAGATGGGTGGACAGGAAGAAGTGAGCTTCGGCACATAGCTGCCACATCCACCATCTCCTGGGGACCTCAGGATCCACCATAACGGTGTTAGGCCTTCATGATCCTGATCCTGATGCCGAGAAATGTCCTGTCCAGACCAAGCCTGAGAGAGAGGGACCCAGATGACACTACCACCTCCACTGGCTCTGGCCAAATCCGAAACACCACCTGGGATATAAGACTTTGGTTCCTGCTGTCACCACCGCCCCCACCTTTCTGTGTCATATTCCTTCCTTCCTATTTCTCCTTTTTCCTCTCCCTCTCCTTTTGCCTTCTGTTTAGTAAGAGTCTGCCTGAGCTGGCCAATACTGGGTATTTTGCAACACTGCTGTGATCCTGTGACTACAGAGGCAGCAAAAAGCAATGTTCTAAGCAGCCCAATGCTGGTACAAGTTTGCCAGGTCTCAGAGTGGCTGATCAGACTGTGTGCTGTGCCGTTAGTTCAACAGCAGTGAGGCTGCAAGTGGAAGTCAACACTGAAACTGAAGCTGCTTTTTCAGTCTTTCTCTTTTTGTGTGTTTTTGGCTTGTTCTGTCTTTTCGGAAACAGTATCAGTCTGCAACAACAGCTCCAGCCCATCTCAACTAACTCCTTCTCTTTCCCAAACACAAAGAAACAAAAAAAAGCAAACAAAAATTACAAAATAACAAAGGGAAAAGCAAAGGACAGTTATTTCCATCTTTAATACCATCAAAGAGACCTTCAGACAGGGCTTTTCCCTTCTAAAAACTCTCGATAGCAAAAGAATATCGTTAAAACAAAAGCCTCCCTCAAGATGCTACATTTTAAAGGTGAGAACTGTTTCCTTCTTGTTCTGTGTCTTTAATAAAAGATTACAGAGATTTTTAACGGGGTGTTTGCTGTGGGTGTCATAACCTTAGTCCCAGATTTGGACCTTAGCGTCCAAAATATGGGGGTTAGCATGAAAACCTCCAAGCTTAGTTACCAGCTTGGACCTGGTACTTGCTGCCACCACCCAAAAAATTAGAGTGTTTTGGGGCACTCTGGTCCCCCTGAAAAGCCTTCCCTGGGGACCCCAAGACCCAAATCCCTTGAGTCTCACAACAAAGGGAAATAATCCTTTTTCCCTTCCCCCCTCCAGGTGCTCCTGGAGAGATACACAGACACAAGCTCTGTGAATCCAAACAGAGTGACTCCCCCTCTCCGTTCCCAGTCCTGGAAACAAAAAGCACTTTCCTCTTCACCCAGAGGGAATGCAAAATCAGGCTAGCAAATTCAACACACACAGATCTCCCCCTGATTTCTTCCTCCCACCAATTCCCTGGTGAGTATAGACTCAATTTCCCTGAAGTAAGGAAAAACTCCAACAGGTCTTAAAAGAAAGCTTTATATAAAAAAAAGAAAGAAAAATACATACAAATGGTCTCTCTGTATTAAGGTGACGAAATACAGGGTCAATTGCTTAAAAGAATATGAATAAACAGCCTTATTCAAAAAGAATACAAATCAAAGCACTCCAGCACTTATATTCATGCAAATACCAAAGAAAAGAAACCATATAACTTACTATCTGATCTCTTTGTCCATACACTTAGAAACAGAAGATTAGAAAGTAGAAACTACTTCTCCAAAGCTCAGAGAAAGCAGGCAGACAGAAAACAAAAACCTCAGACACAAAATTCCCTCCACCCAAAGTTGAAAAAATCCGGTTTCCTGATTGGTCCTCTGGTCAGGTGCTTCAGGTGAAAGAGACATTAACCCTTAGCTATCTGTTTATGACACGCCCCCCAAATTGCAGACAGTGGGGAAGCTCACTGGCGGCAATTTCCTTCTAGAACTTGAAAATAAACAGATTGATACAACACATGCACCTTTACATATACCCCTAAGTATATAACTAACAGACTTCTACATTTTAAGAACACTTTTTAACTACTGAATTCTGGGAAACTCTCACGGGAGAGTGTATCAGCTACTTTGTTAGAAGCTCCTGTGACGTGCTGAATTTCAAAATCAAAATCTTGGAGAGCTAAACTCCAACGAAGAAGTTTCTTGTTGTTCCCCTTGGCAGTATGAAGTCACTGTAGTGCAGCATGGTCAGTTTGTAGTTGGAACCGCCGTCCCCAAACATATGGGCGTAGCTTTTCCAGGGCGTACACAATGGCATAGCATTCCTTTTCACTGACTGACCAGTGACTTTCCCTCTCAGACAGTTTCTTGCTGAGAAACACGACAGGATGGAAGTTGTGATCTGTTGCTTCCTGCATGAGCACTGCTCCTATACCACGCTCAGATGCATCCGTGGTTACTAGGAATGGCTTGTCAAAGTCCGGGGCCCTGAGTACAGGGTCAGACATGAGTGTTGCCTTAAATTGGGTAAAGGCCTTTTGACACTCATCAGTCCACTTAACTGCATTTGGCTGGGTCTTTTTGGTCAGGTCGGTCAATGGGGCAGCGATTTGGCTGTAGTGTGGTACAAATCGCCTGTAGTATCCGGCCAAGCCTAAGAAGGATTGGACCTGTTTCTTTGACCTTGGGACAGGCCACTTTTGGATAGCATCCACCTTGGCCTGTAGGGGGTTTATGGTTCCTCGACCCACCTGGTGCCGCAGGTAAGTCACTCTGTTTTGGCCTATTTGACACTTTTTGGCCTTAACAGTTAGTCCTGCCTGCCTGATGCGCTCAAAGACCTTTTCCAGGTGTAGTAGGTGTTCGGGCCAGGAGTCTGAAAAAATGGCCACATCATCGAGGTAGGCAACTGCAAATTCTCCCAGTCCAGCTAGTAGACCATCTACCAGCCTCTGGAAGGTGGCGGGCGCATTTCGAAGGCCGAAAGGAAGGACATTGAATTCATACACCCCCGCATGGGTGACGAATGCTGACCTCTCCTTGGCAGGTTCATCTAGCGGTACTTGCCAGTACCCCTTGGTTAAGTCTATTGTAGAGATGAACTGGGCATGTCCCAACTTCTCCAATAGCTCATCGGTACGTGGCATTGGATAGTTGTCCGGACGAGTTACAGCATTTAGCTTACGGTAGTCCACGCAAAAGCGTATTTCCCCATCTGGTTTGGGTACCAGAACCACTGGAGATGCCCATGCACTGGTAGAGGAGCGGATTATACCCATCTGTAGCATGTTCTGGATCTCCCGTTCTAGAGCAGCTTGGGCATGAGGAGACACCTGGTAGGGTGGGGTTCTGATTGAGTGAGCATTACCTGTATCAATGGAGTGGTATGCCCGTTCAGTCCGTCCTGGGGTGGCTGAGAACAATGGGGTGAAGCTAGTGCACAGCTCCTTGATTTGTCGCCGCTGCAGACGTTCCAGGGTGGTTGAGAGGTTCACCTCTTCCACGCCACCGTCTTTTTTCCCGTCGTAGTAGACACCGTCAGGCCACTCAGCCTCATCTCCCTGGACTGTAAACTGACAAACCTGTAAATCTCTGGAATAGAAAGGCTTGAGAGAATTAACATGGTACACTTTAGGCTTTAGTGAGGAATTGGGAAATGCTATGAGGTAGTTTACAGTTCCCAGGCGCTCTTGGACCATGAATGGCCCTTCCCATGATGCTTCCATCTTATGGGCCTGTTGCGCCTTCAAGACCATAACCTGGTCTCCTACCTTGAAGGAACGTTCTCTGGCATGTCTGTCATACCAGGCCTTTTGCTCTTCTTGAGCATCCTTTAGGTTCTCTCTAGCAAGGGCTAAAGAGTGTTGGAGGGTGCTTTGTAGGTTGCTTACAAAGTCCAGAATGTTAGTTCCTGGAGAAGGCGTAAACCCCTCCCATTGCTGCTTCACCAACTGTAATGGCCCCTTAACCTCGTGACTGTACACAAGTTCAAATGTTGAAAACCCTAAACTGGGATGTGGTACAGCCCTGTAGGCAAACAGCAACTGCTGCAACACTGGGTCCCAATTATTGGAGAATTCGTTGATGAATTTTCGTATCATGGCCCCCAAAGTTCCATTGAACCTTTCCACCAGGCCATTGGTTTGATGGTGGTACGGGTGGCAACCAAGTGATTCACCCCATGAGTTTCCCACAGGTTTTTCCATGGTCCCTGCCAGGAAATTAGACCCTGAATCTGTAAGGATGTCAGAGGGCCAACCTACCCTGGCAAAGATGTCTGTTAGGGCCAGGCACACAGTGTTAGCCCTGGTGTTGCCTAGAGCGACTGCTTCTGGCCATCGGGTAGCAAAGTCCACTAAAGTCAGTACGTACTGCTTTCCTCTGGGTGTCTTTTTTGGGAACGGGCCCAGAATATCCACAGCTACTCGCTGAAATGGGACCTCAATTATGGGGAATGGCTGGAGAGGGGCCTTGACCTGGTCTTGAGGCTTTCCCACTCTTTGGCATACCTCACAAGACCGGACATACTTGGCAACGTCCTTTCCCATCCCCTCCCAGTGGAAGGACTTCCCCAACCGGTCCTTGGTTCTGTTCACCCCAGCATGGCCACTGGGATGATCATGGGCTAAGCTTAAGAGCTTCCCCCAGTACTTAGTTGGAACCACCAACTGTTTTTGCGGCTGCCATTCTTCCCGGTGTCCACCAGAAAGAATTTCCTTGTATAAAAGTCCTTGGTCTATAACAAACCGGGATCGATTAGAAGAGCTGAGAGGCGGTGGGGTGCTCCGTGCCGCCGCCCAAGCTTTCTGAAGGCTGTCATCTGCTTCCTGCTCAGCCTGGAACTGTTCCCTTGAGGCTGGGGTCACCAGTTCTTCCTCAGACTGTGGACTTGGGCTTGGTCCCTCTGGAAGCGATGTAGGTGATGGGGTTGTTTCCATTGCTGGTGAACCGCTCTCCGCTGGTGCACCTGAGGGTATTTCAGGCTCTGGCTGAGCCTTTTGGGTATGGCTGTCTTGTGCTTCTGCCAGTTCTGGCTCGCTGGCGCCGAGTTTGAAGATGTGGTTGCACTTGCTGGTGCTGGTTGCTGTTCCAGTTCCGGGCCTGGGACTGGAAATGCTGTGGCTGTTTCAGTGGTAGGCATGGAATCCGGGTCCACTACCTCTGTCTGGGTCTCTGGTAACACAGATGGGGCCTCTGTGAACGGCTCAGGAACAGGAATGGGTCTGGAAGCTTGCCTGGTTTGGCTACGTGTAACCATTCCCACTCTCTTGGCCCGCCTCACCTGGTTGGCTAAGTCTTCCCCCAGTAGCATGGGGATAGGATAATTGTCATAGACTGCAAAAGTCCACATTCCTGACCAGCCTTTGTACTGGACAGGCAGTTGAGCTGTAGGCAAGTCTACAGCTTGTGACATGAAGGGGTAAATTGTCACTTTGGCCTTTGGGTTGATGAATTTGGGGTCAACGAAGGATTGGTGGATAGCTGACACTTGTGCCCCCGTGTCTCTCCACGCAGTAACCTTCTTTCCGCCCACTCTCAAATTTTCCCTTCGCTCCAAGGGTATTTGAGAGGCATCCGGCCCTGGGGATCTTTGGTGTGATGGTGGTGTAATGAATTGCACTCGCATGGTGTTCTTTGGACAGTTGGCCTTGATATGTCCCAGTTCATTACACTTAAAGCATCTTCCATCTGATGGGTCACTGGGCCGAGGTGAGTTACTGGAGACTGGTGAGGTGGAAGGGTAGGGTGTCTGTGGCTTTACTTGGGTGGTATGTGGGGTCTTTGGCTGTCCTCGGTTGTAGGGTTTATGGTCTGTGTGCCCCCTGGGGTAATCGTTCCCCTTGACAGTAGCTTTCTTGCTTTCTGCCAGTTCCATCCATTTGGCTCCAATCTCCCCCGCCTCAGCGAGATCTTTGGGTTTTCCATCTTGTATGTACCGTGTGATGTCTTCAGGAACACCATCCAAGAATTGCTCCATTTGTATGAGGAGGTGCAGTTCTTCCAAGGTTTGAACGTTGTTTCCTGTTATCCAGGCCTCATAGTTTTTTGCAATGTAGTAGGCGTGTTTGGGAAATGACACCTCTGGTTTCCTCTTTTGGGTTCTGAAGCGCCGACGGGCATGATCTGGGGTTATCTCCATTCTGTATCTGGCCTTGGTTTGAAAAAGTTTATAGTCATTCATTTGCTGCTTAGGCATTTCAGCTGCCACCTCTGCTAAAGGTCCACTGAGCTGTGACCTTAATTCTACCATGTACTGGTCTTCGGGGATGCTGTACCCAAGACAGGCTCTTTCAAAATTTTCCAAGAAGGCCTCGGTGTCATCACCTGCCTTGTAGGTGGGAAATTTCCTGTGCTGTGGAGCAATAATTGACGCCGGGTTGTTAGGGTTGGCTGGCACATGCAGCCCAGCTTTTGCCAAGTCCAGTTCATGTTTTCTCTGTTTTTCCTTCTCTTCATTTTCTTTTTGTTGTTTTTCCATTTCTCGGCGGTGGGCCAACTCTTCTTCTTCTTGCTTCCTTCTGTGGGCCAACTCATCTTCTGCTTGTTTCCTTCGGTAGGCCACCTCTTCTTCTTCTAGTTTTCTTTTGTGTGCTGCCTGTTTGATTTGTTCTTCTCTTTCTTTCATCGCCATTTGTCGCCTGTGTTCAGCTTCTTTGAGTTGCTCTTCGGCCTCAATTTTTGCCTTAGAAGTCATGATTCCTGTTTTCTTGTGTTGGGGTGCCCTCCGGTGTTTATCTTCTGAACTGCAGGTTCTCTGTTGCCTCCTGAAGTCTGCCTAGCAACAGTGCCTTTAGCTAATCTTCAATGTTAAGTAAACCTGAAAAACCACTTTATTTGCATATATATAGTGCTGGTAATGACTCTCAATGGGAATGCTATTGTGTGACAAAAGACTCTTAATAGCACCTTAATGGTTTCTTGCTTAAGATGCAAGCCACAAACTGCCAGAGAGAGCAGAAAAAAAATTCTCTCTGGTTCCCTTTTAAAACCAACTGTTTCTCTCTGCTAAAAAGCCCTTAGCAGAGAAAAGAAAAATATAATATTCCTACTGGCTTCTGGATTCTGTCTATATCCCAACCGCTGCTACTCATATCATAACCTTAGTCCCAGATTTGGACCTTAGCGTCCAAAATATGGGGGTTAGCATGAAAACCTCCAAGCTTAGTTACCAGCTTGGACCTGGTACTTGCTGCCACCACCCAAAAAATTAGAGTGTTTTGGGGCACTCTGGTCCCCCTGAAAAGCCTTCCCTGGGGACCCCAAGACCCAAATCCCTTGAGTCTCACAACAAAGGGAAATAATCCTTTTTCCCTTCCCCCCTCCAGGTGCTCCTGGAGAGATACACAGACACAAGCTCTGTGAATCCAAACAGAGTGACTCCCCCTCTCCGTTCCCAGTCCTGGAAACAAAAAGCACTTTCCTCTTCACCCAGAGGGAATGCAAAATCAGGCTAGCAAATTCAACACACACAGATCTCCCCCTGATTTCTTCTCCTCCACCAATTCCCTGGTGAGTATAGACTCAATTTCCCTGAAGTAAGGAAAAACTCCAACAGGTCTTAAAAGAAAGCTTTATATAAAAAAAAGAAAGAAAAATACATACAAATGGTCTCTCTGTATTAAGGTGACGAAATACAGGGTCAATTGCTTAAAAGAATATTGAATAAACAGCCTTATTCAAAAAGAATACAAATCAAAGCACTCCAGCACTTATATTCATGCAAATACCAAAGAAAAGAAACCATATAACTTACTATCTGATCTCTTTGTCCATACACTTAGAAACAGAAGATTAGAAAGTAGAAACTACTTCTCCAAAGCTCAGAGAAAGCAGGCAGACAGAAAACAAAAACCTCAGACACAAAATTCCCTCCACCCAAAATTGAAAAAATCCGGTTTCCTGATTGGTCCTCTGGTCAGGTGCTTCAGGTGAAAGAGACATTAACCCTTAGCTATCTGTTTATGACAGTGGGACTGAGCAGACCAATGTCTGTGTGTTCCAAAATCCCAAGCCTTCTTTCACTGTTTAGTGCTGTACAGTGGCAGGAGTCATGTTAACACCTTTTAATCTCTAGGCCAATATATTCCATTAAACCAAATACAAAAACCTTCCAGGCTATCGCTGCCTCTCTCCCCCCAGCTCATACTAACCCTTGGGAGAGCTGCATTGCCCAGCTGACCCACACCCACCCCTCTTAGTGCCGGCCCCACAGCCACCCTCCTCTCCATCAACTCCACGGTCTCAACCTTGGAGTCAGCTACAACTCCGCCCCTCCTTCTCCCCTTCCCCCCACCCCAAATCCAGGCTGCTGCCCAATCTCGCCAGTCATAGAATCATAGAATATCAGGATTAGAAGGCACTTCAGGAGGTCATCTAGTCCAACCCCCTGATCAAAGCAGGACCAATCCCCAACTAAATCATCCCAGCCAGGGCTTTCTCAAGCCTGACCTTAAAAACCTCTTAAGGAATGAGATATCACCACCTCCCTAGGTAACCCATTCCAGTGCTTCACTACCCTCCTAGTGAAAAAGTTTTTCCTAATATCCAACCTAAACCTCCCCCACTGCAACTTGAGACCATTACTCCTTGTTCTGTCATCTGCTACCACTGAGAACAGTCTAGATCCATCCTTTTTGGAACCCCCTTTCAGGTAGTTGAAAGCAGCTATCAAATCTCCCCTCATTCTTCTCTTCTGCAGACTAAACAATCCCAGTTCCCTCAGCCTCTCCTCATAAGTCATATGCTCCAGCCCCCTAATCATTTTTTTTGCCCTCCACTAGACTCACTCCAACCCTTCCACATCTCTTGTAGTGTGGGGCCCAAACTGGACACAGTGTTCCAGATGAGGCCTCACCAATGTCGAATAGAGGGGAACGATCACGTCCCTTGATCTGCTGGCAATGCCCCTACCTCTACAAATGTCGTTAGCCTTCTTGGCAACAAGGGCACTGTGACAGACCCAGACCAGTGGGGTACAGGAGTCTAGTAGAGGGCAAATATACTGGTCATTGGATGAGTAGTTTTCTGTTCCCTGAGTGACCAGAGCACTAGAGTAAATAGGAACCTGCAAGAACCAATTAAGACAGGCAGGATAATTAAGACACCTGGAGCCAATTAAGAAACTGCTAGAATCAATTAGGACAGGCTAGCTAATCAGGGCACCTGAGTTTAAAAAGGACCTCACTTCAGTTTGTGGCATGCATGCAAGGAGCTGGGAGCAAGAGGCATGAGGAGCTGAGAGTGAGCAGACATATTGCTGGAAGACTGAGGAGTACAAGCATTAACAGGCACCAGGAGAAAGGTCCTGTGGTGAGGATAAAGAAGGTGTTGGGAGGAGGTCATAGGGAAGTAGCCCAGGGAGTTGTAGCTGTCACTCAGCTGTACCAGGAGGCACTCTAGACAGCTGTAGTCTACAGGGCCCTGCGCTGGAACCCGGAGTAGAGGGCGAGCCCCGGTTCCCCCCAAACCTCCCAACTCCTGATCAGACACAGGAGGAATTCACCTGGACTGTGGCTTCTACCAGAGGGGAAGGTCTCTGGCCTGTTTCCCAACCCACATACTGAATCTGTGAGGCGAGCAAATCCGCCAATAAGCGCAGGACCCACCAAGATAGAGGAGAAACTTTGTCACAGGCACACTGTTGACTCATATCCAGCTTCTCGTCCACTGTAACCCCTAGGTCCTTTTCTGCAGAACTGTTGCCTAGCCATTCAGTCCCTAGTCTGTAGCAGTGCATGGGATTCTTCTGTCCCAAGTGCAGGACTCTGCACTTGCCCTTGTTGAACCTCCAGCATATCTACCACTCTGCCTAGTTTAGTGTCATCTGCAAACTTGCTGAGGGTGCAGTCCATGGCACGCCATCCTCCAGATCATGAATGAAGATATTGAACAAAACTGGCCCCAGGACTGACCCTTGGGGCACTCCACTTGATACCAGCTGCCAACTAGACATGGAGTCCTTGATCGCTACCCCTTGAGCCCGATGATCTAGCTAGCTTTCTATCCACCTCACAGTCCATTCATCCACCCCATACTTCTTTAACTTGCCAGCAAGAATACTGTGGGAGACTGTATCAAAAGCTTTGCTAATGTCAAGGAATAACACATCCACTGCTTTCCCCTCAACCACAGAGCCAGTTATATTGTCATAGAAGGCAATTAGGTTAGTCAGGCATGACATGCCTTTGATGAATCCATACTGACTGTTCCTGATCACTTTCCTCTCCTCTAAGTGCTTCAGAATTGATTCCTTGAGCACCTGCTCCATGATATTTCCAGGGACTGAGGTGAGGCTGACTTGCCTGTAGTTCCCTAGATCCTCCTCCTTCCCTTTTTTAAAGATGGGCACTACATTAACCCTTTATCAGTCATCCGGGACCTCTCCCAATCGTTATGAGTTTTCAAAGTTAATGGCCAACGGTCTGCAGTCACATCCGCCAAGTCCTTTAGCACTCTCAGATGCAGCGCATCCGGCCTCATGGACTTGTGCTTGTACAGCTTTTCTAAATAGTCCTGAACCACTTTTTTCTCCACATAGGGCTGGTCACCTCCTCCCCATGCTGTGCTGCCCAGTGCAGTAGTCTGGGAGCTGACCTTGTTTGTGAAGACAGAGGCAAAAAAAGCATTGAGTATATTAGCTTTCTCCACATCCTCTATCACTAGGTTACCTCCCTCTTCAGTAAAGGGCCCACACTCTCCTTGACTTTCTTCTTGTTGCTAACATTCCTGAAGAAACCCTTCTTGTTACTTTTGACATCTCTTGCTAGCTGCAACTCCAAATGTGATTTGGCCTTCCTGATTTCGCTTCTGCATGCCTGAGCAATATTTTTATACTCCTCTCTGGTCATTTGTCCAATCTTCCACTTCATGTAAGCTTCTTTTTTGTGTTTAAAATCAGCAAGGATTGCACTGTTATTTACTATTCTTTCTACACATTGAGATGACTTGTTCCTGCAACCTCAACAAGGATTCTTTAAAATACAGCCAGCTCTCCTGGACTGTTTTCCCCCTCATGTTATTCTCCCAGGGGATCCTGCCCATCAGTTCCCTGAGGGAGTCAAAGTCTGCTTTTCTGAAGTCCAGGGTCCGTATTCTGCTGCTCTCCTTTCTTCCTTGTGTCAGGATCCTGAACTCAACCATCTCATGGTCACTGCCTCCCAGGTTCCCATCTACTTTTGCTTCCCCTACTAATTCTTCCCATTTTGTGAGCAGCAGGTCAAGAAGAGCTCTGCCCCTAGTTGGTTCCTCCAGCACTTGCACCAGAAAATTGTCCCCTACACTTTCCAAAATCTTCCTGGAGTGTCTGTGCATTGCTGTATTGCTCTCCCAGCAGATATCGGGGTGATTGAAGTCTCCCATGAGAACCAGGGCCCGCGATCCAGTAACTTCTGTTAGTTGCCGGAAGAAAGCCTCATCCCCCTGGTCTGGTGGTCTATAACAGACTCCCACCATGACATGACCCTTGTTGCTCACACTTCTAAACTTAATCCAGAGACTCTCAGATTTTTCTGCAGTTTCATACCGGAGCTCTGAGCAGTCATACCGCTCTCTTACATACAGTGCGGCTCCCTCACCTTTTCTGCCCTGCCTACCCTTCCTGAACAGTCCTTCCTTTACCACGTCTCTACAATCCCCCTCATCCTCTCCAGCCCACCTGCTCCAGGCCTTCATCACCCATCTCATTAACTCTGCCCTCTCACCACATCTCCTCTCATTCCGCTTTAGAGCCCGCTGTAAAATCATCTCACCCGTCAGACCAGCCCATTCTGGCTACCTCGCAGGTCCTACGCTAGAACTAGCAAATTCCTTCAAAAAGCATCTCTCAAGGCCACCCAAACCAGGTGTGAATTCGGCAAATCCTTTCAGCCACACACAAAAAGGAATGTTTTGTTTTGATTTAAAAGTCAAACCAGTCTGTTTGGACCATTCCACAGCAAAATGTTGTCACTTTTCATTTTGAAATTGAGGCAACTTTAAAAAAAGGGGGGTGGGGTGGGGGTTGAAAAACACCCACAAACAACCTGAAACGAAAAACCCAAACAATTTTGTTTCAAGACAAACCGAACCAACATTTTTTTTATATATATTTCTTTGACTGGTCCCCAAACTGAAAAGTCACTGATTCGCTCAGCTCCATTCAGCACCCGAGTGCAGCTCCTTGTTGAGTCTTTGCAAACTTCATCCCCACCTAGCTCTCCAGGCTCATTCCCCCGCCACTCTCCCAGCCATTCCCTTTGGGTCCTTCCCTGGCTTTCCTTTGCCGACTCCCTGCCATGCTGCTCCTCAGGCTAACATTATTCTCCCTTTCTCCTGCCCCAAAGTTCCCTCTCTTCCTTCAAGTTCCTCCTTAAACAAGATCCTGCTCAGAAGAATGGGAAATCAAATAAACCAAGCAAGAGATTTGCTGCTCTTTGAGGTCGGACCTGTGCCCTCCCCTGTGTTGTACAGCCCCCAGCATGCTGTTGGGACTCAATAAAAACCCGTGGGTCCTGCAGTCTGACTGCCTTTTATTGCAGTCTTCGGGAACGGGATTTAGTGTCTGTGTGTATCCTTAGGAAAGAATCTTCTCAGCCCTTTTATTCTCTCAGCCCAGGCCACCGATGCAGCTGTGGCTGGACTAGCAATTGGAGCACCTCACGCTGAGACAGACAGCCAGTCCAATCTCATGCCAGTCCAATCTCATGCTTCACTGAGAGGTAAGGAAGGAATTTTTTACCCATATGTCAGAGAACAGCAAAGCTGGCCAGGTGCATTGTGGGGATTTCACCTTCCTCTTTGCTGCTGCAAGAGGCAAGATACTGGAGTGGACTGACACAGAATGGTTTTGTACCTTATGGTCGAATTTCCTTTTCTCATAACACATTATACAGACAGGGTTTGTGGGGATGCCCTGGGGCTCCCTTGAATTAAAATTCCCAACATAAGCCAAGAGCATTCCTCCATTAATCCAATCTGGGGGGATGCAAACCCCAAGGGCCCTAGCCAGACAGCCCCAGCCCACCTTGCCTCTGTGATGTCAGCAGTTGCCTTGTGTCACAAAGGGGGTAGACAGCCTGTGGCTCAGTGTGCTCTGGGAGCTGGAGGAGGGAGCACACGGCCGTCTGGGCTCTGCTCTTCAGACCGGTGGGAGCATTTTTTGGAGTGTATAGCACCTGTTTACACAGAACTCACGGAGGAATCCACATTCTCACTTGTCAGCTGAGATTATGTGTGAGACATCAAAATTTTTCTGTGGCTCGACCATCCCAGCACAGGGGTGTTGGACCTTTCCAGATACTGCACAGAGAAGGGGGGGATCTTCCAGTTTTTCTGCAGGCTGATCTGGTGGAAACATTCCAGGGCGGGGCTGGTTTGAGGGAGATTTCCTTGGGCTGGTTTCTTCAGAGTCTTCTCTCATCTGTCTGTGTCAGCTTGCTTGTAGAGAGGGAGAGGATGAGTTGAGTTTGAGCAGGGTAGCAGAGCTTGTTGAGGGTGCTCACTTTTGAGATTTTATCCTTGTCTCTTCCCTATTTCCGTGCAATTTTAGAAAAAAACACCTCTCTTGCCCTTTCATTGGCTCTGTACATTCATGGAGCCTCTTCATTTTATGGATAGGTAGTTTGTTAATGCTTATATGTGATGGGGTTGTAAGTCTTTCCTGACAGTTATAGTTTCCTTTGTTTTTGTTGGAGAGATTCTCAGAGCATCTTCAAATTTAGTCTTTTAACTCTTAACTTACTCAGTTCATTTTCTGAGATATTAATTCAATCATTCTTAACGAGTCTTTAGCTTAAATAGTGATTGAGAAGATGTTGATTCTCTAGAACAATTGTTGATGATGCTTCTTGTTATCTTTCTGAGCTGGGGGAAGGAGTGTCTAGAGCTTTGCCAGAAACTAATCACTTCTCCATTAATATAATAAATAATCTCGACTTAAATGTCTTCTTATGTTGGTAATCATAGATTCATAGATTCTAGGGTCAGAAGGGACCAATGTGATCATCTAGTCCGACCCCCTGCACAAAGCAGGCCACAGAACCCTACCCATCCACTTCTATAACAAACCTCTAACCTATGCCTGAGTTATTGAAGTCTTCAAATTGTGGTTTGAAGACCTCAAACTGCAGAGAATCCACCAGCAAGTGACCCATGGCCCATGCTGCAGGGGAAGGCGAAAAACCTCTAGGGCCTCTGCCAATCTGCCCCAGAGGAAAATTCCTTCCCGACCCCAAATATGGCAATCAGCTAAACCCTGAGCATGTGGGCAAGACTCACGAGCCAGCACTCAGAAAAGAATTCTCTGCAGTAACTCAGATCCCATCCCATCCAACATCACATCACCAACCACTGGGCATACTTATCTGGCGATAATCAAAGATCGATTGCCAAAATTAGGCTCTTCTGTCATACCATCCCTTCCATAAACGTATCAAGCTTAATCTTAAAGCCAGATATGTCTTTTTCCCCCACTACTCCCCTTGGAAGGCTGTTCCAGAACTTCACTCCTCTAATGGTTAGAAACCTTCGTCTAATTTCAAGTCTAAACTTCCTGGTGTCCAGTTTATATCCATTCGTTCTTGTATCTACATTGGTACTAAGCTTAAATAATTCCTCTCCCTCTCTAATATTAATCCCTCTGATATATTTATAAAGAGCAAGCATATCCCCCCTCAGCCTTCTTTTGGCTAGGCTAAACAAGCCAAGCTCTTTGAGTCTCCTTTCATAAAGCAGGTTTTCCATTCCTCGGATCATCCTAGTAGCCCGTCTCTGAACCTGTTCCAGTTTGAATTCATCCTTCTTAAACATGGAAGACCAGAACTGCACACAGTATTCCAGGTGGGGTCTCACCAGCGCCTTATATAATGGTACTAATACCTCCTTATCTTTGCTGGAAATACCTCGCCTGATGCATCCTAAAACCGCATTAGCTTTTTTAACGGCTGTATCACATTGGCGGCTCATAGTCATCCTGCAATCTACCAATACCCCAAGGTCCTTCTCCTCCTCTGTTGCTTCCAACTGATGCGTCCCCAATCTATATCTAAAGTTCTTATTATTAATCCCTAAGTGCATGACCTTGCACTTTTCACTACTAAATTTCATCCTATTACTATTACTCCAGTTTACAAGGTCATCCAGATCTTCTTGTATGATATCCTGTCCTTCTCCATGTTAGCAATACCCCCCAGCTTCATGTCATCCACGAACTTTATTAGCACATTCCCGCTTTTTGTGCCAAGGTCATTAATAAAAAGGTTAAATAAGATTGGTCCCAGAACCGATCCTTGAAGAACTCCACTAGTAACCTCCTTCCAGCCTGACAGTTCACCCTTCAGTACAACCCGTTGTAGTCTCCTCTTTAACCAGTTCCTTATCCACCTTTCAATTTTCATATTGATCCCCATCTTTTCCAATTTGACTAATAATTCCGCATGTGGAACTGTGTCAAATGCCTTACTGAAATCGAGGTAAATTAGGTCTACCGCATTTCCTTTGACTAAATAGTCTGTCACCTTCTCAAAGAAGGAGATCAGGTTGGTTTGGCATGATCTACCTTTAGTAAAGCCATGTTGTACTTTGTCCCAATTACCGTTGACCTCAATGTCCTTAACTACTTTCTCCTTCAAAATTTTTTCCAAGACCTTACATACTACAGATGTCAAACTAACAGGCCTATAGTTACTTGGATCACTCTTTCTCCCTTTCTTAAAGATAGGAACTGCGTTAGCAATTCTCCAGTCGTACGGTACAACCCCCGAGTTTACCAATTCATTAAAAATTTTCGCTAACGGGCTTGCAATTTCATGCGCCAGTTCCTTTAATAATAATCAGCTGAGCAAGGTCATTAGATTTCATGTTAGTACATAATGCATTTTACCACAGGTAGGAATGATATTAGAAAACCACATTAGATACTTTGCATTCAGTTAAAATACTTTACAAAGTTAAATATAGTTTGCAATTGCAATATTTTAGAACTCAACTAAGGTTTTCTACAAAACTTTTTCTCAACTACTCACATTTTTCTCTAAAAATTTAAGGACACAAGCAGAGCAGTGAGATGGCCTCACATCACACCTGGATATCTTTCTGGTAGGTGTGTTTTAGTGAAACACAAGCTATTGGGCTTAATATGGGGGTAAGGGTGTGAAATGTTGTGATTTGTGAAATAGAGGCCTAATTAGGAGATCTAATGGCCTCACAATCTATGAATCTATAGTGTGGGGTGAGGAACAGACCCTGGGTAACCTGCTAGCTCCCCCCAGAATCAATATTGAGCATGTGGGGTGATCTGGAGAGCAGCTCAAACATACCACCAGGTTGACCCAGGGCAGACATCAGCCCTGCAAGGCAGAGGTGGGTGTGATAGTGACTTCACAAGGGCCTTTGACAGGAACTTAGCCTATTGGGCAAAGGTGGTGAGGAGGCTGTGACCTCACACAGCACCCTTAACTTCAGCCAGGCAGGACAGGGATGCAGGGTAGGGGGCACCTCGGAGACCCCTGTAGCCTTGCTGCAGTAAGCCTGCTTCTTGCGGTCTCTCCTAGAGGACTAAGAGAGGATTTGTAGTCACGCACCTGAGTGCTAAGGAGGAGCTTCTTTGGGAGTGTTCTCCTTTCTGTGTTGATTTTGTAGAAAGAAGACATTCCCTGTGTAGAAGGTAAGATTCTCAGTGAGGGTTGGAACCTGTTTAGTTTGATCCATATGTTCTCAGCCGAGCTCTAGGCTCGTAAAACAGAAGGTAAGTTGGCAGAAAATGTCCCACCTCGGACTCCGCTCCTTAGTTACTGGCTACCTACTAGGTCTCAAAACATAATTGTAAATAAGGAATCATTGTCGAGTGGGTGTCTTTCTAGTAGGGTCCGGTAGGGATCAGTTCTTGAATGTACACTAACATTTTGATCAGTGACTTGGAAGCAAATATACAATCATCACTGTAAAATCTACCAATGACAGAAAGATTGAGGGAGTGGTAAATAATGAAGAGGACACATCACTCATACAGAGCCATCTGGATTGCTTAGTTACCGGAGCACAAGCAAATAACATACATTTTAGTATGTCCGAATGTAAAGTTTCCGTTTAGGAAAAAAATATATAGGCTATGTGTACAAGAGGGATTCTATCCTGGGAAATAGTGACCCTGAAAAAGACTTGGGGTCATGGTAGGTAATCAGCTGACTATGAGCTCCCACTGAGACACTTTGGCCAAAAGGGCAAATGCCATCTTTGGACCCATACCTAGCAGAATCACAGGTAAAAGTAGAGAGGTTCTATATCTCTGTACCTGGCACTGGTGTGACCACTACTGGAGTCTTGTGTCCAGTTCTGGTGTCCACAGTTTGAGACAGATACTGATAAATTTAAGAGGGTTGAGAGAAGTGCCACAAGAATGATTAAAGGATTAGAAAACATGCCTTATAAAGATAGATTCAAGGAGTGCAATCTGTTTAGCTTAACAAAGAGAAGGGTAACAGATGAGCATAAGGGAACAAATATTTGCTAATGGGCTCTTCACTTGAGCAGACAAAGATATAACGAGATCCAGTGGTTGTGAATTGAAGCTGGACAAATTCAGACTGGAATAAGGTGAACATTTTGAACAGTCAGGGTTTGGAGCAATTAACCCAGGGTTGTAATGGATCCTCCACAACTAGCATTTTTAAATTCAAGATTGGCTTTTTTTCTAAAAGATGTGCTCTAATTCAAACAAGAATTATTTGGCAGGGAGTTCTATGGCCCACGTTCTACAGACTAGATGGTCAGAGTGGATCTTCTGGCCTTGAGATCTTTGACTCACTGAGGCATTTGGAATTTGTCCATTTTTGCTTCTCTTTTCCTCCCTGCCTCTTGTCCTGTCTTTTCTCTTCTCTTGTTCCATTTCTCTGCTGCTCTTCTTCCTGAGGAGGGTGGGGCTGTTCTCCAGCAGTCATTGTAGGAAGCCCTCACAAAGAGGTGGGGCTGGAATAGTGCTCTGACAGAGATCTCCACCAGAATGATCTCCTGTCGTGACTAGTGCTGTGTTTTGGCCATCTGTTGAGAATGCTCAGCCTCTGGCCCCTGAGCGTCTTCACACTGATTGAGTGAGCTGGGGGTTATTACTGAGTTAAGAGGAATGAGACTCAAGTCATTGCTGGCTGAGTGCAGTGAGGCCCAATGCTCAATTCAATGGCATTTCTTTTTCTGTCGGTAATGCAATAATTTTGGAAGACTACGTCCAATTGATTCCAAAATTGCAGGGAATTTCTAGGCATCGGTGGAAAGAACCTTGCTGATTTTAATGACAAATGGAAACCCCCACCCCCACCAGCAGAAAAGCTTGATTTCCACACTGTGCCCATTTACTTGGTTCTGCAGGTAGAGGCACATTGTGACATCAGGGTAAACTCAGCCAGTCAATGCTAATTCTATGCGGCTGATTTGCATAATTCAACCCCACTGGTTAAAAGGAATCAGCAAATGATCCTGCAGGTTTCAATAGGAGAGATGACCAAGGCAGACCATAGAGTTAGCATTTAAGGTCAGGGTTATTGGAGTGAGTGTGTGATGAGTGGCTGAAATACCTCGGATGTCACAATGTTACTGCTCAGGCTACTCTGCCTGCAGCGTCACATGGGCAGTGACTGTCAAGGGGAAGATTTTGTGGATCTGAAACTTATATAAGAAGAAGAGCAGAAGAGGAATGACAGATGATTTGATAATAAAATTTAGGTTTTGCGGCATTATCCAGTGCAATTGCTACTGGTTCAGAACTAGAAACTGGGCTTACATAAACAAATAAGTGTCCAACCCTCTAGTTAGTCTCTTTTAATACTGAGTAAATAATTCATAAGAAATTATTGATATGATGAACTTTCCTGCCTTCTCTCCTTTAATGGAATATGAGCAGTTTATGATTCTCATGAATGTAGTAGTCCTCCTAAAATCAAGGTGAATAAAAATCAATGGTTGTTTCAAAACCAAGAAACTCAAAGAGATTTTTTAAAAATTAAATTGGATTATTTTTATTTAAATTGAAAACAGGTTTTTGAGTTCAGTAACAATTTCATTCAAATTTCAGAAACTGACTGGGAGTGGAAAAAGACAGAAAACTTGTTTTTCTCTTCCAGTCTATAAATAAATACTAGACGTGAGGGGATCAGATCTATTAGTTCTAAAATCTGACAGACATTATGACTAGATACAATCAGTTCATTTCACTAACTGCAGATACTTCTTTAAATCACTTAGTTTTAAATGAAAAATATATTTCAGTAAATCCAGCACATTGAAGGTAGTTTTATTCAATTACTAAACAAATGGAAAATGCTGTTTTTGTGCATTTTTAAGTGCATTTGAATTTCCATCAAAACAGTGCGTAGACAAATCATAAGTAAAAAATCCATCGTCGTCTAGGAAATAAATGTATCATTTGCCATTTTGCAACATAATAAAAATGTAAAATTAGATACAAGAAATGTAAATTAAGCCATATAACTGCTTAAATAAATGTACATAGATATACTGTACTGTCATGGTTAGCAAAAGAAAAAGCATCAAATTTAGTGGAAATACTATATGTAGTTGCAAATCAACATTTTTAATGATTCTCAACTAATGAGAATCACCCTGTCATTAGGAAAATAAGTAAAAATACACATGCAAAACATGATTAAAATCAATAGTGTAACTCAATCCTCCTGGATGTCTACTTCTGGGATTCTGAACTTTGGAGGCCAGACTGAGACCCTCATTGACTTGGAACAGCCATGAACCCAGTAACAAAGTCTAGTCCTGCTAGCATCCAAGGCTCTAAATCTAAGGAACAATTGAAGGCAGTAGATGATTGAGGAGTGCTGAGAATTTCCAAACTCAAAGATGTGATATTGGCTCTGGATGGGGGAGAAACAGGAAGTCACCAGGGATTTCTCCTAAAATTATTTTAAGAGATTATAATAAATGTAGGCCTCAACATAGGTTACCAAATTCAAATTGAATATTAAGCAGGTTTATTTTTAATGAAAAAACCTGTGGTGAGTTTAATTTAAAAAAACTCAGTTCCTATTTTTAAAATCCTCTATTGTTAATCCACCTGGCTAGGGATGGAAAAACCTCCTGGCTCATTTCCCACCCCAGAAAGGGCTGAGCCTCAATCCAAGGTCCAGGGCTGGGCTCCTCACTCTGTACTGAACTGAAAGCCTAGATCTAAACTCTAGGAATTTGGATCTGACCATTGATGGCACAGTACTGCACAGCACTCACAGAGCAGCTTTTCCTGGGTAAATCTCACAGCGCTTTACAACAGTGAGTATTAGATCCTCATTTTTCTGCTGGGGACTGAAACACAGAGAAGGGAAATGGCTTGCCCAAGGTCCCATAAGTCAATAGGAAAACTGCCAATGAAAGCCAGGAGTCTTGACTCCCAATCCCCTGCCTCAGTAGCTTCAGCAGGTCACACTCCGTCAGCGCCAAGGAGACTGGGAAGAGTGTCCTGCTTGCAATTGCCATCTCTGGAAAGGAATGTTCCTCTAGTGATCAGTGCAGGGTCCTGGACACTGGACACAGGCCCTGGCTCTGTCACTGTCACTGCCCAGGCCACAGTTTTCTGTCAGTGGGGTTGGAGTCCCTCCCTATAGGCCTTGGCTTGTCAGGCTTCATGAATATGTATGAGGTTCCAGGAGACCTTGAGACCGGAGGCATCCTGCCCGCGGTATGTCAGTGTTCTGGACCCTGGCTGCTTGCCTGATTTTATCCATCCTTTCGCAGGGCATTGTGCAGCTCCCTTTTCAGCCCCACTTGGTGCAGAGCGAGGAAGAGGGCAAGGGACAGAGCAACGCTGAGCATCTGCCACCCAGCACTGAGCCATCTAGAGCTAGTGAGTGGCATGGAGCATTTCCTCAGGGGCTTCCCTGTTCTGCTTGGGGAGGGGCAGAAATGGGGACAGGGGGTGGAATCTCCTCCAAGTGAGACTAGATTTATTAACACAGCCCCATGCAGCCCTTCACTCTGGGCCTAGGCAGTGTGTTACTTGCAGGGTTTTCTCCAGAGCCACCTCCAGCATGGTGGAAATAGTCCAGCAATACAGCTCCCAGCCCTTCCCTTGTAGGAGACTGTTCCCCAGGCTGAGAGTCATGGGGGATCAGACCCTGCCAGCTGCTGAACACCCACAACCCCAATCAGTGGGAACTGAGCGGGACTCATGCCTCATATGATTGGGACCTTGCGAAGTTTAGCTGGGGACGAGGTCCTAGGGGAAGCTCAGATGCCTTCCCGGATTCTGTTATTTCTCTAACCTGGGAGGGCCTGTTATCTGGGGGGGAGGAGGGAGCTGCTTGTCCAAACAGACTGAAAACTCCACTGCTCTGAAAGGATGAGAGTCCCCCGGTGTCACAGTGCCTCAGTGGGGAGGGGGAGCTTTGAGAGCAGCCTGTGCTGTGAGCTGCTGCCAGTGTGTGTAGATTGCAGTCCCTGTGCCCTGTGGTGGGGTGTGCAGTGAGGGGGTGCTGCCCCAGCAGAAGGGAGGTGGGGGCAGAGCAGGCAGACCCCTTAGTGAGAGGCTGCCTATTCCTCAGACTCATGGCTGGTCCCCACTCAGTTCCAGGCTCTGTCAGATGCTGGGGAAGAAGGCTGTGGAGGTGGCTCCAGAGCCAGCGGGAAGCAGCTGCTGGCTTCCCCGAGAGGAGAGAGGCCCATCCGTCCCCGCTGGCGGGGAAGCAGCTTGTGGCCAGGCCAAGCGGTGCAATTATCTGGCATTTTTGAGGAGGAAGACACCTTCTGGGCCAACATGGAGGTGGCCAAGGGTGCAGCTGTGCAGGAGGGACCCAGGGCAGGGTGGGAGCCAGGCGTGGTGGCTCGGGGGCTTCCTCTCCAGGAAGCAGAGGAGCCAGGAGCGAAGTGCCAGGGCCCAGGAGGGGTCATCCACCTGCCTGACCCTCAACCTGTCCAGGGCAGGAGATTGGCCACGCTGCTCTAGCACTAGCAGCTCTGCTTATTCCCCAGGGACCAGCAAGACAATCCAATCCTGCTCCAGGGCGTGTCATTTTGGCTTCCCAAATTTGTGCTGGCACCCCTGTGCCCCTGAACAAAACAGCTCCAAGACCCCACAGGATCAATGGGGAGAATCCTCAAAGCACTGAGCCCAAGACCTTCAGATCTGTCCTAACGCCCCCCAGACAGGAGAGGAGCGCTGAGTTCCAGTGTCCGAAAGCAGAGGAGAAGGGTTAAATGCTCCATGTCTTCTCCCTGTTGGGGCGGGAAGCAGGTTCTGGGGGTTGCCCCAGCATTGCTGCTGCTCACACGGCTTTCTCCCTGTTCCCCAGCACTTGCAGCCGTGGATCTGCTCTCCCTGGGCCCAGGAGAGGAGCCAAGCTGTGAGAGCCAGCGCCCAGATCTTCATGTTCTATCGCTTCAAAGCCATCACCGAGGTGAGCAGCAAAGACCCTGCTGCCCCCCACAGCACTCACAGGGTGGTGGGGGTGATACAGAGCTGGGCTCGCCCCAACTCATGCTCTGATTTTCTGTTTGGTGGCCCATTAGGACCTGAAACCCATGGCAGAGCAGGGCTACATGGCCAGGCTGCTGACAAGCCAGGCCTTTGATATTCAGGAGGCCACCAGATACTGGGCATCTCAGGTTCTCTACTGTAAGATGATGCGGAAGCAGTCTCATTTCTCAGCCCTCACAGCCCCGGCCATTACCTAGTGAGCAGGGCTACAGAGAGAACATGGCGCCTTCATCCCATCCCTGACCAGAGGGACACAGAGCAGAAATGGGTTGGTACCTACCGGGCTGACCTGGCATGTGCCCTTCACCAGGTGCCTGGGACCATCTGGGACCTCCTCTGATCCCACCCCAGCCCCAACACACCTTCTGCAGCAGGGTGATAGTTGGGCAGTTGGCCCAGGAGCTGAGAGCTCACCCTAGCTGGGCGTTCCCAGCTGCGTCCGGAGTCTGGCTCTTTGGCACCTCTGACCTGGCTCGACGGGGAGGGAGAATAATACGGTCCCGAGAGCTCTGCCTGAGCGCTGCTGGTTTCTTGCGCAGCCATCGTGCACACCAAGACAGGGGCGGTGGCGACCATGCTGAGCAAGACGCAGAAGGATGCCAGCAGCAGAGAGAGCCGTGCCCACATTGCTATGGTGAGCAAAGGAGACTGTGGCTGGAGAGACAGACATGATGGGGAGCCGGCAGATGGAAATTCCTGGGTATGGGCTCCAATGCCCACTCACATAGCCCTTGGCACAGGCTGTCAGTGCCTCTGTCCCCGTTCCCTGAATAGCAAACCCACCTCTCTGGGCCTGGGCTCACTGCTCACACTCGGCAGGTGCCTTTCCCTGCAGCTCATCGCAAAGCACCTGCCGTCGCGTGACCTCACACTCTTCAGCTTCACCCTGCTGCTGGGCCTGCTGGAGAAGGGGGAGTGTGCTGGCCAGCTGGCGGGCATCATGGAGGCAGTGCTGAGAGAGAAAGAATCAGAGGTACAGGGCCAAGGAATGGCTGGGCACTGGACATCTTGGGCAGCTCAATCTTGCCCCATTGCTAGAATTCCTGGGGCACAAGGGAGGATGTGGAGGGGAGACGTCCCTTCTCACCATCATTGATCAATGGGACCCATCCATCCCCTGTCTGCAGGGCAGCCACTGGGCATGGTCCTGTAATGGTTTGCAGGCTTTGATCTCAGAAGACTGGCTTGCCCGGCTCACTCCCGGGGAAATGTGCCCTCTCTCCAGATTGTGCCCTGTCTCCTACATTGAGCATGTCCCCAGAGGGGCATCCCCTCCCCCCAGCTGGGAAATGCCCTCTCCCCCCTGGAATCCCAGCCTGGTATCTTCCCCATCACCGTACGCTTTTAGATGCCTCATTCCACCGCTAGAGGCTGGTCTTCTCCAATTCACCCGCCTGCCTGGTTCTCCCAGGCCAGAAGCGCTTCCCGGCATCGTGCCCAGAGCTGACAAGCACAGCGCCCATTTTACAGCCTTCTCCAACCCTCCCCACCCAGAGCCATGGTGTGGTCAAAACTGGAGCCTTGTTCCTCCTGAACCCCCCACCCCATACCCCATGGGGAAGGAGCTGATGCTCTCCTTGCCCCCAGCTCCCACTCTGCCCCTCCCCAGCTCAGGAGATCCAGCCCAGAACCTAGCCCTAGCCGCCCCCTCAAGGGTGGGCACCTCCTCACACACACCAGCCCCCACCCCTACACCTGGAGTCACTGCTTTCCCCCATGGGGGCTCTAACCCTAGCCCCTCTGGTTCCCGTCAGTAGAAGGCAGCAAGGGAGGGAGCCCCCCCGCAGCTGGGAGAAGTGAGTCTGGCCACCTCCGCCCATCCCTTGCTGTGACACAGAACCCCCTGGCAGTGCCCAGGCTGGAGGATATGAACCCTAGGACTGGCCAGTGCCTGAAGGGCCTTGAGATCAGCCACGAGCAGGCTCCACCTGCTGCTTCTGGCCTGTCACCCCTTGGAGGGCATCATCCCTGGTGTGCACCAACTGGGCCCATCCTCTGTGTTAATTCTTTCCCTGCCGTCCCTCTGTCCTTCACAGCCAGGCCAAGGCCATCTGGAGATTCCTAGGTGCAGACTCCATGCTGACCAGGGAGGTACTGCACATCCTGCTGTGTGACAGCCCGGAGAAGGGCCAGGCTAATGCTAGACAGAGCCAGGACAGGAGCTGTCCCCAGCCAGCCCTGCTGCCTCCCTGCTGGTAAGTTCCCAGCGCTGGCATTCAGCCCTCTTTCCCGGCTGCATTCTGCACACGGGCACGGCCTTCTGCCTGTATCTTGTTCCTTTCCAGACCACATGCGGCCTGTGGGAGCTGGTCGGGGCCCTGGGACAAGCGGACGTGCTGGAGGGACTCGAGGGCGACCTGTTCACCTCTTCCTTCCTCGCCATCGCCTGCTCCCCGGCACGGCACCTCTCAGGAGCCCAGCAGGACCTGCCCAGTGATGCCAGTCCCTGCAGGTAATGTGTGGGGCTGATGGATTCCAGCACCCATGCAGCGTCTGTGTTAGCCCCTACGAGGGGGAAGTTTCCTGCTTGGATTCTTGTTGTCCACGGACCCCCGATGCTTTCGGGGGACTGAGGGTTCAGATCAGCCAGGCTTCTCATGCTTAGGAGAGGGCAGAGCTGCCCCTGGATACTCAGGGTGCCAGAGACCTCCTCAGAGTGGGCAGCTCATGGGGGCAGGGCTCAGAGCAGCAGGGTGTTCAGGGGGGCACTGCATGTACTTTTCTCCCCCGGGTCAGTTTACTGGGTTGGGGGGGCGCAATTTCTACATCTGTGGAGGAGAGAATAGGTCACATCTGCAGACACTCCCCCCTGCCCCCACAATTGGGGAGTGGAGAACCAAAGGCGGAAGTGGAGCAGCTTCTATTCTCACCCTGATCCCTTCAGTGCTGCAGCAAGGGAGTCCTGCCCCCCTACGCCACCCAGAGAGCTGGCATTCCCGCAACAGGGGCGGCTCTAGACATTTTGCCGCCCCAAGCACGGCGGCATGCCATGGGGGGTGCTCTGCCAGTTGCCTGTCCCATGGTTCTGGTGGACCTCCCGCAGGCGTGCCTGTGGAGGGTCCACTTGTCCCGCGGCTCCACCGAAGCCCTGCCTGCTGCCCTCCTGGCTACCGGCACAGCGCCCCCCATGGCATGCCGTCCGAAGAACGTGCTTGGCCTGCTGGGGCCTGGAGCCGCCTCTGCCCCGCATCACCATCTCCTGTCCCCTTCTCTTCCCAGCATGGCCGTGCAGGCCCTGGTGCGGGTGCTGCACCTCAGGGGCAGTCAGCCAGCTGTGGAGCTAATGGACCAGGAGCAAGGCTGGCAGCTGCTAGAGGAGGCCCAGCCCGAGGGGTTCACTCTCCTTAGCAGGTGAGGACATAGGCTGGAGGAGTCATGTTCTCGCTCTGGAGCCCAGTGGGGCAAAGATGGGAGAGGGTGGGCGGGACCGGGCCGGATTCCGGCATGTGCAGGGTTGTCATGCACATGTGAGCACGAGCTCTTGTTCTCTCCCAGGGCCATGGTGGTCCACCCAAATCAGGCCCTAAAGAGCATCCTGTGGCTCCTCCTTCCCAGTCTCCAGGCCAGCCAGGAGGGCGAACGCATGGCCTGCACTGTCCTGTTGGCAGAGGTGAGCCTGGAGGACTGGGGGGAGGGTTAACCAGGCCCAGAAGCTGATGGAACAGGAGGCCAATAGCTGGTCAGCCAATGAGAGATGGTCCTGGTGGTGCATTGCTTGTAAATTAATCCCTCTGTGGGGGGCTCTGTGGTGGGGTTTGGGAGCACCCCACTGGAACCAGAGGGAGCACTCTGCCCTGCTCGTGTCACCTCTGTTAAGCTCAGTGAAGCCAGCCTCTCATGAACAGCAGTCGGTATGGATCTAAGTCACCCCCGGGCCCCTGATCACACTCCCTTCCCCTTGCTCCGACTAGGCTAGGACCCACTGGCCTCACCCAGCCCTCTCTGACAGCTCCTTTCAGTCCCTTTAGTTCCTTGGCAGCCCGCTGCTCATGGAGAAGGAGCCCGAGGCCATGCGGAAGCAGGTTGTGAAGGCCATGCTGGAGCAGACAGAGGACAGCAACACCCACATTCGAGGCAGAGCGCTGCACGGCCTCAGGAACGCAGTGACCGAGTTCCTGGATGTTGTGTATTTGGTTGTCATGGTTTTTGGTCCTATGGCAACTGAGTTAGATTATTAGGGGATAGCCCAGCCAGCTTTGGCCGGTTAGGCGAGCTCTGTGTCTGTAAATGGTAGTTTTGTTAGCTGTCTGCTGTCAAGTGATTTCTTCCTAAACCGGCTGCCCCCAAGGATATAACAAGTGGCGACGATAGATGGGATTCCGGTGCTGCTCCAGTAACAGAAGGAAGTAGAAGTCAAGGTAAAGAACAAACAAACAAAAAAACTGCTTTATTGCACTGACTGTGAAAGTGAAACTAAAAATCATGGCTACTCTGACCAGGCCACTGGAACCTTTTGATCAGAATGTAGTGCAGTGGCATGTGTATACTGAGCCTTTTGAGCTTTTTGTTATTGCAAATGACATTACAGAAGAGAAGAAGGCGCCAATCTTCTTAAGTGTTGTAGGGGCTAAAACCTACTCCCTGCTACGCAGCTTACTACACCCTGTTAAGCCTGAGACTAAATCTTACAGTGACATCGCGGAAATCCTGGGGTCCCATTTTTCCCCAAAACCACTGGTAATTGCTGAAAGATATCAGTTCCACAAAAGAGACCAAAAAGAAGATGAAACAGTTGCACAATTTGTAGCAATTTTAAAAAAGCCAGCAGAACACTGTGAATTTAAAGAGATGTTAAATGATTCCCTGCGTGACAGGTCAGTGTGTGGCCTCTACAGTGAAGCTATACGGAAGCGCCTACTGACAGAAGCTCAGCTTACATTACAGAAGGCTGTTGATATTGCTGTCTCCATGGAACTGGCTACAAGGGAGGCGCAATACATCAGTGCATCCCCTAGGGTGCAAAAAGTGTCACAAGAACCTACCCACAAAACTGTGCAGAGTCAAGAATGTTACCGCTGTGGTAAGCCAGGTCACCAGGCATCAGAATGCTGGTGTAAGGACCTGGTGTGTCGACACTGTGGCAAAAAGGGACACATTGAGTGTGCCTGTAAACAAAAGAAAAAGAGGCCTGTGGTCTGGCCGACAAAAAGAGGAACCCTGCATACCCTAGTGCAGACCAAGGATGATCAAGGTGACACCTCATCGCAAGAGGAAGTGCCACTGCATGTTTTGTCTTTGGCAGTGGGCTCACATGAATACTGGGTAACCCCGTTGTTGGATGGCAAACCTATATGCATGGAACTGGACACCGGTGCAGCCGTCTCGCTGGTCTCCGAGATTGTGTATAAAGAAAAACTACAGCATTTTCCTCTTAAGGCAACAAAAATTGTTCTGAAGATGTATACGGGAGAAGCTGTGCCCATGTTGGGCACTATTGATGTTAAGGTGAAGCTCAATGGACAGGCTGCTAAATTGCCACTGTTTGTGGTGAGAGGTAACTACCCAGCTTTAATGGGTAGGTCTTGGCTTGGGAAGATTCAGCTGAACTGGGCAGAAGTGCACCGGATGACTAAAGAAGAAACCAGTCTAACCCCTATACTAAGGAAACATGCTGCTGTTTTTGGAGATGATTTGGGAAGTATGAAGGGAATCACTGTGACATTGAACGTTAAACCTGACTGTCCACCAAAATATCTGAAAGCCCGAACTGTGCCATATGCCATCAGGCCAAAAGTTGAAGCAGATCTGGAGCGCCTGGTCACCAATGGAGTCCTAATACCAGTTACCCATAGCTCATGGGCCACTCCTATCGTTCCAATAGTTAAGAAAGATGGCTCTCTCCAGATTTGCGATGATTTTAAAGTCACTGTCAACCCAGTGTTGTGTGCAGAGCAATACCTGCTTCCCCGCATCGATGACCTCTTCGCAAGCCTGGCTGGGGGACAAAAGTTCAGTAAGATTGATCTGAGTCAAGCATATTTACAGATGCATGTCGATGAAAAGTCTCAAGAGCTGTTGACTATTGTGACTCATAAGGGGCTTTATCGATACTGTCGCCTACCCTTCGGAATAACGTCTGCTCTTGCCCTGTTTCAGAGGGCTATGGACCAGATCTTGTGTGGCTTGTCAGGAGTTCAGTGCTATCTGGATGATATCCTGGTCACTGGAAGGAATGAAGAGGATCACTTAAAGAATTTAGAGTTTACCCTACAAAGACTGGAAGAGTATGGCCTATGAGTTTGCAAAGATAAGAGTGAATTCTTCAAGCCCTCTGTTGAATATTTGGGACACATCATTGATTCTGCAGGTCTTCGTAAGGCCCCTGCAAAAGTTAAAGCTATTGTGGAGGCTCCCCCACCTCGAAATGTAAGCCAGCTGCGCTTGTTTCTAGGATTATTGAACTATTATGGAAAGTTCATCTCACAGTTAGCCACACTGCTAAAACCACTTCATGAGCTCCTGGGGCAGAACAAGGCCTGGAAGTGGACTGAAGCCTGTGATGTTGCATTTAACAAAGCTAAGGATGCATTCCTAAATTCTGAAGTTCTAACTCACTTTGATCCAGCCTTACCCTTACAATTGGCCTGCGATGCCTCCCCTTATGGAGTGGGAGTAGTCGTGTCACATATTATGCCTTCGGGAGAAGAGAGACCTATTGCTTTTGCTTCACGCACTCTAAGCAAAGCAGAAACTAACTACGCCGAAATCGAACGTCAGGCATTAGGAATTGTTTTTGGAATTCGGAACTTTCATCAATACCTGTTTGGGTGGAAATTTACTCTTCTCACAGACCATTGTCCTCTGACGTCAATTTTTGGACCCTACACAGGCATTCCCCCATTAGCTGCTAGTCGTATGCAACGTTGGGCATTGTTACTTTCAGCACACACATATGAAATCAAATATCGGAAATCCACTCTGCACGTCAATGCAGATGGCCTCTCAAGGTTGCCTTTGCCTGTCAAACATCAAGATAGTGCCCAAAAGGAAATCTTCTACTTTGAACAGGTAGAGAATACACCCATCACTGCTACTCAGACAAAGAAGGCAACTTGCGTTGACCCAGTATTGTCCCAAGTTATGGACCTGGTGATGCATGGAAAATCTCGACAAACCTCTCCGGTCTCACCCGACCTTGTTACCTACATGTCCAGGAGGACGGAGTTATCGGTCCAATCTGGTTGTTTGTTGTGGGGGAGACGTGTCATTATTCCACCACCACTGAGATCACGGATGTTAGAACAGCTACATTCCGGTCACTGTGGAATAGTGCGCATGAAGGAAATTGCACAAAGCTATTTTTGGTGGCCTGGACTGGACAGTGCTATTGAAGACAAGGCAAAAGCTTGTATATCATGTCAGGGTGTGAGGAATGCACCCCAGTGGGCACCCCTACACCCATGGGACTGGCCTGAAAACCCGTGGCAATGTATTCACATTGACTTCGCTGGCCCCCTTGAAAGAAACATGCCCATGATGTGGGGGAGGGGTTGGACTACACACTCCAGCCCTGGGATGTGTTTCCTCCGCACCTGGCTCTGTTTCCTCAGCTCTGGTGCAGCCCTTTGGGGCATGATCAGCTGTTGAAGGCAGGAAGACTCAAAGCTAGAATTTCGTATCCCCATACCCATAGCTGGGGCTGGGGGGTGGGTGTGGGCGGTTGGGGTGGTGGTCAGCTGCTCCGTGCATGCAGGGGCTCTTGGAGCTGCCACTTGCAGGGGGCTGGCAGACATCCTTGGGAGAGATGGTGAGTGCTGGGTCTGCAACACGACTTCCTGGCATATGCCAGGCTGGGTTCTGCAGTGTTAGCACCAAATGAGGCTCGTAACAACCCCCAGCCTCGCCCTTGGCTGGGGCTGCTCAGCTAGTTCAAATGACAGGGCAATTCTCTGCAAACTCCCCTCCTTCCTGCTGGGCCCCAGGGCTGTCAAACAGTTGTGGGCCCAGGGCCCAAGAATGATTCTCATAGACTTTAAGGTCAGAAGGGACCAATGTGATCATCTAGTCTGACCTCCTGCACAAAGCAGGCCACAGAACCCTACCCATCCACTTCTATAACAAACTCCTAACCTATGTCCGAGTTATTGAAGTCTTCAAATTGTGGTTCTATCCCTTCCTCCCCGGACAGAGGAGCTGACCTGCCCTACAAGTACAGGAACATGCCTGCATTGGACACTGAGTCCACTCTACGGGAGGGCAGGTCCTGAGCATCTCCCCCTGTGGGGGGCCCTATAGCGCCATGGGGCCTGCCCTGCTTGGTACTTACATCCTCAAAGAACGTTCTCGCCTGCAGGGCCAGCGGGATGGTGACGTGCATCTTCAGAAACGCGTTGGGGTCCTGCAGCATCCAGCAGAGCCCTTCCATGGCATCCAGAACGGCGCAGGGGTTGCAGCATTCGCACACGGTGCGGAAAAAGCTCCCCAGGATCTGTTCTCATTTCTTCCTGAACTGCAGAGAAGGGGTTGGTCAATGAGCAACGCTCTATCAGCCTGAGTGGAACCAAAGTCAGGACAAGTCAACCTACAGCCCAGTCTGTTCCACAGGAGCCATGGGCTGGGGAGAAGGGGAACCAGGAGCTTCCTACCCAGCCCTCTCTGCCTAGTATCTTGCCATCCCAGACCCACCTTCTCCGGGAACTCGGTCACTGCATTCCTGAGGCCATGCAGCGCTCTGCCTCGAATGTGGGTGTTGCTGTCCTCTGTCTGCTCCAGCATGGCCTTCACAACCTGCTTCCGCATGGCCTCAGGCTCCTTCTTCATCAGCAGGGGGCTGCCGAGGAACTAAAGGGACCGAAAGGAGCTGTCAGAGAGGGCTGGGTGAGGCCAGTGGGTCCTAGCCTGGCCGGAGCAAGGGGAAGAGAGTGTGATCAGGGGCCAGGAGGTGACTTAGATCTGTACCGACTGCTGTTCACGAGAGGCTGGCTTCACTGAGCTTAACCGATGTGACATGAGCGGGGCAGAGCGCTCCCTGTGGTTCCAGTGGGGTGCTCCCAAACCCAACCACAGAGCCCCCCACAGAGGGATTAATTTACAAGCAATGCACCACCAGGACCATCTCTCATTGGCTGACCAGCTATTGGCCTCCTGTTCCATCAGCTTCTGGGCCTGGTTAACCCTCCCCCTAGTCCTCCAGGCTCACCTCTGCCAACAGGACAGTGCAGCCATGCGTTCGCCCTCCTGGCTGGCCTGGAGGCTGGGAAGGAGGAGCCACGGGATGCTCTTTAGGGCCTGATTTGGGTGGACCACCATGGTCCTGGGAGAGAACAAGAGCTCGTGCCAATGTATGCATGACAACCCTGCACATGCCGGAATCCGGCCCGGTCCCGCCCACCCCCTCCCATCTCTGCCCCACTGGGCTCCAGAGCGAGAACATGACTCCTCCAGCTTCTGTCCTCACCTGCTAAGGAGAGTGAACCCCTCGGGCTGGGCCTCCTCTAGCCATGGGCGGCTCCAGGGCCCAGCACGCCAAGCGCATGCTTGGGGCAGAAACCCGCGGGAGGCGCCCTGCTGGTTGCCACGGGACCAGCAGACCCTCCGCAGGCAAGCCGCTGAAGGCAGCCTGCCTGCCATGCTTGGGGTGGCAAAATTTCTAGAGCCGCCCCTGCCTCTAGCAGCTGCCAGCCTCACTCCTGGTCCATTAACTCCACAGCTGGCTGACTGCCCCTGAGGTGCAGCATCTGTGCCAGGGCCTGCACGGCCATGCTGGGAAGAGAAGGAGGGAGGAGATGGTGATGCGGGGATGCCTGATCTCTGGGTGGGGTGCAGGGGCAGGACTCTCTTGCTGCGGCACTGAAGGGATCAGGGTGAGAATAGAAGCTGCTCCACTTCAGCCTTTGGTTCCCCTGCCGCCAACTGTGGAGGTGGGGGGGAGTGTCTGCAGATGTGACTGTCGTCAGAGGTGTTCTCAGAAGCTACCGGTATGGTGCTCTGCTCTCTCCTTGTTGGTATCACTCGGCTGCGTGCATGTGTTCCCTCTGTGTGCTGCCCCAGCTCTGCGCAGATAGCTGACACAGCAGACCCGAAGAGAACCCCCAATGACCACAGAGTCTCTAGTAAGGTACGAAGGCACGTCGGCCAGGTTTATTGCCACATTGGATACAGTAGTAGTTCTCCGCAGATTACTTAGTCTACCGAGCATACTACAAATATGTACCCACGGTCAATGGACTCGGCTCAGTTAGTGGCGGGACTTTCCACTGCCCCCTAGGCCGGACAAAGACATCGCCCCAAGGATGCATTCTTATACACAGGTACAAGCAAGTTACACATCACTCCTGACGTATTGAGGTGCAACCCTTCTACATAGCAAGGTACAACCCCTCTACGTAGTAAGGTGCCGCCTCTCACCTTGTACATGTTGGTTTGAACAAAACAACTCTATCCATCATATTACCCTTTTGCCCCTGTCATTGGGATGGGTCAGTCTGTTCCTTGTTATCTGTGTGGAATGTGCAAGTATGTGAATGTTCTGATATGTAGTGTTCAGTGCCTTTTAGGTACGTATCTTCTTGCAGCATCAGCCCTTTCCTTGCCAGCTTCTGTGAGCAGGGCCTGCCTCTGGCTCACAGCTTCACTTTGCTTTATGTTAGCAAAGTCTTGGCCATTATTTTAGTTCAGGCCTCAGGCCTCATACAGGGCCTTTATCAGGCCTTCACTTACTACATTCCCCCACTTTTTGTCTTTTTATGGGGAGGATGTTTACCCATCGTCCCGGAAAAGCATAATGCATGGACTAAAGATAACACAGTGGGCTAAACACTGTTATGTGGTTACCTTATTTTACCATCCATACACTCATGCCCCATCTGTCTGTTTAGTCTGCACATTCCCTCGTATGACTGTTAGGCAGATTTTATTATTCAATTATTTTTTAGTCCCTTATGGTGGGCCTGGGAATATTAGGCCCGGGACCATGACTGAGGAATGTAGTATTATGATTGATCCTTAGAGGCACTCCCAAATAATTAATATATATGAATTATATTCATATGGCATATATTTGTCGTGTATATGGGCATATATGTATAGTATGTATGTGTACATATGACACCAACTAATATCCAAGCATAACCATGTTTTTCCAGGCTGCTGGTGTACTCTGGCCCTTTTACTTTGGTGACACAGATAGAAACACACTTCCATTAGGGCAATTCCAGTGACCACCTCTCTCATTATTAGTAGTAGGCTGAGTATTTTGAAATACTGAGATAGGGGTTGTGATAGTGTGTCCTACAGTGTATATGAGAAGTAAAACAGAAATTTGGAGTAGTGACACTGCCACTGAGGCCTTTATATATAAATATATTGTAATTAGTTACTACAAAGTACTGTCCATTCATGTTATAGATTACCCTTGCTGCTGGTCGTCATCCTTGGGTAAGCTTTACTGGGCAGGAAACAGAAGTGGGTAGCTTCTTTGTTCCATTGGTTGAACTGTTCTGTGATAACCAGTAGTTGATGTAGATCCCGTTGTTTCTTATGGATGCTGTCTTCCAGATAACCTACTGAACAGACAGTAACCAATTTATCAAATATTGCTGTGTCAGGCTTTAATATTGGTACCCAGACACTGAACAAGATTGTTTTGACTAACATGTGCCTCAGTTAGGATGCAGTGTCATTGACCCAGATTATGACTGGTACTAACAGGCAATTTGTTTACCCAATTTGTAGTTACTATGTAACTTAATTTCTTTACCAATTTGTTTTTTCCTTGCCTGCATGGTGTTTGCTGCCATTCGTTTGTTGATTTTTACCTGTGTGTTGGTTAAACAGTTTAGCAAGGTTATACACACTGTACATATTGTACAGCAATAATACAATACAGCAATAATACAGCAGTACAATGATAATACAGTAGTACAGCAAGAATACAGTTATTTTTACACAGTAACCAAGTTGAAATTAAATGACAGTTTTTCTAGTCCAGCTAGTGGTTTTTGTCTGATTGTTAACCTAATTGTCCATATATGGTAGATAGAAGTGTATTTGAATAGTCTCTTATTTATAAAGCATTTTTCTTTTCTTGATGCTTGGAGGTTTCTTCACTGTATACAGTTATTATCTGGTGTCTTCAAGGTGTGATATTTTCTGGCATCTTTGGTCTGTGGGATGCAACTTAAACAACTTTTGTTAGTTAACATAGTAAAGTTTTTTGTTTGTTTGTTTGTTTTCAGTAACCCAAACTTAATATACAGTTTTAACTTAGTTTGTTTACAATGTAATAAGAACAATGTAATAGGGACCGAGCCTTTTATAACATAAGCTATACTTTTGCAATTGTTGTATAGACGTTCATTTTCATTTGGGGTGCATTACTAATATTAACACTAAATGTAATGCTTAACAGCTAAAATAAATGCTCACAATCTTTCATGAGAAGGGGTACTGCTTTCCCTTGCTAAACACTTTGTTTTTAGTAACATAACTTCAACAAGCTTTTTAGAGTTAGAGTTAATTCGCTTGTGATACCAATTTTACTTTTGTTAACTGTTTAGAAGCACAAACCTTAACAACCATTGTTCCCCATGAACATAACAAAACAAAACAAAAGCATATAAAATTAAACCAACTATAACATTAAACCAAAATAAATTTTAAATACAGATACATGCAAATACTTTGAGGGTATTTGAGGGTATACTTTCAAAATGCTTTGCTATGTTTGGGAGCCAAAGGTGGAAACCTGTTAAAAACGTGGAAACCTGTTGAAATTGTTTGGTTAGCTTCATGCATAAATTGTTATTTTAAAACATTTTTGTTATGACAGTCTTATAACTATATTTAACGGTGCAGACAAATTTATAAACAGCCCAAACAAGAAATTGACATTTTGTTAATATTATCTTTACCTTAATGTTGAGGTTTCCCCTTACATTTTTTCTTTGAATAACACTTAAAAAAAAAACTTAAAAAACAAAACTGTGATTGATAAAGGAGAATTATTTTTGTTGCAATTGCATTATTTGTTGAGACAGAAATATATGTACATATATTTGTAACTGAAACCTTTTTGAACTTTGCACAAAAAATTGATGTTAATAATACTATGATTATACCCCAACCGTGATTTTAAAATAGTGTGGTACCACATCTCATATATTTTTTAAAAGGGTATAAAGTTGACTTTTGTTGCAACAAAAAAAAATAAAAATAATTTATTTATTTTTTAAAAAATAGTCACGTGACAGACACAACATAGACACAAGACACACATACAGGACAAACTAACAATTAAAAACAAATGGCGCCAGAATTCTATTCATAACTATACAAAATAACACCACCAAAAATAAAAAGTAAAAAGGGTTAAACATTTGAATAAACAAGTTATTACCTTATTTAAAACTTGTAGCATGAATTTGATAAAAAATATATTAATATTTGCCAAATGTATTGTATTAATTTGGTAACAAGGAATTTTGCATTACTTTATATTTAACATTATTTTAAAACTCTGCTCTATGGAATAAGAAAAGCCCATGTTTCAAATATTAGTTAGTGGTGAGGATTAGAAGCAGAGAGTGCATTTCTGTTGCTTGGCAACCATATCTTCAAGAAAGTTAGGAATAATTCCAGCTGTTGCATTCCTGAAGGGTTAAAATAATTAATTTACTGGATTTAAAGCTTTTACCTTATTTTCTTTTTGTTTCTTGTTTTGTTCTGTTTTTATTGCTTTATCTTTTGGAGGTTTCTGTAAAAACTGTAACTTTTAACTTTTAAAACAAAGAGAAAAAGTAGAAGTGAGGAGAGGCGGGGGAAAAAGGGGTGGGTGGGTGAAGAGCAACCTAGATAGGTAGCGAGACCTGAGCCAAGAGAGATTAACTCTATCAAGGCATTTGAAAGTAGAGGCAGCAGCAGCAAGTTTAGGAAACTGAGAAAACATATAAAGGACAAAACTTAACTGGTATGTAAAAATATATGAGAGAGAAGGTTCTATTTTCAGATATGAGCACGGAGTGTGGTTCCATGGGTTAAAGCAATTGGGAACCTGCACAGTTGGGGATTGTGCCCCTAGTTTTTATCCTGGCTCTGAGAGGAGATTGGGGGTAGCTACCTGCTCTTGTAAAACCTGAATTTGTTCCCCCAGTGTCTGTTGCTTTTGTGTGCATGCCAAATGGATAGTGGGAGTGCCCTTTTTTGCTGCAGTTAACTGTTTTTGGGCAGCTCCATGTGTTAATGCATCAATTCTAGGTGTTAACCCGCTTAATTTTAGTTTTTTACTTTGAAATTCTTTTTTATTCACTCCCCTGCAATCGAGTCGCAGCTTCTGTCTCCTAATGTGCTCTGTGAACGGTTCCATTTTTTCCTTCATTTGATTTACCAATTCAATGAGAGTATTGTTTGCTACTCTTTCCTTCTGTGCACTTACTTGCCCGTTCTGACAGGCACCAGTCTAGGTTCCGGTTTTTAGTTTAACTGGAACCCGGCTTTTATCATAAGGTGATGGTTGCAATGCAGTGGACCCAGTTTCATGTTTTAATTTTACTAGGACCACCTCTTTCCACTTCTGTCCCTATTCTTCAGGCACAGGGTAGCTACCTGAAGCCTGCTGTTTACCACCAATATTTATAACAGGGGACGGCACATGTATTTTTTGTAGGTTCCTTACAGTTGTTTCCAGTGTTTCACTCTGTTTCTGTACTGGTTGTCTCTGGCCTGCTTGCCACCCTGCTAGGGCGGTGGGAGCATTCCAGGGCTGTGTAGCTTCTTTTGATTCTTTTAACTGTTTCTTTGTTACTGTTACTTGCCCTGCTTTTTCTATTACTTGTTTGGCCAGCATGCCACCATGCTGTTTCAGCCATCTCACTGCCATAGACAGTAGTTGCAAAATTTTTGCTTTTTTACTTTTATTACTATTTCTTAGAGCCTCAGCTCTACATATGCCAGTCCATGTTTCCCCATTCTTCAATTCATATGGACCCCCCTTACTGGCAATCCAGCGGGTCCAGGAGTTATCAAACTCCATGGGGATCAAAAGGGAGGGGATCAGGGGGTTCCCTAGCACGAGGTTTTCTGCCATGTTAGATCGTGATTCCTACAGCGGACAGCTCGCTTACTCACCAGATCAGCGGTCACCAGTGTTGTCAGAGGTGTTGTCAGAAGCTACCGGTATGGTGCTCTGCTCTCTCCTTCTTGGTATCACTCGGCTGCGTGCATGTGTTCCCTCTGTGTGCTGCCCCAGCTCTGCGCAGATAGCTGACACAGCAGACCCGAAGAGAACCCCCAATGACCACAGAGTCTAGTAAGGTATGAAGGCACGTCGGCCAGGTTTATTCCACATTGGATACAGTAGTAGTTCTCCGCAGATTACTTAGTCTACCGAGCATACTACAAATATGTACCCACGGTCAATGGACTCGGCTCAGTTAGTGGCGGGACTTTCCACTGCCCCCTAGGCCAGACAAAGACATCGCCCCAAGGATGCATTCTTATACACAGGTACAAGCAAGTTACACATCACTCCTGACGTATTGAGGTGCAACCCTTCTACATAGCAAGGTACAACCCCTCTACGTAGTAAGGTGCCGCCTCTCACCTTGTACATGTTGGTTTGTACAAAACAACTCTATCCATCATATTACCCTTTTGCCCCTGTCATTGGGATGGGTCAGTCTGTTCCTTGTTATCTGTGTGGAATGTGCAAGTATGTGAATGTTCTGATATGTAGTGTTCAGTACCTTTTAGGTACGTATCTTCTTGCAGCATCAGCCCTTTCCTTGCCAGCTTCTGTGAGCAGGGCCTGCCTCTGGCTCACAGCTTCACTTTGCTTTATGTTAGCAAAGTCTTGGCCATTATTTTAGTTCAGGCCTCAGGCCTCATACTGGGCCTTTATCAGGGCCTTCACTTACTACAGTGACCTATACCCTCCTCCAAATATGTGAAAATTCCGCCCCTCTCCCGCCCAGAAAACTGATCCTAGGGAGAAAAGTACATGCAGTGCCCCCTGAACACCTTGCTGCTCTGAGCCCTTCCCCCATGGGATGACCACTCTGAGGAGCTCTGCCTGCTCCTAAGCACGAGAAGCCTGGCTAATCTGAACCCTCGGTCCCCCAAAGGCATCGGGGATCCCTAGACAACAAGGATCTAAGCAGGAAACTTCCCCCTCCTAGGGGCTAGCACAGACACTGCGTGGGTGCTGGAATCCAGCAGCCCCACACATTACCTGCGGGTACTGGCATCACTGGACAGGTCCTGCTGGGCTCCCGAGAGGTGCCGTGCCGGGGAGCAGGCAATGGCGAGGAAGGAAGAGGCAAACAGGTCGTCCTCAAGTCCCTCCAGTGTGTCCGCTTGTCCCAGGGCCCCAAGCAGTTCCCACAGGCCGTGTGTGGTCTGGAAGGGAACAAGATACAGTCAGAAGGCCGTGCCCATGTGCAGAATGCAGCCGGGAAAGAGGGCTGAATGCCAGCGCTGGGAACTTACCACGGGGGCAACCGGGCTGGCTGGGGACAGCACCTGTCCTGGCTCTGTCTAGTGTTAGCCTGGCCCTTCTCCGGGCTGTCATACAGCAGGATGTGCAATACCTCCCTGGTCAGCATGGGGTCTGCACCTAGGAATCTCCAGATGGCCTTGGCCTGGCTGTGACGGACAGAGGGATGGCAGGGAAGAAATTAACACAGAGGAGGGGCCCAGTTGGTGCACACCGGGGATGATGCCCTCCAAGGGGTGACAGGCCAGAAGCAGCAGGTTGAGCCTACTCGTGGCTGACCTCAAGGCCTTTCAGGCACTGGCCAGTCCTAGGGTTCATACCCTCCGGCCTGGGCACTGCCAGGGGGTGCTGTGTCACAGCAAGGGATGGGCGGAGGTGGCCAGACTCACTTCTCCCAGCTGGGGGCAGGCCCGCCCTCTCTTGCAGCCTTCTACTGATGGGAACCAGAGGGGCTAGGATTAGAGCCCCCATGGGGGAAAGCAGTGACTCCAGGCTCAGGAGTGCGGGCTGGTGTGTGTGAGGAGGTGCCCACCCTTGGGGCGGGTGCTAGGGCTAGGTTCTGGGCTGGGGGGGCACAGAGTGGGGACTGGGGGCAAGGAGAGCAGGAGCTCCTTCCCCATGGTGCATGGGGTGGGAGGTTCAGAAGGAACAAAGCTCCAGTGCTGGCCATGCCATGGCTCTGGCTTGGGGAGGTTGGAGAAGGCTGTAAAATGGGCTCTGGGAGGATGCAGGGAAGGTGCTGCTGGCCTGGGGGAATCTGGCAGGCAGATGAATTGGAGAAGAGTGGGATGAGGCATCTGAAAGCGTGCGGTGATGGGGAAGATACCAGGCTGGGATGCCGGGGGGGAGAGGGCATTTCCCAGCTGTGGGGAGGGGGTGCCCCTGCGAGGACATGCTCAGTGTAGGGGCGTCTGTGGGGGCAATGCACTTAGGCTGGCCCCTCTCCTGCCTCAGCCTGGAGGGATGCCCTGCTGGGAGCGGGGGGCCATGCTGACAGAGGGGGTGACCCTGCTCACATGGGGTCTCTCCTGCTCTGTATTGTGATGAGGGGTCCCTGGAAGACTGTTCTGGCCTCCAGCCAGCCAAGCCATTGCACAGCCAAACTCGGAGGGTTTAGCACAGAATGAAGTGGGGGAGGGTGACAGTTGTGTTAGGAATAGCTTAGCTGGGGGAGCCCTGAGCCAGGGGTCCCAGAGCATATAGAGCCCTCCAAGGGACAGGGAGGTGAATGGTGACACATGCCGGGGCAGGGCTGTTCCCTGGGGGCCTGTGTGCAAGGGGAGGGTCTGTGCTGCATGTAACCATGGTGCTGTGGAGTGACCCACATTAAGAGGGGGCTCGGAGGCTGGAGAGGGCTGTTCTATCCTTTCCCCAGGGCTGGTGCTCACCACTTGTAATGCCAGGGCATTTGCAGGAGGATGCTGACTGCAGCCTTGGTGTGCTGTCTGGCCAGCAAGTGCAGGATGTCTCTCCTCCCGTCACTCAGCTGCCCCTCCCGCCCCCCGGGGTGGGCTCAGTTTGCAGGAATGAGCCGTGTGCAGATCATGCACCTGCAGAGGCAAAGCAGTGGCTGAGACCCTCCCCCCGCTGTGGGTGTCTGGCAGGCAAGGGCCAGGAGGAGCTGGGCAGGCTCAGAAACAAGTCAGTGGTCACATGGCCTGGCGGAAGCCATGGATAAACTCTCCTAGCGAGTGACTGAGCCGAGAGGGGTTTGGTACCTTGAAACCCCCAGCCCTGAGCCAGATCCGTAGCACTAAGGGTCCCAATCCCACTGCCCAGTGACACCCCCCACTCCCCCCCCAGATATCCTGGCTGCACCTCCCCTTGTGACAGCACGCCTGGGCTGCTTCAGCACCAGAGTGGGATCTAAGCATCCAGGATGCATTTCCATCCTCAACATCAATCCGTGTCTACTGGGCAGAGTCAGTGGACACGGGGGACCCCACTGTGGGCTCTGTTCCCCCAGCTGCGGGATGAGTCCAGAGACAGGGCACATTTCCCAGGGAGTGAGCCGGGCAAGCCAGACGCCTGAGATCAAAGCCTGCAAATCATTACAGGGTCATGTCCAGCGACCACCCTGCACGCAGGGGATGGATGGGTCCCATTGATCAATGATGGTGAAAAGGGACATCCTCCCTTGTGCCCCAGGAATTCTAGCAATGGGGCAAGATGGAGCTGCCCAAGATGTCCAATGCCCAGCCATTCTTTGGCCCTGTACCTCTGATTCTTTCTCTCTCAGCACTGCCTCCATGACACCCGCCAGCTGGCCAGCACACTCCCCCTTCTCCACCAGGCCCAGCAGCAGGGTGAAGCTGAAGGGAGTGAGGTCACGCGACGCAGGTGCTTCGCTATGAGCTGTAGGGAAAGGCACCGGCCGAGTGTGAGCACTGAGCCCCGGCCCAGGGAGGTGGGCTTTCTCTTTGGGGAACGGGGACAGAGGCACTGGCAGTCTATGCCAGGGCTATGTGAGTGGGCATTGGAGCCCATACACAGGAATTTCCATCTGCCGGCTCCTCATCAGGGAAGGAGACAATAACCCTCCTTTCCCATGGGTGTGTCTCTCTCTCCAGCCACAGTCTCTTTTACTCACCATAGCAACATGGGCAGGGCTCTCTATGCAGCTGGCATCCTTCTGCGTCTTGCTCAGCACGATTGCCACCGCCCCTGTCTTGGTGTGCACGATGGCTGCACAAGAAACCAGCAGCATTCAGGCAGAGCCCTCAGGGCTGGATTCTTTCCCCTCCCTATTGACCCAGGTCAGAAGTGCCAAAGAGCCAGACTCCAGCTGCAGCTGGGAATGTCCAGCTATGGTGAGCTCTCAGCTGGCTCCTGGGCCAACTGCCCAACTATCACCCTGCTGCAGAAGGTGTTTTGGGGCTGGGGTGGGATCAGGGGAGGTCCCAGATGGTCCCAGGCACCTGGTGAAGGGTAGATGCCAGGTCAGCCTGGTGGGTAACAACCAACTTCTACTGTGTGTCCCTCTGGTCAGGTATGGGATGAAGACACCACATTCTCTCTTTAGCCATGCTCGCTAGGTAATGGCAAGGGCTGTGAGGGCTGAGAAGTGGCGACTGCTTCCGCATCATCTTACCTTTGCAAGACATGAAGAGCCAGTAGAGAACCTGAGATGCCCAGTATCTGGTGGCCACCTGAACATCAAAGGCCTGGCTTGTCTGCAGCCCGGCCATGTAGCCCTGCTCTGCCATGGGTTTCAGGTCCTAATGGGCCACCAAACAGAAAATCAGGGCATGGGTTGGGGCAAGCTCAGCTCTGTCTGTATTACCCACCCCCCATGAGTGCTGTGGGGGGCAGCAGGGTATGTGCTGCTCACCTTGGTGATAGCTCTGAAATGATAGAACATGAAGAACTGGGCACTGGCTCTCACAGCTCGGCTTCTCTCCAGGGCCCGGGAAGAGCAGATCTATGGCTGCAAGTGCTGGGGAGCAGGGAGAAAGCCGTGTGAGCAGCGGAAATGCCAGGACAACCCCCAGAACCTGCTTCCTGCCCCAGCAGAGAGAGGACATGGAGCATTTAACCCCTTCTCCTCCACTTCTGGACACTGGAACTCAGCGCTCCTCTCCTGTCTGGGGGGTGTTGGGACAGATCTGAGGGTCTTGGGCTCAGTGCTTTGAGGATTCTTCCCATTGATCCTGTGGGGTCTTGCGACTGTTTCTTCAGAGGCACAGGGGGGCCAGCCCAAATTTAGGAGGCCAAAGTGACACGCTTTGCAGCAAGACTAGGATTGTCTTTCTGGATCCCAGGGTTGGGTGTATGCCCCATGGGAACTGGCTAGTTCACAGCAGCTGAGAGACCTGCCCAGCCACCTCGAGATCAACTGGAGCCTTTCCTCTTTTGCATCAGATAGAACCTGAACAACAGGCCCAGTCCCAGATGGCCAGTGCAAATGGGTCCCCATCATACCAGAAATAGATGCAGTAGCGTGGTGGGGGTCATGTGCTGCTCCAGGAATGTCTGCAGCACAAGATCCAGACCCTCCCAGGGCAGCTGTTGGAGAGACGGAGCAGAAAGAAGCAGGGAAGTAAATAGCAAGGGAGATGGGGTGCATGAGGCAGGGGGACAAGTGGAGCCAGGTGCTGTTGGTATTCAGGGTCCCTTTACGTAGGTGATTCTGATCCCTCTGCAATTAGACATGGGTCTCACCTGGACCATGGGCTGCCCTTCCCCAAAGAATCCTTCCTCCCACCTGGGCTCCCCAACACATGTACTGAGCAGGGGTCTGGAAGGAAGGCTTCCTCCCTCCCCCTCTGGAGGGGCCCCAGATGCCCCCCAACACCCCACTGGCTCATCAAGGGCTGAGCTGTTCATCCCCGCTCCAGCCAATCTCTTTCTGTGGCAGGGCGAGTCGTGGCCTGGCCGTGTGGCTGTCCCAAATCCATGTTTTCCTCCCTCTGCACCAAATGCTATTTAACACTCTGGGCCAGATCCTCAGCTGGTGTAAACTGGGGGTAGGTTCCAGCTTCCTGTGCCAAGAAGCCAGGGTAATTCTGTACAGTCTCACAGACACTCACCTCTACAGCTCTCCTCCCTGCCAACCCCACTGCAGAGTTAACTGAGTAGCCACTTGTCACCAGCCCTTTGGAAAATAAACCGAAGGGCTGGATTCGGCTGGACACGCAGCTATCTGCATTGGGCCAGGGTCCAGCTACTCAGCAGCGGGGTAGCTGAGTTTCCCAGCCAAGGAGGCAGGTGGAAGCTGCAGCTTTGTCCATGCCTCACTAAGCTCTGTCCGGATAGCGGAGCTTTCTGCCACCTCAGTCCCCCTCAGCTTCACCAGGGCTGGGCGCTGAATCATGGCACTGGCGATACACGTGCTGATGGTCTCAGCCTCCTGTTCCTTAGAGAGGCAAGGCTCGAATTTCCTGATTGGAAGGAAGGGAGCAGACAAGGCCATTAGAACGGAGACAGGTCCCGGCATGAGCTAGGTTGGGTTTGCTGGTACGAGGGACAGCTCCCTCCCTAAGCAGCAGAGCTCCAGGGGGCATCTCCAGCAGAGCCGCCACCTAGGGAGTGGTCCTGTCTGGAGATGCCTATGCCCCCGGGGCCCAGCAGGAGCTCTGCTGGGGAAGCTGCTATCTGGGGATGATCCTGGTTCCCGCTCCGTGACTGCACCCATTCACAGCACTTCATGCTGATGGGAGGGATTCCCTCTTACCAGGTAATATGCAGAGATGGGGTCTGGATAAAGTGACCCGGAGGCCGAGGAAGATAAGGCCCGTTAGTGAGCCACCAGGGAGGAGCATCCTCTGGTTCTTCTTGCAGCTCGTCCCATCCCCACTTCCTCTCCCTCCATCTGCCCCTCCCCTGCTGCTGGGCTCCGTAGGTGAGTCAGGCCCCATGGACATACCCTAAGTATGAGATGGCCAGCAGGGCATGCTGGTGATTGGGGTTCTGCAGCTGGGCCCAGTCCTTGCCTCTGAGCATCTCTTGAAGCACAAAGCAGAGAATCAAAGGCAAAAGAATTTGGGAGCTGGGTTATTTAGCAAGATGTGGAATCTCCAAATGCTGTTTGACACCCCCACCAACCCTCAGCCCCAGTGTGCAGTGCACTGGAGCACGGAGCTGGGAAGATGGCCTGGGAGTGGCCCCATGGCCAGAATGCAAGGGACATTCACAAGAGCCCCTATTTCGCCATTCCTGACGGCAAAACTGGAAACTTCATCATCTGCCACAGAGCAGGGAAGGGGGATCTGGGCAGAGGCAATTTTGTGATGAGGAGCATTAGAGTCCTTAACAGCTGAGGTTTGATGTTATTGATATGAACTGGGACCTTATAGATCATTGTTGCAACCAAAGGCCTGTAGTGGCACCAAATAAATGGGGTCAAATAGGGTGTCTAAGACAAGGTTACGGTTTGCTGGTTATGGTATGCTATCTGTATATGTGTATCATGTTTGTACTTGAAGTTATGAATATTGACTCTGTACTGCCTGTATTTCAAACTTCTGCTATGCTTCTGGATGACACCCCAGACAAGTTGGTGTTAGCTTTGCTTAGCCTGCTTCATGGCCCATTAAGGACCATCAGCTATACAACTGAACCATTGAGAGAAGGCAGATATGCCTTGCCAACTACAAAACCAGTTTCTCCTCCCTTGGTTTTCACACCTCAACTGCTAGAACAGGGCCTCATCCTCCCTGATTGAACTAATCTCATTATCTCTAGCTTGCTTGCATATATATACCTGCCCCTGGAAATTTCCACTACATGCATCTGACGAAGTGGGTATTCACCCACGAAAGCTCATGCTCCAGAATGTCTGTTAGTCTATAAGGTGCCACAGGAGTCTTTGCTGCTTTTACAGATATGCCTTGTAACCCAGTAAAGTATACAGGGACTTGCCCATGTGACTCCAGACTCCATTTTGCTGTAATTTTCCACAATAAGAACAAAGAAGTGTTCTTACACCTGGAAAAGACTATAAAAGGCTGGTGCCTTTCCTCCATCTTGTCTTCAATCCTGCTTCTTACCTCTGGAGGGACTTTGCTACAAACGGAAGCTTTACACAAAGGACTGATGACCCACCCCAGCTGGGGATGTACTCCAGAGACTTGATTTGAACCTGCACTTTATTCTATCACTGCTACAAGACTAAACCAAAAACTTTGCCATTACTATATGTCATTGATTCCATTTAACCAATTCTAGCTGTCATCTGTATCTTTTTCCTTTTATGAATAAACCTTTAGATTTTAGATTCTAAAGGATTGGCAACAGTGTGATTTGTGGGTAAGATCTGATTTGTATATTGACCTGGGTCTGGGCCTTGGTCCTTTGGCATTGGGAGAACCATTTTTCTTTTACTGGGGCATTGGTTCTGATAACCATTTGTCCCCATAATGAGTGGCACTGGTGGTGATACTGGGAAACTGGAGTGTCCAAGGGAATTTCTTATGTAACTTCTCTGTTTGGCTGGTTTGGTTTCCCTTAGGGTGCATAGAAACCCCAGCCATGGGCTGTAACTGCCCTGCTTTAAGCAATTTGGCCTGAACTGGCACTCTCAGTTGGGTCCCTCCAGAACCAGCATTGTTACAAGGTCAAATATTTTCCTGCAAACCTAGGGAGGGCTGTGCCTGTTAAGTCCTCAGAATCATGTCCTGGAGTTAATCCCCAGGGCACTTCTGGGTGCTAGGCAGATCCCTCAGAAGTGGGATGGGGAATCGTCCCAGGTGTAAGCAGCAAAAATCTGCTAATGGAAAATAGTGTCATTTAATTCCTTGGGCTGGAATCGCACCAGAAAACTCTGGCATCAGCACTGGGTTTGCAGTGCACAGTGTAGAGCCCTGGGCATCCAGTTGCAAACACAGCACACGGCCTTCAGCACCAGATACTCTGGCATGTGCATCTGACCTGGGGACCCCTCCCAGGACCCCAGTGTGCTCACTCACCAGCAGGGGGGACAGCACGGTGCATGTGCCCTGGCTCACCAAGGGAATTCTGCTCTCTTGGGTGACAGCTTCACCCACCAGCATGAGGCTTCTCAAAAAAGCAGATCTGACCAGTGGGTCCTGGGCTCAAAGGCAGGAGGGGGAGAGAACAATGAGGAAACAGCCACAGACAATAGAGAACAGAGACACAAGGCTACAGGGCAAGTCTCTACAAGGGAGCTGCTGTCCCAGGCTGGATTGCCCTCACGCCCTAAACAAAAGGACGTGGCTTGCTGAGTGGAACATCTTTGCATTCCCTAGGGACCATCTCTGGAGATGGATGCAAGGAATGGGCTGTTTTCCAGAGGTGCTGAGCACTTGCAGTTCCCAGAGCCATCAATGGGCCCTGGGGCTGCTCATCTCCCCTGACAATCAGGTCGTAATTATCTGATCTGGGACAGGAATCTGCTGCTCTCTGGAGCTGGCTGGGCTCTCCCTACTAAAGGCGTCCATTCTGCCAGGGGAACATTCAGTTCAATGAACTAGCATCCTCTCTCCTTTTCGACTGGGATGCGCATCTGGGCATTGAACCAGTGCAGGACTGAACGGTCGGCTCAAACCTCCAATGGCAAGAATACAACCTAGAGTTATCTCAAAAATCCCCCTTCAGCACCAGAGCCTGTCAACCAGGCTAGGGGCCTGAATCCTCCGTGCGCCTTTTGTGCCCAGCTACACCATCGACTGCAGCGTGTGGGGAAACAGGTCCTAAATCTTTATCTTCTGATCCCTGCGTGCAGCACAAGCCAAGAGGTACCAAACAGGGAACAGTCGTCTCTGGGACAATACCACCAAGTGAAGCTCAGCTACACTCTAACAAGGCCCAGGTGGGAGTTCTTTCATTAGCTTCCATGGGCCTGGAATCAGAGAAGAAGCTAATCCAGATGGGGGAGTCACAGAGAATGGTGCTGTTCCCATGTCTCCTCTCCCTCCTTGGGCAAAGGGCCAGCCCTTGGAGCTGAGTTTATGCAAAGACATAGCTCTGTGTTGCTGTGCACGGCCCGGGTAGGTGCTGCGTGGGCGGTCAGGGGAGGGCTCTGACTTATGTGTGGGCTCAGAAAATAGTGTTGCCACATGAGAGACAGGATCTTGCAATCTGTGCTTTCTAGGATGAGATCCGTGGGGCCTGAGTGGACCACGTGCCCATAGGTGAGGAGCAGGAGCAGGAGCAGGAGGCTTCTCAGCTGCTCGATGGAAGCTGATTCCTGAGAATTGCAAAGGAAAGCGTGAGGAGACGGGATGGCCTCCAGCTACTCCTAACTCACAAATGGGGCCAGGGGAGGAGTTTTCACTCAGCCGACTTAGCAACTAAAGGCTACTCTGCTGAGATGAATTGCCTGGACTCTGAGGCCTTTTCCAACTCCCCGGGACTGGGGTTGAGGTGACCCAGCAGCCGAAGGGGATGCACTAGCAGCTGCTTTAATTCACCTAGCTCCAGAGATGTCACTGGGACTACAGTGGATTGCCCAGGCCCAGAGAGTTACTGGGAAGGTGGTGGTGGTGGTGCGAGGGGAATGTCAGACATGCCATCCCTGGTGAGTCTGCCAGGAAGGTCTGTGAAATAGCCCAGTTCAGGGGAAGACCAAGAGTCTGTTCTGCTGAGAAATGTGTCAGCTGGAGCCGATGGCATGGCAGTGTCTTTTGGGCCTTCTCTGAGCCTTGTTTATGGGGCTGCATGGAGCATGTCTGAGCTCCCCAAGAGATACCCTGGAGAGCTTATACAACAGGACCCACCTTCCCCCCTGGATCCACCCCATTGTGCTGTGATTGCAGCTCCATGGAGGAGTAAGGAAAGGGCTTCCTCAACAGAGGCTGAGCCACTGCTTGGAAATTCAGCTCTTCGCTGAACAGGCTTCTGGGAACCAGAGTCCTCCCTGGCAGGTCCCTTTACCTGCAAAGGCTGGTGAAGGAATGGATGAAAGAGCAAAGATGCTAGGTGGGACTGTACCTCCAGAGAGCCACCGGCAGAAGGCTGGAGCTGCACCCTGCTGATGAACTCCTTCCAGTGCTCCAGGATGGCAAAAATCTTGCCTAAGTGTTGCCTGGCACACAGCCCAAGCGCTCGGGCGAATCTCTGAGAGACAGAAAGATGGAGGTTGGGAATGGTGAGCAACAAGCCAAGGGGGCCAGGATTGGCACAGAGATTCCTCTGTTCTAGTATCCCCCAGGACTGTAAATTCACCACCCCATGGGAAAGGGGGTAGGAGGATGAATGGCCCTAGCTCTCTAAGATGGCTAGCAGAGAAAGGAACATGCCTGTACTATCCTAACATGCAAGACAACATGCATATTTCACCTGTGTAATGGGGTTTCAGATCACTCAGAAGTACAAATTACATATTTTGATCAAGTGTCCACCATTTGTGCCTTTACTTATATTGTGTCACCTTCAGAACCACAGGTAATGCACCTCAAAGTCATTGCCATGGGCATGGGTATAAGGAAGATATTTTAAATCCACCAGACCTTGTCCAAGGCAGAACATACACATGTAGCATCAGGGGATTGACAAGGAATGAGGGATCTCTTGACCATGGAAGAGCAAAGACCTCACTTCTCTTTCCTCTTCTTCTTGGAAATTGACTATCTCCACCAGAAGCCATAGCTGGGGCTTGATACTCTCTGATGGAAAAAACATCAGCACGGTGCCCCAGCACTTGTAGAGAAAGCTCTGTGAAAGAGACACCATCATGCTGGATGCATTGGGTACAGCCTGGTATGCACAGAGCCACTGGGTATAGTTGTCTGCTTCACTGGCCTCAAGCTGCCCCTGGGTAGCGACTGCTGTTCTGAACTAGGCACTGACCCCCAATTCCTTCCAGGACACTGACATTGTCACCAGACCGTTTATCACTGTGGGCAGCTGGCGCCTGATACTAGCGATGAACCAACCCAGCCAGGTATGGTCCGAGATGAAGACGGCCTTCCAGGACCTGCCAGGGAAAGAAGAGTCAGTTAGATCCGAGAGGGGCCAAGAAACTGGTCGTCTCAATAGCTCCAGCCAGGAACCCACCACAGCTGGGAGGGAAGGGGAAGAGGGAGCATGTGCTGTAGCCCCTCACGTCTCTCCTAATGCTTGTGAATCCTTATGAGCTGCCCCTGGTGCTTCTCCAGTTGTACCTGCTGGGCTCAGCCCCTTCCTCTGTCCCACAATGCAGTGCTGTTGAGGGGCCTCTTAATCCTGCCTCAGTGTGGGCGGGCTGGACTAGATGACCTCTTTAATTCCTTTCCAGCCCTCCATATCTCTGATCCTTACGTGCAGCAGCTGCTGCTCCCTCTCCCTCTGGCAGAAGCAGGTCTTGTGATCTGGAAGAGATGGGCAGGTCAGTTTCCTTTGTGTTTAGACCCTTCTACTGGGGAGCAGCCTACAACACAACTACTGTTTGGGGGAGAGGGGTAAGGAGGAGCTGCCGACTCACGGGCCCCAAGCGGAATCCATGGCTCTTTGCAAATTGCTGATGGACAACAATGCTCCTCAGACCCAGAGCCCTTCATGTGAAATACCCAGAAGTTCTGCTTGCCAAGATCCTTCCCCAGAGTGTGAGGGGTCAGATGAAGGTTAAATACGGTCCCGGAAAGGATCCTTCCTGTCTCAGCACAGGGGGCTGGGCTCGATGACCCAAGGGATATGATCCTGACATGATCCTCTCTGATTCCAAGGTCACAACATCATATTATCCTGAATTCAGAGGGAGGCCCTAGTCTCTCCCTCTCTGAGCCCAGCACCACAGTGTCCCCTCCCTTTGCTCCTGCAAGGGGAGACACTACCTCCTCACCTTCCAGGTAGAGGAGCATGTCCGTCATGTAGTTATCCCAGAATCGGCCTGACCCGGCCTGGAACATGCTGATCAGCTGGAAGGGGAGGAACATGGCTGCCCTTCTGACCTGCACCATCATGTACGAAGATGCAGCGAGCACTTGGCGGACAAAGAGGCAGAGGTGGCTGTACCCCTCCCTTGCAAGGTAGTGTGAAAAGGGAGCTCCCACAGGTGCAGGGGGAGAGCTCAGTGATGGAGGGAAGGAGACAGCAGAGAGGTGGAGCTGACAACCAGGACAGGACTAAGATGGATCTTTCAGTTGATCAGGGACAGTCCATGGACCAGCTATTGGCTCCTTCCATCCTCTCACTCCTGGGTTGGCTCCAGCTCAGATGAAAGGAGAGAGGATTATCCAGAGGCCGTCAGGCAGCTGCTGGGTCAGACCCTTGGCCTAGGTCAGAGCAGCACAAGGGGAGCTTGAAGCAGCCCGAAAGAGGCAGCTGAGCTATAAAGGGAATCTCCAGCTGCCCCTTGGTAAAGGAGGATGCTGGAGGCCTGGGGGCAGGAGGGGGCCTGCACAACACTCCCTAAGGGCTCATTCCAGCTGGTTTATATTGGAACCGTCCGAGGGCTGCACTAACTTGTGCTGGGAGACCTGGTCCAGCCCCAGGATCAGGGGAGCCAGGAAGGTGGCTGGCTCAGAGAGCTTGCTGGTTCTGTTAAATGCCTAGAGGTGCTGGGTCGATGTGCAATGAACCAGCAAGATTCCATTAGAGATTTTCGCCCAAGAGGCCAGGACTTCCCCAACTCTGCCTGTCCCCGCTTCTCTAGTTAATGACAGATCTCCCGCAGGGGACAAGGAGAGTACAGACAAGGCTGGGATGGCAGTTCTGCATTGGGGTCCCATCAGAGAATTGCCTGCCAGTCTACAAAGGCTAGAAATGTCTAGGGGTTTAAATAAAGCTAAACTGCTCCAAGGAATCTTGGAGAAAACAAACTTCCTGACTCCCCAAGAACATGGAGATTTATTTCATGCAGATTCCCAGTAGTCCCCTGCAGGTACCTCTGCACAGAACAGCAATGTGGGGAGAGGAGGGTCCATTTCTGGGCAGAATTCCTACTCACCTACAGACCGGACCAGCAGTTGACAGAGGTGACCGTAAAGATCCATCACAGCTCCTAAGACAAGAACCAATATGAATGAGTCCCTGGGGCTTCCTTCCCATGACACAGACCTCACCATATTCACACATGGTTCTAGATGGGCCAAGGAGACCCAGACTTAGGTTTTTTTGCTGCCTGTCTGGCTATGAGGTGGTGAGACCTCAATATTGATGTAAAAAATATTAATAGCATTATTATAACTTATTTTTATAATGTTAGGTCATTACAAACGTTTGTGCCTTTACTGAACATTCATATATACCTATAAGTATATTATCACCAGGATGCTTGAAAATATAAGAGTAGCCCAGTTTTAGTTAGCTAGGTTATAAAATGTTCACACTGATCAAAGAAATTGCAGAAGGCTTCAGCTTTCGGTCATCCAGAAATAAGCAAATGTCCAGAAAATAACATCTCCTTGACCGTAAAACTGTCTTGCAAGAGTGTCTGTACAAGCTTAAAAAGGCAGCTGTCCTCATTTTAATCTGCTTTAACTTTTATACTATTTTCTTTTTGTGCTGTGCTTAAAATATGTGTTGATTATTGGCATTTGTGTTTTGTACAAAATATTTAAGAGAAGTTTAATTGCTATAACAAACCACTTGTAACTCTAAGGAACTTGGGTCAAGAATCAAAGCACCCAAAAGAGTCTTTTATCTGCACCAGAACACCTCCCTCTTCTATAAGCTGCCCATTTATTATAGATCCAATCCTTTATCTCAGTAAAACAAACATAAAGACAAACGTAAAGATAAATGTTTTAGGAAAGATTTGGCCCCGTAGGAGAAGGTGAGGATGTTCTTTATGTTGGATATTCCAAAGTGAATTTAGGGATATGTTAGAACAATAAATCTAGGCTGTAAAGTGGGCTCTACCATCCCCTCTTTGCAAGAAAACCCTCCGCTTGTGTCCTTAAATTTTTAGAGAAAAATGTGAGTAGTTGAGAAAAAGTTTTGTAGGAAACCTTAGCTGATTTCTAAAATATTGCAATGGCAAACTGTTGTGGAGGGCATACTTGCAAAGTATTGTAATTGAATGCAAAGTCTCCACTGTGGTTTTCTAATACCATTGCTACATGTGGTAAAATGCATTATGTACTAACATGAAATCTAATGACCTTGCTCAGCTGATTACCAATATAAGAAGACATTTAAGTCTAGACTATTTATTATATTAATGGGGAAGTAATTAGTTACTGGCAGAGCTCTAGCCACTCCTTCTCCCAACTCAGAAAGACAACAAGAAGCATCATCCACAATTGTTCTAGAGAATCAGCAACTTCTTCAATCACTATTTAAGCTAAAGACTTGTTAAGAATGATTGAATTAATATCTCGGAAAATGAACTGAATAAGTTAAGAGTTAAAAGACTAAGTTTGAAGATGCTCTGAGAATCTCTCCAACAAAAACAAAGGAGCTATAACTGTCAGGAAAGACTTACAATCCTAACACATATAAGCATTAACAAACTACCTATCCATAAGATGAAGAGGCTCCATGAATATATGGAGCCAATGAAAAGGCGAGAGAGGTGTGTTTTCCTATAATTGCAGAGAAATAGGGAAGAGACAAGTATAAAAACTTGAAGTGAGCACACTGCACATGCTCTGCTACCCTGCTCAAACTCAACTCAACCTCTCCCTTGCTACAAGCAAGCTGACACAGCCAGACGAGAGAAGACTCACGAAGACACCAGACCAAGGAAACCTCCTCAAACCAGCCCCTAACAGGAATGTTTCCCCCAGATCAGCCTGCAGAAAACCTGGAAGATCCCCACTTCTCTGTGGAGTATCTGGAAAGGTCTCTCACCCCTGTGCTGGGATGGTCGAGCCACAGAAGAATTTTGATGTCTCACAAATAATCACAGATGACAGTGAGGATGTGGATTCCTCTGCGAGTTCTGTGTAAACAGGTGCTATACACTCCAAAAAATGCTCCCATTCGTCTGAAAAGCAGAGCCCAGACAGCCGTGTGCTCCCTCCTCCAGCTCCCAGAGCACACTGAGCCACAGGCTGCCTACCCCCTTTGTGACACAGGGCCACTGCTGACATCACAGAGGAAAGATGGACTGGGGCTGACTGGCTAGGGCACATGGCACCAATGCACCTGGCCAGCTTTGCTGTTCTCTGACATATGGGTAAAAAATTCTTTCCTCGCCCCTCATTGACCATGGAATCCCTGAAGCATGAGATTGGACTGGCCGTCTGTCTCAGCGTGAGGCGCTCCAATTGCTAGTCCAGCCACAGCTGCATCGGTGCCCTGGGCTGAGAGAATAAGAGGGCTGAGAAGATTCTTTCCTAAGGATACACACAGACACTAAATCCCATTCCTGAAGGCTGCAATAAAGGCAATCAGAGCGCAGGATCCATGGGTATTTATTGTGTCCCAATGGCATGCTGGGGACTGTACAACACAGGGGAGGGCACAGGCCCGACCCCGAAGAGAAGCGAATCTCTTGCTTGGTTTATTTGATTTCCCATTCATCTGAGCAGGATCTTGTGTAAGAAGGAACTTGAAGGAAGAGAGGGAAGTTTAGGGCAAGAGAAAGAGAGAATAATGTTAGCCTGAGGAGCAGAATAGCAGTGGGTTGGCAAGGGAGAGCCAGGGAAGTACCCAAAGGGAGTGGCTGGGAAAGTGGCGGGGGAATGAGCCCGGAGAGTTAGGTGGCGAAGAAGTTTGCAAAGACTCAACAAGGAGCTGCAGTCGGGTGCTGAATGGAGCTGAGTGAATCAGTGACTTTTCAGTTTGGGGGCCAGTCGGAGAAATATAAAAAAATGTAAATATTGCTTTGGTTTTGCCTGAAACAAAATTGTTTTGGTTTTTCATTTCAGGTTGTTTGTGAGTGTTTTTCAAACACGCTCTCCCGCCCCAAGTTTTTTAAGTTGCCTCTCTCCCAAAATGAAAAGTGACATTTTTCTGTGGAATGGTCCAAACAGACTGGTTTGACTTTTAAATCAAAACAAAACATTCCCTTTTTGAGTGTGGCTGAAAGAATTTGCTGAATTCATGCCTGATTTGGGTGGCCCTGAGAGATTCTTTTGGAGGAATTTGCTAGATCTAGCACAGGACCTGCGAGGGAGCCAGGGGAGGGATCAGAATGGGCTGGTCTGATGGGTGAGATGATTTTACAGAGGGCTCTAAAAGGGAATGAGAGGAGATGTGGGGGGAGGGCAGAGTTAATGAGATGGGTGATGAAGGCCTGGAGCAGGTGGGCTGGAGAGGACGAGGGGGATTGTAGAGATGTGGTAAAGGAAGGACTGTTCAGGAAGGGTAGGCAGGGCAGAAAAGGTGGGGGAGTTGCACTGTATGTAAGAGAGCACTATAACTGCTCAGAGCTCCGGTATGAAACTGCAGAAAAACCTGAGAGTCTCTGGATTAAGTTTAGAAGTGTGAGCAACAAGAGTGATGTCGTGGTGGGAGTCTGCTATAGACCACCAGACCAGGGGGATGAGGTGGACAAGACTTTCTTCTGGCAACTAACAGAAGTTACTGGATCGCGGGCCCTGGTTCTCATAGGAGACTTCAATCACCCTGATATCTGCTGGGAGAGCAATACAGCAGTGCACAGACACTCCAGGAAGTTTTTGGAAAGCGTAAGGGACAATTTTCTGGTGCAAATGCTGGACAAACCAACTAGGGGCAGAACTCTTCTTGACCTGCTGCTCACAAATTGGTAAGAATTAGTAGGGGAAGCAAAAGTAGATGGGAACCTGGGAGGCAGTGACCATGAGATGGTTGAGTTCAGGATCCTGACACAAAAAAGAAAGGAGAGCAGCAGAATACAGACCCTGGACTTCGGAACAGCAGACTTTGACTCACTCAGGGAGCTGATGGGCAGGATCCCCTGGGAGAATAATGTGAGGGGAAAAGGAGTCCAGGAGATCTGGCTGTATTTTAAAGAATCCTTATTGACATTGCCGGAACAAACCATCCCGATGTGTAGCAAGAATAGTAAATAACAGTGCAATCCTGGCTGATCTTAAACACAAAAAAGAAGCTTACAAGAAGTGGAAGACTGGACAAATGACCAGGGAGGAGTATAAAAATATTGTTCAGGCAAGCAGGAGTGAAATCAGGAAGGCCAGATCACACTTGGAGTTGCAGCCAGCAAGAGATGTTAAGAATAACAAGAAAAGTTTCTTCAGGAATGTTAGCAACAAGAAGAAAGTCAAGGAGAGTGTGGGCCCTTTACTGAATGAAGGAGGCAACCTAGTGACAGAGGATGTGGAAGAAGCTAAAGTACTCAATGCTTTTTTTGCCTCTGTCTTCACGAACAAGGTCAGCTCCCAGCAGGGCCGGCGCTTCCATTAGGCGACCCTAGGCAGTCGCCTAGAGTGCCAGGATTTGGGGGGTGGCATTTTGTGCACTCCCCATGGGGCACACAGGAGCTTCCAGTTCCACTCCCGTCGCACAGCCGAAGAAGGACCTTCTGCTGATGTGCGATGGAAAACAGCCGCAGGCAATTGAGCAGCTCAATGACTGCTGCTGTCGCCTGCGGCATTTCGGCAGACGGTCCTTCTTCGGTGGTGCAATGGGAGTGGAACTGGAAGCTCCCGCACGCCCCGTGGGGAGCGCACAAAATGCCACCCCCGGAATTCTTCCTAGGGCACCAGGAACTCTGGCACTGCTCCTGGCTCCCAGACTCCTGCACTGGGTAGCACAGCATGGGGAGGAGGTGACCAGCCCTCTGTGGAGAAAGAAATGGTTCAGGACTATTTAGAAAAGCTGGACGAGCACAAGCCCATGGGGCCAGATGCGTTGCATCTGAGGGTGCTAAAGAAGCTGATGGATGTGATTGCAGTGCCATTGGCCATTATCTTTGAAAACTTATGGTGATTGGGGGAGGTCCCAATGACTGGAAAAGGGCTAATGTAGTGCCCATCTTTAAAAAAGGGAAGAAGGAGGATCTAGGGAGCTACAGGCCAGTCAGCCTCACCTCAGTCCCTGGAAAAATCATGGTACAAGGTCACCAGGTCCAGGAAGGACACGGGGCCAGAGGGCAAGCTGATCACCGACCTGCAGAGGGCACTCCAGGCTGGAAATTGAGCTAATTCCCTGAGAGACCAGCAGGAGGCACCGCAGGGGCGAGTCCGCATGTTTACACCCTGCATGGTTCTGTTTGGGAGTGTGTGTGTTTCACATCTGTGTGTGTGATTTGCATCTCTGCCTTTCTGTAGTCTGTCTTAGGTACTCCTGTGGCCTCAATCCTGAAGGAGCTGAGCACCTCCCAATCTTTAAGGTCTTTTTCCTCACACCACCACTGGGAGGCAGGACAGGGCTGTAACCCCCATTGCAGAGGTGGGTAACTGAGACACTGAGAAGGTAAGACTTCAATGGGATTTAGGTGTCTAAACCCATGAGGATCTGGGCCCAAGTGACTGGCCCACCGTGGCACTGGGAACCTGCAGCACAGCAGGGCCTCGTTCCCATAGCAATGCCAGGGCTGACCCCATGGCTGTTCACAGCCGGCAGGGTCAGCCCACAACATTTTGGCACCTGAGGCAGGGAGCTCAAATTACACCAAAATTTTGAAAGGTCTCAATTCTGCCTTCTTCCTATTCTACTCCTCTCATGGTACTGTTCTGCTACCTACCCCAATAAAGGAGAACTAACAACTTAAAATGCCTTGTTCAAAAATTGTAAGTAACACTTAACTTTCAAATGCCTGAACAGCAAAGGTAACTTTTCTTGTCTGCATAGTAAACACTGGCATTTTTATCTGTTTGAATAATCAAAGTGGTGCTTTCCATGCCTTCTTGGTCGCAAAGATTTGAACTGCTGAAGGTCCACAGTCTGGGCCAGCTCATGCTCTATTGAGATGGTTGCAACATTGACCAGCCTCTCCTGTGTCATTGTGGAGCGTAGATGTATTTTTATTAACTTCAGCTTGGAGAAGCTGCATTCTACACTTGCAACTGTTACACGAAGTGTTAGAAGTATGCACAGAGTAACAAAAGCATTTGGAAAGAGGGTGGTCATCTTATTTGGGCACATATATTCCAGAAGAGCCTTTGGACTTGATCCTGCTGAAATGTATCTTGAAAGGGCTTTCAGTTCATCACCTAAATCACTCACATCAATATTGCGCATGTCATCATGTGTCAACACTATCTCCAGTGCACTGCATTGCTGGTGTAGGTCTTCTTCAGGTAAAGTGAAGAGTTTTGGAATATCATACAACATCCTAAATGTACTGCTGTGTTCCTTGAGCTGCATGAAACGTTCTTCAACTGACTGTATTGCACAATCTAGCACCTGGTTAAAGAAATTCAACTTTGAATTGTTGTTTGGGGTCTCTTATGGGATTATCCCATGCCTCGTAATCAAAATGTCTTCTTCTGCTTCTTGCTTTTTTGAATGGGTGGGAAAATAGCTTCAGTGTGAAGTTCCTCTGCCAACTTCTGTGCACTCTTCAAAACATTTTGAAATCCCTTATCTGACCGGGAAGACTGTAGGTATGACTTTGCTTTGTCCAGTTGTTCCATTGCTCCAGCTATACCAAGGTCAACACCTCAGAGTCTCTTGCTTACAACATTAATTTCAAACAGTATGTCATGCAACAACACTAAGCCACGCAGAAATTTGAAGTTATGTACGTTTCTGGTGATTCCATTTCCCTCTGCCACTGTTCTCCCACGAACAGTTCCTGTCATAGCATTATCCTCCATAATGGCAAATATGGCATCATCTATCATCCCAGTTTGATAGGCTTTATCATCTCCGCTCAACTTTCCCATTGTGTGGCACTCATGGTTTGAGTGTCAGAGAGGATGTTGCTTTGAAATTTGCCATTGATGAGTTGATGCAGAGAAAAATACATAGATACTTTGAATTACATTAAAAAATTCAGCAGCCTCACTAGAAGCTGATGCTGCATCACTGACCACCTAGTTCAATGAAAGAGAACTGCACGGGACAAAAAAACCTCGAGGGTTTAACTCTCGGATCCGTGTCTGCACTCCTCTGTTCTTTCCTCTCATGTTGGCACCATTATCATAGCCCTGACCTCACATGTCAGCTATTGCAATTCCCATATCTTCCAGCTTTTTAAGACGCACATTTGTCATACCAGCTCCTGTAGTTTCAATGTCAATAAATTCTAGAAAAAGCTCTCTGACTGTCACTATTGCAGGGACATTTTCACTAGGTTCTGTTGTTGTTACAAAACACGCCATTAAAGTCATTTGTTCCATATGGCTAATGTCAGGTGTGCAGTCCAGAATAAGAGTAATATCTTGCTGACTTCAGATATGCCACAACCTTCTGTTTGACTTTTGTTGCCAGTAACTGTATGATCTCATTTTGAATTGTTTTTCCAAGGTAGTGAGGTGTGTACATTTCTTGGGTGGTAACTCTATCTAGATGCTCCTGGAGTACAGCATCAAATTCAGCCATCAGCTCCACAGTTTTAAGGAAGTTTCCATTGTTTGGCACATACAGCTGATGTGAAGTGCCACATGGTGCTAGTTTTTGGGTAGCAAGCATTCTCACAATGGCAATGAGCCTTTTCAGAACATTTTGCCAGTAAAGAGACTCTGATGCAATCTTCTCTTGATGCTGATCATCTATGGTAGCCTTTAACTTTAGTCTCATCTCAAGCTCTTTCCACCTATGGAATGCTCTCTGGTGATTTGCTGCCTTCTCATGGCATGCCAGATTTCTAGCCAGATTTTTCCAGTCCTTTGTTCCTGTAGAACCCACATGTGTCTGGAACATTAGACTGGAAGAGTTTGCAACCAAACCAGTATGCAGCATTCTGGGTTTTTGAGTACATAAGCCATGGCCTCTCCACTTTGTCACCATTGGGGATTTCACGCCAGTAATGTGTTGGATGGAAACTTCTATTTTCATTGTCTTTGGGGAACAGGAAGTTTTTCACTTGCTGAGGCCTATGCAATACAAGGAAGTCCCTCAGGCTACTGCTCAAGTGGACCCACAGTCCTGGATCATCTTGACTTAAGGAACTAAACTTAGCAGCAGCTGTTTCTTGCGCCTCCACAACACACTTCTCTGATCTACACTTTTCTTCAGGAATGTGCACGGTTACATCCATTTGAGATGGAGATATGGATGCTGCAGTAGATGCCAGGTCACCTGCACTCTGACTAACTGGAAGATCAAGCATCTCCTCACCACTCACATCCTCACTGGGGCTGGAAGGCTCACCGTGAACATTTGTGTCTATGTATCTCAAGAGAGCTCCTTCCTGCTTGGATAGCAAAGCTTCCTTTGCTTGCTTTCTCTTTCTGAGTGCTGCCCCAGAGGGGCATTTTCTCCTTTCATTCATGACTGCTGTTCTGTGACAGCTATCATGGCTCTCTTCACTCAGTTGAAGGGGACAAATAAGCAGGCTGGTAGCAGAGCCTGAGTGAGGGAAGATATCAGCATCTTAAGGGCCTAACTGGCTGCTACTACTTCAGTTGACTGCCTGTTCTCCTCAAGTGGGTTCAAGGAAGCAGCAGGAAACAGGAAGCTCCCTGAGAAGCTGGTGTTAATCAGTCCAGGCTCTTGGAGGTGCTAGAGAGGTACACAAGAGACTCCTTCTCCTCTCTCTCCCTGCAGCTCCTGCTGCTTTCTATTATTCCCTCTCACCAATTCTCCTGCCTGCCTGTTACATCTCTTGTGCCCTCCTTCCTCCAGCATAGCACTCCACCATCTCTGTGCATCTAGAGCAGAGAGAATACATATGCACCAGCACCAGACGCAGTTTTCTACACTCTGGGTCCTAGTGACGCCTGCCCTCCCCCGTGTCTGGCACTTGAGGAGGCTGCCTCAGTTCGCCTCCTGGTAAGGCCAGCCTTGACAGCCAGGCCGCGGCCCTTTCCCAGAGCAGTGCGAGGGACCCCTTTGGGGTGTGCTTCCCGCTCTTTCCCTGCAGCAGCTGCAGGGGGGAGCCCAAGCCAGGAATCTGGGGCAGGGGAACGGAGGAGGAGCCCAAATTGCCCATTGCTAGGTGACAGGGAGAGGCGGGACCCAGGCCCTGCCCCCGAGATGGTCACTCCTCACCAGGCCCCGGCACCGCACATTCGCAGTAGCCCAGAGGGACCAGCTCCCCCTGTTGCATGTTCCAGCTGTGGGGGTCAGTGCCTAGTTCAGAACAGCAGTCGCTACCCAGGGGCAGCTTGAGGCCAGTGAAGCAGACAACTATACCCAGTGGCTCTGTGCATACCAGGCTGTACCCAATGCATCCAGCATGATGGTGTCTCTTTCACAGAGCTTTCTCTACAAGTGCTGGGGCACCGTGCTGATGTTTTTTCCATCAGAGAGTATCAAGCCCCAGCTATGGCTTCTGGTGGAGATAGTCAATTTCCAAGAAGAAGAGGAAAGAGAAGTGAGGTCTTTGCTCTTCCATGGTCAAGAGATCCCTCATTCCTTGTCAATCCCCTGATGCTACATGTGTATGTTCTGCCTTGGACAAGGTCCGGTGGATTTAAAATATCTTCCTTATACCCATGCCCATGGCGATGACTTTGAGAGCCCATCCTGGCCCCTTGGCTTGTTGCTCAGCATTCCCAACCTCCATCTTTCTGTCTCTCAGAGATTCGCCCGAGTGCTTGGGCTGTGTGCCAGGCAACACTTAGGTGAGATTTTTGCCATCCTGGAGTACTGGGAGGAGTTTGTCAGCAGGGTGAAGTTCCTGCCTTTTGCCGGTGGTTCTCTGGAGGTACGGTCCCACCTAGCATCTCTGCTATTTCATCCATCCCTTCACCAGCCTTTGCAGGTAAAGGGACCTGCCAGGGAGGACCCTGCTTCCCAGAAGCCTGTTGAGTGAAGAGCTGAATTTCCAAGCAGTGGCTCAGCCTCTGTGGAGGGAGCCCTTTCCTTACTCGTCCATGGAGCTGCAATCACAGCACAATGGGGTGGATCCAGGGGGGAAGGTGGGTCCTGTTGTATAAGTTCTCCAGGGTGTCTCTTGGGGAGCTAGACATGCTCCACGCAGCTCCATAAACAAGGCTCAGAGAGGGCCCAAAAGACCCTGCCATGCCATCAGCTCCAGCTAACACATTTCTAAGCAGAACAGACCCTGGGTCTTCCCCTGAACTGGACTATTTCACAGACCTTCCCGGCAGACTCACCAGGACTGGCATTTCTGACATTCCCCTCGCAGCAGCAGCACCACCACCACCTTCCCAGTAACTCTCTGGGCCTGGGCAATCCACTGTAGACCCAGTGACATCTCTGGAGCTAGGCTGAATTAAAGCAGCTGCTAGTGCATCCCCTTTGGCTGCCGGGTCACCTCAACCACCCAGTCTTGGGGAGCTGGGAAGGGCCTTGGAGTCCAGGCAATTCAGCTCAGCCGAGTAGCCTTTGGTTGCTAAGCCAGCTGGGTGAAAAATCCCCTATTTGTGAATTAGGAGCAGCTGGAGGCCATCCCGCCTCCTCACTCTTTCCTTTGCAATTCTCACCAGCCAGCTTCCATCGAGCAGCTGAGAAGGCTCCTGCTCCTGCTCCTCACCTATGGGCACGTGGTCCACTCAGGCCCCACGGATCACATCCTAGAGAGCGCAGACTGCAAGATCCTGTCTCCCATGTGGCAGCACTATTTTCTGAGCCCACACATAAGTCAGAGCCCTTCCCTGACCACCCATGCAGAACCTACTCAGGCTGTGCACAGCAGCACAGAGCTATGTCTTTGCATAAACTCAGCTCTGAGGGCTGGCCCTTTGCCCAAGGAGGGACAGGAGACATGGGAACAGCACCATTCTCTGTGACTCCCCCATCTCGATTAGCTTCTTCTCTGATTCCAGGCCCATGGAAGCTAATGGAAGGACTCCCATGTGGGCCTTGTTAGAGTGTAGCTCAGCATCATGGGGTACTGTTGTCCCAGAGATGACTGTACCTCTAGGCTTGTGCTGCACTCAGGGATCAGAAGATAAAGATTTAGGGCCTGTTTCTCCACACACTGCAGTCGATGGTGTAGCTGGGCACAAAAGGCGCACGAAGGGATTCAGGCCCCTAACCTGGTTGACAGGTTCTGGTGCTGAAGGGGGATTTTTGAGTGACTTCACAAGGGCCTTTGGCAGGAACTTAGCCTATTGGGCAAAGGTGGCGAGGAGGCTGTGACCTCACACAGCACCCTTAACCTTAGCTAGGCAGGACAGGAATGCAGGGTAGGGGGAAACTCAGAGACCCCTGTAGCCTTGCTGCAGTAAGCCTCCTTCTTGCCGTCTTAGTCCTCTAGGAGAGAGGAATTGTGGTCACGCACCTGAGTACCAAGGAGGAGCTTATTTGGGAGTGTTCTCCTTTCTGTGTTGATTGTGTAGAAAGCAGACATTCCCTGTGTAGAAGATTCTCAGTGAGGGTTGGAACCTGTTCAGCTGTCCATATGTTGCCAGCCGAGTTTTAGGCTCGTAAAACAGAAAGTAAGTTGGCAGAAAAATGTCCCACCTAGGACTCCGCCCCTTAGTAACTGGCTACTTAATAGGTCTCAAAACGTAATTGTGAATAAGGAATTATCGAGTGGGTGCCTTTCTAGCAGGGTCCTGCAGGGATCGGTTCTTGGATGTACACTAACATTTTGATCAGTGACTTAGTAAAGTTATTTAAATTAAATAATAAATACTAAGAAGTCCATGTTTGCTGCCAAGTTTTAATGGAAATCAAACCACTGAACTCGTGGCAGTCTTTAGCTGGAACCAGAGTTTGCTGAAATGGTAAACTAGCTTTTGACAGCAGCAGCCTCTTCTGCAGGCACAGAAAGTTTTTCTTTTTTTTCTTTTCAGTTGATTCAGTTAGTTGAGTTCAATAACAATATCATTCAAATTTCAGAAACTGACAAAGGGGAAAAAGAAGGAAAGCTTGTTTTCCTCTTCCAGTCTATAAATAAATACTAGACCTGAGGGGATCAGATCTGTTAGTTCTAAAATCTGACAGACATGATGACAAAATATGATCAGTTCATTTCACTAACTGCAGATACTTCCTTAAATCACTTAGTTTTCGATGAAAAATATATTTCAGTAAATCCAGCACATTGAAGGTAGTTTTATTCAATTAATAAACAAATGGAAAATGTTGTTTTTGTGCATTTTAAGTGCATTTGAATTTCCATCGAAACAGTGCATAGAGTAATTACAAGTTAAAAAATCCATCATCATCTAGGAAGTAAATGTATCATTTGCCATTTTCCAACATAATTAAAATGTAAACATTAGATACAAGAATTGTATATTAAGGCATATAACTGCTTAAATATATGTACATAGATATACTGTACCATCATGGTTAGTGAAAGAAAAAGCACCACATTTAGTATAAATACTATATTTAGTTGCAAGTCAAGATTTTTTAATGATTCTTAACTAATGAGAATCAACCTATCATTAGGAAAATACCTAAAGTACAAATTGAAAAGCTGATTAATATCAATGGTGTAAATCAATCCACCTGGATGTCTACTTCTGGGATTCTGAACTTTAGAGGCCAGACTGAGACCCTCATTGACTAGGAACAGCCAGGAACCCAATAACAAATTCCAGTCCTGCTAGTATCCAAGGCTCTAAATCTAAAAAACAATTGAAGGCAGTAGACAATTGAGGGGTGCTGAGAATTTCCAAACCCAAACGTGATATTGGCTCTGGATGGGGGAGAAGCAGGAAGTCACCAGGGATTCTTGATAAATCACCCATTGTCCTTTGGAGCTCAAAGGTGTCTAACACTTATGACCGACTCAAATCATACTACTGCTAGGAGTTAGAGAAGAGTCTCTATCCCGAACAGAGGTGGTGAAACAGAAGTAAAGAGCAAGAGTTGGTTACACAGCAATGCTTTGGCCTAGCCAGAAAGAGAAGCATAAGAAAAATATTCATCAAAAATGCTTTGCATTTAAAACTACCTGATTTCTTATAGCAAGGAAATACTATCTGTAGTTAGTGAACTGAATTGATACATTCTGGTCACCATATCCTTCCAGATTTATGAACTGGTAGATCTCATCCCCTCACATCTAGTGTTTATTCCTAGGTTGAAGGAAGAAAACAAGTTTGCCTTCGTTGTCAACTCCCAACATGTTTCTTCAATTCAATTAACTAGTCATTGAACTAGATGAATAAATCGAAAGGAAGCAAATATTCCTTCTGCACTTCCAGAGGAAGGGTTACTGCTGTCTAAAGCTGTTCTAGCACTTCCACTAACTTTGGTTCCAGGTGCTTCAAGTAGTTTGATTGTCCTTAAAACTTGACAGTAAACATGGACTACCTAATATGGACGTTTTTCTACTGTCTTGAAATTATTTTAAGAGATTGTAATAAATTTAGGCCTTAACATAGGTTGTCAAATTCAAATTGAATTTTAAGCAGGTTTATTTTTAACGAAAAACCTGTGGTGAGTTTAATTTAAAAAAACTCAGTTCCTATTTTAAAAATCCTCTATTGTTAATCCACCTGGCTAGGGATGGAAAAGCCTCCTGGCTCATTTCCCACCCCAGGAAGGGCTGAGCCTCGATCCAAGGTCAAGGGCTGGGCTCCTCACTCTGTACTGGACTGAAAGCCTAGATCTAAACTCTAGGAATTTGGATCTGATCATTGATGGCCAGTGCTGCATAGCACTCACAGAGCGGCTTTTCCTGGGTAAATCTCACAGCGCTTTACAATAGTGAGAAAGTATTAGATCCTCATTTTACTGCTGGGGACTGAAACACAGAGAAGGGAAATGGCTTGCCCAAGGTCCCATAAGTCAATAGGAAAACTGCCAATGAAAGCCAGGAGTCCTGACTCCCAATCCCCTGCCTCAGTAGCTCCAGCAGGTCACACTCTCTCTCAGTACCAGGGAGACTGGGAATAGTGTCCTGCTTGCAATTGCCATCTCTAGAAATGAATGTTCCTCTAGTGATCAGTGCAGGGTCCTGGACACTGGACACAGGCCTCCTTGGCTCCATCCCTGGCTCTGTCACTGCCCAGGCCACAGTTTTCTGGAAGGAGGAGGGCCAGGGACAGACCAACACTGAGCATCTTCCATCGAACACTGTGCCATTTAGAGCTAGTGAGTGGCATAGAGCATTTCCTCAGAGGCTTCCCTGTTCTGCTGGGGGAGGGGCAGAAATGGGAGTGGGGGATCTCCTCCAAATGAGACTAGATTTATTAACACAGCCCCTGCAGCCCTTCACTCTGGGCTTAGGCAGCGTGTCACTTGCAGGGTGTTCTCCAGAGCCAACTCTAGCATGGTGGAAATAGCCCAGCAATAGGGCTCCCAGCCCTTCCCTTGTAGGAGACTGTTCCCCAGGCTGAGAGTCTCTGGGCGGTCAGACCCTGCCAGCTGCTGAACAGCCACAACCCCAATCACTGGGAAGTGAGGGGGACTCATGCCTCATAAATTGGGAGCTTGTGAAGTTTAGCTGGGGATGAGTTCCTAGGAGAAGCTCAGATGCCTTCCTAGGTTCTGTTCTTTCTCTAGCCTGGGAGGGCCTGTGATCGGGGGGTGGGGGAGGAGGTGTCCAAACAGCCTGAAAACCCCACTGCTCTCAAAGGATGAGAAACCTCCCCCGCCCTGTTGTCACAGTGCCTCAGTGGGGAGGGGGAACTTTGGGAGCAGCCTCTGTTGTGACCTGCTGCCAATGTGTGTAGATTGCAGTTCCTGTGACCTGTGGTGGGGTGTCAGTGAGGGGATGCTGCCCCAGCAGAAGGGAAGTGGGGGAAGAGCAGGCAGGCCCATTAGTGAGAGGCTGCCTATTTCTCAGACTCATGGCTGATCCCCACTCAGTTCCAGGATGGATGCTGGGGAAGAAGGCTGTGCAAGTGGCTCCAGAACCAGAGGGAAGCAGCTGCTGCCTTCCCCAGGAGGAGAGCTGCCCCTCTGTCCCCGCTGGTGGGGAAGCAGCTTGTGGCCAGGAGTCAAGGGGGAAAGGGCTCGGACAGCCAGGGGTTCCTCACCTCCATAGCAGGCAGCTCCCCTCTGCCTGGGGAGGATGTTTAGCTTGGGACTAACTGGGTTCTTGGCTTCCCAGCTCCAGGACTGCCTGGGGAGGCTCAGCAAGAAGGCTGCCCTGAAAGAAGCAACTGATAGGTCAGAAAAGGGCTGGAGCTCTACCTATTATCCCTCCCTGCCCCATGAGTCCGGGGCCCAGTGCCCCTAGGACCCATCCCCGATTTCAACATTCATTTGAAGGGGACAAATAAGCAGGCTGGTAGTAGGGCCCCAGCGAGGGAAGATATCAGAATCTTAAGGGCCTAACTGGCTCCTACTACTTCAGCTGACTGCCCGTTCTCCTCAAGTGGGTTCAGGAAAGCAGCAGGAAACATGAAGCTACCTGAGAAGCTGGTGTTAATCAGTCCAGGCTCTTTGGGGTGCTAGAGAGGTACATAAGAGGCTCCTTCTCCTCTCTCTCCCTGCAGCTCCTGCTGTTTTCTGTTATTCCCTCTCACCTTTTCTCCTGCCTGCCTGTTACATCTCTTGTGCCCTCCTTCCTCCCTTGTCAGGAGGGGTCTAGGTGCATCTCCCATCTGCCCTTCACTGCTGAAGCAGGGGTGCCTTTCATGAGTCAGGCTGGATACTGCACGCTGGTTCCCCAAGAACACAGAGCTGACTGGTATCACTGGGGGGGGAGGATGGAACATTTTACAAGTCTGAACTTGTCATGGTATAATTCCCCAATCTGAACCTTAGAGTCCAAAAGATGAGGCACCAGCATGAATTCCTCTAAGCTTAATTACCAGCTTAGATCTGATAAGCTGCCACCACCCAAAAATATAGTGTTTTGGGGTACTCTGGTCCCCCCAAAAAACCTTCCCTGGGGACCCCAAGACCCAAATTCCTTGAGTCTCACAACAAAGGGGAATAAACCATTTCCCTTCCTTTCTTCCTCCCAGATCTTTCCCGCCCTGGATACACTAGGAGATCACCGTGATTCAAACTCCTTGAATCACAACACAGAGAAATCAGGTTTTTTCTCTCCCCTTCCCAGGCTTTCCCTCCCTGGGCTATCCTGGAGAGAGAGACAGAATCAAGCTCCGTGAATCTAAAACAAAGGGATTCCACCTTTCCCCCCTCCCTTCTCTCTCCCTGTCTCCCACCAATTCCCTGGTAAGTACAGACTCAATTCCCTTGAGCCTCAACAAGGGGAAAAATCAAACAGGTCTTAAAAAGCAAAACTTTTAATAAAAAAGAAAGAAAAAAAGTAAAAGTTGTCTCTGTAATTTAGATGGTAAAAGTTACAGGGTCTTTCAGCTTATAGACACTAGAGAGAAGCCTCCCCCCAGCAAAATACAATTTAAAATACTTCCAGCAAAATACACATTTGCAAATACAGAAAACAAGCAAAAGACTATAACCACCTTTTCTACTTAATACTCACTATTCTGAATATATAAGAGACTGTAGCAGGGAGATTGGCAAGAAACCTGGTTGCACATCTAGTCCCTTTCAGGACCCAGAGAGTACAAAGCAAAACCCAAAAAACACAAACAAAGGCTTCCCTCCACCGAGATTTGAAAGTATCTTGTCTCCTGATTGGTCCTCTGGTCAGGTGTTGCAGGTTCACTGTTTGTTAAACCTTTACAGGTAAAAGAGACATTAACCCTTAACAATCTGTTTATGACAGAACTTTACCATCTTTCTCACCCACACCTATGTATTTACTTAAAATACAAAACCTCATAAAACAACCAAACGAATAAGCAAAATATATTTTACTGGGCTTCATTCATCCTTCAGTCACTGATGCTGGTGAATTTTCCTTTTCAGCTGTCTCCTTCCTTTTTCTTTTGAGCTTGTTTACCCTCTGGTCTAAGGATCTCTCACGTTTTGACTGTACTGTGGAGCAAACACCATTATGGTAGAACATATGAAATCATCATGTAAACTTAAAAAATAAAATATTCATTAGGGTGTTTTTCTATTTAAAAAGTCATAGCTTTAAAACAAAATAATCCATTTCAGGCTGTACAACAAACACAGGTTTTGAGTTCATTTCTACCACTTTAAAAAAAAAACCCACAAACATTTTTTTTAAAATACATCTCATTTTGCTGAATAAAAACCAAACTTCTTTTAATATCCATTTAAAAACACATTTTGCACAAAAACCCTTGTTAGTTTGAAACACACATACCACTAGTTTAAAGCACCCATAGTTTGCAACCAAATACTTTTCAATAAACCCACATGCATTTAAAAAGCACATGGTCTGCCTCCCCGCCCACCATGTCTGTTTGAGCCTTCAGGTTAAAGAACAAGAAAAATGTTTGTTAGTATTATCCCCAAATGCATCAAACCCCTATAAACAAACAACCCATTCTAAAAACACAGCACATTTGCACATTAAAATTATATATCTATATCTATCTATCTATATATATAGATAGATATATCTCCTATTAAACAGTTTGCAACCAAATACTTTTAAATAACCCATACCTATGTTTTGCACAGACCTCTCTCTCACACACAAAAAGAGCAGCTTTATAAACACACCAAACCAAGTTTGCAACCAAATACTTTTTAATAAACCCACATGCATTTAAAAGGCACATGGTTATTCTGTTTCCCCCATGTGTTGTTGGGCCTTCAGATTAAAGAACAAGCAAAAATGTTAGTTAGTATTAACCCCAAATCCCTATGCCCAGGCCAATGGGAGCTGCTGGAAGCAGCATGGGCCAAGGGATGTATTGGCTGCCGCTTCCAGCAGCTCCCATTGGCCTAGAGCAGCAAACGGCAGCCACTGGAAGCCGCGATCAGCTGACCCTGCTGACACGGCAGGTGAACAAACTGGTCTGGCCCGCCAGGGGCTTTCCCTGCACAAGTGGCGGAACAAGTTTGGGAACCACTGTTCTAACTTAATCCTTTTTGATTTCTTACAAATAAGTCTTTTTCTTAAGCAGGGTTCTGTCATTTTTGTGTGGACTAGATGGTCAATATAACACTGTAAGCAGGCACCTTCCGGTTTGGTCATGTTCTTTAAAACACGGTCGGGATCTCCACTTAATTGCACAGCATTTAACAAGGTCACCTCCTGCACTGCATGTTCTTGGGTCAGGCACAGACACTGCATAGCATAACCTATGGCAATAACAATGTTTAATAAGCTTTCCAAACACAGCTCAGCATACAGGCCCCAGAGCTTGCAGTTTATAGCCACTGAAGTCCAAGTCACACAGTCATAGTGCCAGTGGGCTGGTGCATCTATGACACAGCCCTCACAATCTTCAAAAGGCTTTTCCCTAAGGCAGTGTTTAAGGATAGCATAAAGAGCAATGCCTACAATAGTTCGCATGATTTTTTTACGCTCACGACATGGCATTGGTCAGTTAGTTCCATGCCAAGCCTCCTTCTGAACGCCTCATAGCCATCATCCTCTTCAACAATTTGTATCGGCGTTGAGCAAAAACAAGGTGGGCCCAGTTCATCTTCGCTGCTTGATGCAATGCTGTTCAGGGTCTCTGGGGGCTCTAGAAAGGCAGCGTCGAGCTGTTGAGAGATTTTTGGACAAGAAACAAGTGTAAGTTCTTCTTCGAGTGGTTGTTCATGTCCATTCCAAGCAGGTGTGTGCGTGCCGCGTGCACGCTAGGTGGAAGATTTTCCCCTAGCAGCGTCCATAGGGTTGGCCCTGGCGCCCCCTGGAGTGGCGCCACTACGGCGCCCTATAAAGGGGCCGTCGACCCTCCACCCCCTCAGTTCCTTCTTACCGCTGGTGTTGGCTAGCTGGAACTTCTCTTGCGCATAGCAAGTTAGCAGTGTCCTATCCTCATGTATACTCTGTGTATATAGTTAGTTTACTTAGGTCATTTGTATATAGTTCTTGGTAGTTGGGGGGTTCCCCCCTACGTTTCATCACCTGTTGGGGCCTGCCTGGGTCCCCCGGGTTTAAACTCTGCAAGGACTGCGGGAAATTCATGCCCAAGAGTGACCCGCACTCTGCTTGTTTGAGGTGCCTCAGAGAGAGCCACCAAAAGGACCGGTGCTCTATCTGCAGAGGCTTCTGCCCAAGAACTCTCAAATACAGAGCTCAAAGACTTAGAGTCCTCCTGATGAAGGCTGCCCTGCAGCCACCCTCGGACCCGGAACTGGCTGAGGCGGTGCCCAGCATGTCTTCCTCGGTGCAGAGCGCCCCGGCACCGGCATCAGAACTTAGGGCCCAGCCCAAGTCTTCTAAAACCCGGCACCGAACGGAGTCAGGTCATAGGAAATCGGTCTCAGTGCGGCACTGCTCACTGTCTCCAGTGCCCGCTAAGAAGAGGAAACTGGTGAGGGAACAGTTACCCCATCAGGACCCCCAGAGGCCAACACTGTCCGCGGGCGCAAGCGGACAGGCTGGGCTACAGCTCTCAGCTGCTCCATCGACTCCCGCACCTCAGAGAGGGCGGTCGAGTCCGGATCAGCCTAGATCCCCGGACCTCAGTGGAGACTTGCGCCTCCCCTCGACACCAGAGGCATTCGAGATGGCCTCAGACTTGATGGGACTCCCGGCGCCGGCCTCCCCGCACCGTAGTAGGGAGCTACCTACCACGGCCCGTCCCCCAGTACAATCGAGGGGCAAGCCGGCCATGCTGTCGCCTCCCTCCCCACCCCGTGGTGTTAGGGTGGCACCAGACCAGATAAGAGGCTCCCCGCCGCCTCAGCATCGCTCTCCAAGGGCACGGGGTGCTGCTCCCCCCAGGTCCTCTTACTCAGAGACTTCAGACTCAGAGGCAGACTCCTACCGTTCCAGCCGGTTGCGGAGCAGGAGATCGATTTCGGGGGTGAGCCACCAGCATTACCCACAGTGGCAGCAGCAATGGCACCCCCCCACAGTGGCTATTTTGGACCCCCTGGGCCTACCACCAGTCGGTAGGCCAGGTGTTTGGTCCTCGATCAAGGTCGGCCTCGGTCTCCTTGGCGTCAGTGGCCCCGGCGCAGTTGCCTCCTCCATCGGCACCGTTGCCAGGCAGGAGTGTGCCATATTCAAGTTCAGCACCCCCTAGCCAGGCAGCGGCACCGGCAGTGACTACAGTTTGGGCTCAACAGGCACCACCCAATATGCCAAGCCGCTCATTGGCGACCCCGGTATCAGTCCCAGTGCCCATTTAGAATCGGAACCGGCCCTGCAACCACAGTACCGTGTGCCTCAGGACCCCAAAGGGCTGCATGCACCTGAGGAAGGGCTGATTCAAGTAATTTCCTTGTCTTCCTCCCAGACAAAGCGGTCTCGGGCATGACTGCGGCACTGGCTCTGGAGAACATTCGGATCCTCCAACAACTGCTCAGGTGAGCAGCAAAGAGCCTCGCAATCCAGGCTGAGGAAATAGAGGTGGATGCAGATCCAGTAGTAGACATCCTGGCTCCCTCAGGGCCATCCAGGGTGGCTCTTCCGTTAATCAAGACCATAGCGGATATGTCCCGCACATTATGGCAGATGCCAGCCTCACTGACCCCTACTGCCAAGAGAATGGAACGGCATTATTTTGTCCCCTCTAAGGGGCATGAACACTTGTACACCCCTCCCCGGACTCTCTGGTGGTGGACGCAGCCAACCAACGGGAGCGTCAAGGGTTTCAGGGGTCAACACCAAAGAACAGGGATGCAAAAAGATTCGACCTCTGGCAGGCCTACAACTCCGTATTGCCAACCAACAGGCGGTCGATTGTAAGCCGATATGGTCATAACACATGTTCAGCCATGTTGAAATTTACGGAGCTCCTCCCCCAGGACTTGAGGTCAGAGTTTTTGGCCCTGGTGGAGGAGGGGAAACTGATCTCTCGAGCATCTCTCCAGGTGGCCCTAGATACAGCGGACTCAGCCTTGCGTACCCAGGCCATGGGCCTAGTCATGATGCGGGGAGCCTGGCTCCAGGTCTCAGGTCTTCCCTATGAGGTCCAGCAGACCATTCAGGACCTCCCCTTTTAGGGGCAGATGCTGTTTTCAGATAAAATGGACAAGCGTCTCCATAGCCTAAAGGACTCGAGGGCCACGCTTCACTTGCTGGGCTTGCATACCCCTGCGACCCAGCGCAGGCAGTTTAGGACGCAGGCGGCCCCACGCCTCTACCCAGCCTCAGTCTCGCCAGGAGCTAGGGCGCAGGCATGGCAGAAATGGCAGGAGGCGTCACCAATGCCACCCCTCCAGCCAGGTGTCCAGTCAATCGAGACCGTCATTGGGGCCTAGGCCCCCTGTTTGATGGTACGGTCAAGTGCGACCTACCTATCGAGACTCTGGATCCTTCTACCCCTACTTTTGGGTCATGTCTGTCCCCCTTTTACTGTGCCTGGTCCCAAATCACGTCAGACAGCTGGGTGCTACGCACGGTAGAGAGGGGATATTCTATCCAGTTTTCCTCCCTCCTGCCCCACCAACGCCCTGCCCCATCCCTCTTCAGGGACCCATCTCACAAGCAACTTCCAATTCAAGAAGTGCAGTCCCTCATGGAGGCAGGGCCGGTGGAGGAAGTCCCTCGAGAGCTCAAGGGCAAAGGCTTCTACTCCCAGTATGTTCTAATACCGAAGGCGAAAGGGGGCCTGAGACCCATCCTGGACTTGCGGCGACTGAACAAGTTTGTATGAAAGCTCAAGTTCCGCATGGTCTCCCTGTCCTCGATCATTCCCTCCATGGATCCAGGAGATTGGTACGCCGCCCTCGACATAAAGGACGCTTATTTCCACATTGCCATAATTCCCCGACACCGTCAGTACCTCAGGTTCATCGTGGCCGACACCCATCTGCAGTTCACGGTGCTCCCGTTTGGCCTGTCAGCTGCCCCAAGGGTCTTCACAAAGTGCATGGCAGTTGTGGCGGCCTTCCTGCACAGGCGGGGCATCGAGATATTCCTCTACCTGGACGATTGGCTCATAAAGGGCCACACCAAGGAGCAGGTGGAGGCTCAGGAGTTGTTCATCAGGTGGACCTTTCTCAATCTCGGCCTCCTCTTGAATGAAGCCAAGTCCACCCTGTCTCCTACGCAATGGATAGAGTTCATAGGGGTGGTTCTGGACTTCACCCACGCCAGAGCGTTTTTTCTGGAATCCAGGTTCCACGCGATTTCCAAGCTCATCCTCGGACTGCAACGTGCCCCGATTACCACAGTGCCGAACTGCCTCCAGCTGTTGGGTCACATGGTGGTGTGCACCTATGTGGTAAACCATGCCAGACTCTGGCTTCGCCCGCTACAGTCCTGGTTAGCAACAGTATACCGCCCAGCCAGGGACCCCTTGGACTCAGTGGTGTCCATTCCCCACTTGGTGCTGAGTTCGCTACGGTGGTGGCTCGACCTGCAGGAAGTGTCCATGGGCGTCCCCTTCGCCGCCCCTCAACCCTCCCTCTCTCTGGTAACGAATGCCTTGGATCAGGGTTGGGGAGCGCACCTGGGAAATCTCAGGACACAGGGCTTGTGGTCGCCGGAGGACCTTGAGTTGCATATCAATGTCCGGAAGCTGAGAGCAGTCCACCTGGCTTGCTTGAACTTCCGGTCCCATCTGGCCTTCAGATGTGTGTCAGTCCCCTCGGACAACACATAGGCAGTCTCTTATATCAACAAACAGGGGGGTGCACGCTCCTCTCCCCTGTGCAGGGAAGCCCTCGCGTTGTGGGATTTCTGCATCCACAATGCTACCCACCTGACAGTGTTCTACCTTCCGGGGGAGCAGAACAGCCTGGCGGACACCCTCAGCTGCTCATTCCGGGGTCACGAGTGGTCCCTCCGACGGGACGTGGTACACTCCATCTTCCAGCTCTGGCGCTTTCCCCAGTTAGACCTGTTTGCCTTGAGGGAAAACAAGAAGTGCCGACGGTTCTGATGACAGCGGGGTACGAGGAGTTGTGATCGGGGCTCCCTGGTGTGTGGGTCCCTCTCAACCCGATACAAGCGGTTCTGTCGCAACTCGAAGTGTGGCCACCGGGCAGCTCATCTGGGATCGAGGATAGTCCCATCCACGGCGGCGAGCTGTTCATATGCCTCGCTGAGGGTGGGGTCAGCTCTTTGGTCCCGGCAGAAGTCCGTGGGGGCCGAGGGATCCCTGGCCTCGCCCGGGGAAGCATCGTCCCCATCCTCGGCGGCGGGGTGCTCCGGAGGGTCCAGCTCATCCTCTTCCATTTCTGGGGGCCCCCGCTCATCGTCCTTCCCTTCTGGGGCCTCTCCTTCCAAGGCCGGTATGGGACCTAGGCTGCTTCCGGCATGTCGGCGTAGGACGGCCGGAAACCCAGGCCAGTCCCGGCCCAGGATCACTGGGTATGCCAGACTCGGTGCGAGACCTACCACCATCCATTGGGTCACCCCGTCTATTGTCAGCTGGGCCCAGGCGCTGGGGTACAGCCGTACGTCGCCGTGGATACATTGTAAGCGAATTTCCCCCAAGCGTGCATCCGCCAGGGGACCTAAGTGGTTGCGGATTAATGTCTGTCCGCAGCCGGAGTCGAGGAGGGCCATGGTCGGGTACCCCTCAACCACCACGGGCGCCGTAATCTTGGCGGGCTGTCGGCGACGGGCTCGAGCCTCCCTGGAGCAGACTTGGCCAAAGGTACACTCCATTTGGGGGCAGTCCCTCTGGAGATGTCCTGACTTGCCGCAAGAGAAACAAGGCCCTAGGTCGGGTCGTCCTACTCGGGGCCGGGTCCTGGGGAAGTCCCTTGCAGGGTTCCAGGGCACCTTCCGGGGAGCGGGAGTTGGGGCTTGGGCCGGCCGTGCTGGTGGGGCTGCAGCCCGGGTGGGTGTCGCCTTCTTCTCGGGGTTGGGGCGTTCTGGCCCCGGTGGGGTTGGTCGGCCTGTCGGGCCCACCGGGGCCTCTGCCGCCAGGAAGTCCTCCATCAGGGTGACAGCAGCGGCAAGTGTTGCCGGTCGATGACGGAGGACCCAGGCTCTTCCTCGCGATGGAAGGATGTGGGTGAACTGTTCGAGGATCACCTGCTCTGCTAGCTCTTCCGACGTTCGACGTTCGGGCTGCAACCACCGCCGGCAGGTCTCCCACAGTTCCTGGGCCACCATACAAGGCCGGGCCCCCGTGGGGTACGTCAGGCCCCTGAACCGCTGTCGAAACGTCTCCGGGCTCACATCGAGGGCGTCCAGGATAGCGGATTTCACCTGCCTATAGTCCTGGGCAGCCTCGGCAGACAGGCCTCGATAGACTGCCTGAGCCACTCCTATCAGGTACGGGGCCAGGATGGAGGCCCATTGGTCAGGATTCCACCCTGCGACGGTTGCCACCCGCTCAAAGGTGACCAGGAAGGCCTCAGGGTCATCACCAGGGCCCATCTTGGTCAGTCGGATCGGTGGGCGGGGCCCCGGGCCGCCATCGGTGCTCCCCGACTGGACCCCCTCTCGGGGCCCCCGCTCCGCTGCAAGGTGCTGGAGGCATTTCAGCTGGAACTCCTGCTGCTGATGAACCAGGTCCTGGATCAGCTGGCGCTGTTGAGTCCCCAGCTGCTCGATGAGCTGCTGCTGCTGCTGCTGGAGCTGGGCGGCCTGCTGCTCCTCTTGCCGTTGTGACTGTGCCGCCTGCTGCCGATCCTGGTTCTCGGTCAGAAGGGCGGCGAGTTGGGACAGGTCCGTCTCGGGGGAGGGAGCTCCCTCTCCCGCAGCCCCTTGTTCACCGGTGTTAAGGGTCCATGCCCACATCCTGGGCGAAAGTCCCTAGTCAGGTGCCACGTGTAAGCCGGTCGTGTCGGGGCTCGTCCCTCTCAAGCGGGGAGCCAGGGCGCCTCCTAGCGCTGCAGTCCGGGTAGGCTTAGCCCCTCCGCAGGTGTTGAGGGGGTTACAGGGTCTGCAAACAAGGTAGAGCCCCGGCCCTCTAGCCGGGGTCGGGGCTCTCACAGTAAGTAAGCCCAGCCCTTGGGCAAGGCGGGGCAGTAGCAGTTCAAGCTCAGGCCTCTAGCAGGGGCTGAGCAAACACAGTATCAGCCCAGGCCCTAGGCAGGGCGGGGCAGTAGCAGTTCAAGCTCAGGCCTCTAGCAGGGGCTGAGCAAACACAGTATCAGCCCAGGCCCTTGGCAGGGCAGGGCAGTAGTAGTTCAAGCTCAGGCCTCTAGCAGGGGCTGAGCAAACACAGTATCAGCCCAGGCCCTTGGTTCGGGCGGGGCACCAACCACAAGTCTAGTTAGCTCTGGCCCTCTGGATCAGGACAGAGCAGTGGCAAAGTCAACGGGGCCCAGCCCTTGGTTCGGGCGGGCACCAAACACAAGTCTAGTTAGCTCTGGCCTTCTGGATCAGGACAGAGCAGTGGCAAAGTCAAAAGGGGCCCAGCCTTTGGTTCGGGCGGGGCACCAACCACAAGTCTAGTTAGCTCTGGCCCTCTGGATCAGGACAGAGCAGTGGCAATAGGCGGGAAGAGGGGGAGTCTGCCACCCGGTTACGGGTGGCAGGGGAACGCAGGCCCTCCCACTCCACTGCGTTCCAGCCTGGGGCCCTAGCAGCGGTCAAGACCCGCTGCGGTCAGTGGGGATCCTGGCCGCAACACACTGACATGGGTTCGGGCTCTTCAGGAGCCAAACCAGGGTCGGCTACCCCCGGGCCACTTCCAACCTCCCCCTCTCTGGGTACCTGGTCCTTGCCAGCGTCATCTGGGGGGTCCCAGACCATGGGCTCCTCCAGGTACCGGTCGTGGGGAAGCTCAGGCCACTTCTCGGGGTGTCGGGCACACGGCAGGTCGGGCCGACGTTCCTCCGGGTACCGGGTCTGAGGCAAGTCCAGCCAGCGTTCCTCTGGGTAATGGGCGCGGGGCAGGTCCGGGCAGCGCTCCTCCGGGTAATGGGCGCGGGGCAGGTCCGGCCAGCGTTCCTCTGGGTAGTGGGCACGGAGCAGGTCCGGCCAGCGTTCCTCTGGGTAGTGGGCATGGGGCAGGTCTGGCCAGTGCTCCTCTGGATAGTGGGCGCGGGGCAGGTCCGGCCAGCGTTTCTCTGGATAGTGGGCGCGGGGCAGGCTGGGCGCGGCGGGAGCCTGGGTACCAGCGTCTGTCCTCTCCAGCAGCCTGCGCCTAACTGAGCGCTGGGGCCGGGCTTTTATACTTCCTGTCCCGCCCTTTGACTTGCGGGGGGTGGGGACAGGCAGTGCTGACTCCGCCCACTGAGGCACCTGCTCTGGCTCGTCCCTCTCAGGCGCGGCGGGGAGCCAGGGCGCCTCCTTACAGGCCTCTATTTCACAAACCACGAAATTTCACACCTTTACCCTCATAGTAAGCCCAACAGCTTGTGTTTCACTAAAACACACCTGCCAGAAAGACATCCAGGTGTGATGTGAGGCCATCAGGAAACAGAGAATCCATGTCTTCCCTTGGTAATTTGTTCCAAGGGTTAATCTCCCTCACTTCTAATTTAGGACTGGGTATTTGCTATATTCAAATGTGTTTTGTTTGAATGGGCTGCCTTGTCTTCATCATTATTTACCATGACACCAATCCTTGTGCCACCTGCAGATGTTACCAGCTGTGATGTGATATTGACTTCTGGATCATTGGTGTAAATGCTGAAGACACTTAGTGGCTGACAGCCTGTTCACCCCCCAGGCACCACGCATCCACACCCCCATAGAACAGGAAAAGGGCATCCAGTTCTACTCTCATATGGGGTCAAAAACATAATTTTTTTTTTTGAAGGGTGGGAACGCTCCAGCCAGCAGGGCAGCCCAAGCAGACACAGAGCACTCCCGGTACCTATTGGGTGTCTGGGAAGTGGGCGGGCACTACTAAAGGATCCTCCCCCAGCCTAAGGGGAGGAGCAACAGGGCCACAGAACCCACTGAGTGCGGGGGACAACTAATAAAAGAACAGGGACAGGAGTGAGGTCAAAGGGTCAGAAGGAGGGAACCTAACGGGGACACCGAGCAGAGAACCCCAGACAGCGCCCACTGCTCCTCGAAGGCATCAAGGGAGCCAGTGGACACAGCCCAGAGGAACTCCGCCCGGATGCGTGATCGGACCATGGAGCGGAAGCAAGCCCCACAGTCACCGGAGTCTCCATCGGCCAACCTCCCCTCCCTGGTCGCGTGGATGGCCTTTTTCGCCAGGGCGAGGAGGAGGTTGACCAGGAGGTCCTGGGACTTCGTGGGGCCACGGATAGGGAGTGCATACAAAAGGAGGTGAGGGGAAAAGTGTAACCAGAAACATAAGAGGATGGCTGTGAGGAGCCGGTGTAGGGGCTGCAACCTGGCGCACTCTAAGTAAACATGCGCCAGGGTCTCCCTCACGCCGCAGAAGAGGCAGGTGTCCGGGACAGGGGTAAACCGCGCCAAGTACACGCCCGTGCTCACGGCCCCATGGAGGAGCCGCCAACTGATATCCCCAGTGGGCTTTGGGACCAGGGTGGAGTAGAGGCTGGCCCACCGGGGCTCCTCACCCTCCAGAGGTGGCAGGAGGTCCCACCACTTCATATCAGGGCGGGACACGAGGGTGAGGAAGTGAAGGGTGTGGAGCACGAGTGTGTAGAGCTGTTTCCTCGGCGCGGTTTGGCAGCAGGATTACCTGCATCACCTCAGCCCCATGTGATAAGGATTTTCAGAAGGTATTGCTAAGCTCAGATAAACAAAGCAGCTAAAATGAGGTCAGCGCAAAACACAGCACAATGGTAACAATGTCTCAGTCCCAAAGCTGGGATCCAGGGATAAGGGATGCTCTCAGCCAGGCTATGTACCAAGAACCTGATTTTTGTCCCAAATGCAATTGCCCAGATGAGAGTGTGGTTCCTACCTCCGAGGGAATGTGTGGTTTTCCATCTAAGCATCACTGAGAGCCAGCTCTTCCCGGTTTGACAAGATGAGGTTATTACTCCCCAGGCTGGGCCAGCTGCAGACTACATTGATGTAGGAGTCAGAGACAGATCCCAGAGCCTAGAAGCCAGAGAGGGGAGGAAGCTTCTGCTGATTTCCCATTCAGAGACCCCACTGAAGAAGGGCCAAGAAGGGAGGGGAGAATGAAGGGCGGGAAGCGAAGCTACCTCTGTGGGGAAGGCACTAGAGTAGACTCCAGTTCGATTCCCAGATCCCCCCCACGTTTGTATGTGTGACCTTGGAGAGGTCACTTTATTGCCTTCATTCCCTATCTCTAAAATGGGGGTAGTAGTGTCCTCCCCTGCTCAGGAGGGAAGGGGAGGACAGTCCCATTGTGGACACTGTGGGCATGGATTGTGCCAGAGTGAGGGAAGGGATCCAGAGTTTGTTCCACTACAGCTGGGGGTGGAGGATGGGATCAGGAAGTCAAGGTGGGGGGATAGGGCAGGAACTGCTGCCACACACAGAGCTTAGGAATTCGGTCAGTCCCAAGGGCTCGGTACTTCCCCTCAGCTAATCGTTTCCCTACCGAAAAGACTAGCCCCTCCTGTCATTGGCAGTCTGCATGCTATTGACGTCTTTCCTAGTGTCCTCTAGGTGCCCCCTTAGTTCTTCTTGAATGTGGGTGATTCATTGAACCAGGTCACTAGCCAGGAAGTTCAGAGAGGCCACTGGTAGTGTAGGATGAAATCAGGGGGAAATCTATAGTTAGCAAAAAAAAAGAAAAAAAAAGGTGGTGTTGACATTGTGGTTTGCAAATTTGGAGCTGATCTGTCCTCTCAGCTGAAGGTATGCGGTCACAGGGGGGTGAAGCATGCCATCTTCAACAGATAGTCAGTTCCACCATGTGGCCATTTGATTCAGGGAGTTCTGCAATGAAATCTATTTGCACTGGCGCCCATGGCTGGGGCAAAGACATGAGGTGCCAAGGTATTTGGTGTGTGGTGTCTTGATGCAAGTGCAGAATTCATGTGTGTCAACATATATCTGAATTTCAACCCACATCTGACACCACCAAGCAAAGGAGGAGGTTATGAGGCACCCAAAGCGTTATGCCAGGGAGTTGTCCTTGTTCAGATGTAGTACTTTCAACCGGGGACATCCTGGCAGAACATACAGGTGGCCCTTAATAAATCTTATTGCGTCCCACATGGAATGTTGTTTCTCATTCTCAGCTCCTGATTGTTTGAATGGGTCCCCCATTCCCCGGCCATGAGTTATCCCAGGAGACTGATTAAATTAGCATGGTTAGAGCTTGAGGTCTGGTAGTATTAATCACATTGTAGGGCTTGAGGAGGAAGGCCTGTTCCTCCCTAGCTTTCTCCCTTCTTGGTTCTATTCTGCATTAGGGAACGAGGCACCGGCCTGACCATTCTTAGTTCCCGGGCCGTAGTTAAGAAATCTTGAAATTGAAGCAGGAGAAGAATAAGGTCTAGCTGAATTGTCCCTGATTCAGTGCTTTGGCTTTTCACAGATACTGGAGGCTTTTGTGATCAGTCTAAACTTGTGCTGGGTATCAAGTCCCCTTCAGCTACTGACATAAGTCTTCAAATGAGGATTTTATCAGAACCCACTCATTGTCAAGGATCTCCTAGATTTGGTCTGTGGGGTGAGCCTCCAGGAATGTTATGCACAGGGGCACAGCAGGTGCTGGGAGACATGCCTGAGCGAGCATGGCCCTAATTGTCATATTAGATGTGTCAACTTCCATGATGAATGCTTCAGTTGGATTGGTGTGCGCCAGAATAGGTGCAGCAATGAAGGCAATTTTGAGCTGTTGAGGGCTTATTGGCCCTTGGGCAACCAAACAAATTTGACAGTCTTGTGGAGGAGAGCTACCATGGGGCTTCTGCGCTCTGAGAACCCTGGGCCGAAGCAGCAGTAAAACTGGGGAAAACTAGAAAGCGCTGCTCTTCTTGAGTACTTCAAGTTCCTCCTAGTAGTGAATGGCTTCCACCTTATTTGGATCATTCTTAACTCCTTCTGCGAAGAGGATGTACTCCAAAATCTCTGTGGAGAATTGGCTAGAGGTGCACTTTTCCAGTTTTGTATAGAGACCATTCTGCCACAACCTCTTCAGGTTCTGATGTGGGGCGTGAACTGCTCTGGGTTTTCCAAAGAGAAAAGTATGTCATCTAAATAGATGAGAATGTAGTGATCCAGAATGTCCCCAAATACATCACTGATGAAGTGTTGCAAGGTCACAGGACCCTTAGTCAGTCCAAATGGCATTACCAGACAGTTAAAGTGTACATAATATGTTTTGAAATCTGTCTTCGATTTGTCCCCCACCCAAATGAATGTTAGATTGTAAATCCTTGAAGGTCTAGTTTGATGAATACCCATGCAGGTTTTATGTGATCCAACAATTCTGGGATTAAGATTAGGGGGTACTGGTTCCAAACTCTCACTTTGTTCAGGGGCCGGTAATCTACACAGAGGCGTAGAGTCCCACCTTTCTTCTTCCCAAAAAGGGCCAGGGCACCTGTGGGAAATGCTTAGTAGTGAATAAACCCTTTGGGCTGGTTTTCATGGCTGTACACAGGGAGAGTCACTAGTTCTGGTTTGGACATTGCGTAAATACGGCCAAAGGCAACTTTTGGGCAAGGCTGTAGGTCAGTCATAGTCTCAGTGCAGAGGCAATGTGTCCTTCTTTCTTTCGAAAATGTCCACAAAATCCTTGTATTTATTGGGAATGTTGGGTGTCAGAGCCAATAATGGAGGAGTAGGTCTAAGGAGGGAGGCTGGTTAAGGAAACCCCTACATTTTCAGTCATCTCCATTGAACCACTCTGGTAGGGGCACCACAGTGCTAGTCTCATGTACCAAGGCCATGGTTCACACCTGGTGTGAGATGTCTCTTTTTCAATAGCTTTTCTGCAAACGGTTGCACCACCTGATGTCACATGCTACATCCAATAATTAGGTCTAGTGGTTAGAGCGTACATCAAAGCTAGGTGTAGGATTGCGCCTAGGCTAAGAGTGGTGCTAGAATCAAGCTTCAGGGAAGCGACAGGATCAAAATTGAGACCAGAGTCCAAGACAAACCAGAATCAGAGCCAGAGTCCAAATACAGGCGGAAGTTTGAAGCCAGGCAGTCAGATCCGAGGACTTGGGGAGGCTCAGGAGGAGGAGGCAAGGCTGTAGCAGGTCGGTGGTGGGGCTGGAGTGAGGCTAGAGCAGGGCAAAGACAATATGAGCTAGAGTTGGTAGCTAACATCAAGAACTGAGAGCTACAGCTAGGTCAGCAGCCAGAGGCTGATCTGAGTCTCAAGCTGTGACAAAGTGGGACTGTTCTTGGTGTTTCTGGAGCAGGATTAAATGCAGGTGCCATGACACATTGAGAATGTGTCTGTGTGCATGAGCCTGGTATTCTCTGGAATGTAGCTCACAAAGACCACACAGGACCCTCTACTGCTTCCAGTAGTGATATCTCCTGGAGCTCACATGCTAGAGTTATGGGCCTTTCAGAGCTTTCTCCATTCCCACTCCCCACCCCACGAGCCTTGCATACAGTGCAGTAATTCAGCCCTGACCCAGGTCCCAGGACAGGGGCAAGTTCTGCTTCCTGACTCGCGATGGTGCTGGGTAAACCCCACACCCTTCCGGTGCCTCCACAGGGTTCAGGGAATCCAACGAGGATCTGGTCAGACAATAGCTGATGTCCTTCCCAACTCACTGACCCAGTGACTCCCCTCTCAGACACTTGGGTGTCAGCCAGGGAGTCAGTGAGCAGAGCCGGATCCCATGAGATACAATCCTCCATTAACTCAACACCCTCCACCGGGGATTCCTTTCATGCTACACAGCAACGGATCCATCTAACACACACAAACCATGGTCGTTAGCAAGGCTCCAATCCAGAATCCTCAGCCTCTCGCAGCTGAACACTGTCAGCTGGAAATAAGTAGCAGGGTTTTATCCTGCATCCAGGACACAGCCACTGCAGGGGGAGACACAGCTCCACACCTGAGCTGGTGCAATGAACTGGTTGAGAGTCCTTACCTCCCCCATCCTGGCCATATTCCTTTAGCCAAGGCACTTGGTGTCCTGAAGCCCGTCCCGGCACCACAGCTCCTTGGCATCTCTGATGTGCAGCCCTGGGAGAGAAAGACACACACATTTGTGAGGTTTGGTGTTCTGGTTTTAGTGCCTGTCCCCTTCTGTTCCCACTGCTAGGTGCACACTGGCTGGGGCCTTTGCAGCATCCATGCCACAATGGAATTGCAGGGTCACCACCAGGCGGTTTAGTACCTGGAGGTGTATTTGTCCCAGTCATCACAGATATCATGTGACCCTTACGGCCATTGTGTTCTGGGAGTGGTGGCCTGTTAATGACGGTGTCTAATGCTGATGACCCCTCACTCCCACTGAAGTCAGGCTTTGACCCTAGGTGACCAAATGGTGACATCCTACAAGTTTGTATCCTTCTCCTGTGGTCCCTGCTCCTGTTCCTGACTTCCCTATGGGCTCTTTCCCTCCATGTGTCTCAATAGCTCCATTCCTGTCCCCTCACCAGCTGGCAGCCCTGTGGATGGGCTGATATCCCTGGGGTGGGGGACAGGGCTGGACTCTGAGATAAAACAGCCAATTTCCCTCGCACTTTCACACTCATTTCCCTGATTCAGGGAGCAGGGAAGAGAAAGAATCAGTATCTTAGCTGGGGTCAGTCTCAGAGGAGGGTTTTTTTTTCTATAGGTTCCCATTGCCCAGCAGAGTGAGTCTCAAATGAGGGGCCTTGTTTCTACTGGGGTCCCTCTGCCCAGCTCCAGTTGGTCTAAAAGGAAAGGCCTTGGTTCTCTAGGAGTCCCAATGTCCAGCTGCAGTTAGTCTCCAAGGGGCTCATTTCTATAGGGTCCCATTGCCCAGCAGTAGCTGGTAGAGCCAGTAAATCCCACCCCTGGCTTGCCAGCTGATGTCATCTGCTGGGTCAGTGATATACAGACCCAGCTGTGCCACAAGGTAGCCCACCTTGGGGAAGTCAGATGAGCTCTGATGGAAGGAGAAGGAGAAGGGCTGGTACCTTCAGATCTCCCCCTGCCCTGGGCCAGGAGTCTCTCTTCTCCCACTCCATTTGGAGGAGGTGCTAGGGGAGAGGAGCTACAGCTAAAGAACTCAACCTCCCTGCCCCCAGGGGAGCTTAGAGCAAAGGGACTAGGGCAAGGGCCCTCTATGAGGACTTACTCCCCAGCTGCTCCATAATAATAAGGGCCCTGAGGCCAGACATGAATCTGTCAGCCAGTGGGCGCTGGAACACAGTCCCTTACAGACCCAGAGGAAACCACTTAGCCAGGAGAAGAGGAACCTGAATCAAGCATAGTTGAATCTCAGTTCTGACAGTGACTACGCACAGAGGTCAACAAAATCTAGAAACCCTGCAGCTGAAAATCCCACAGCCTGCCAGAGCCAGCCCTGACTATTCAGGATGCTGGGGTCAAAGGTCACTTACATCAAATCTGGGGAGGCAAGTAGCGAATTTGAGCAGGGCAGTGCTGCTCCATATGGCCCTGGCTTTCTTCTACTTCTCTCTGAAGTACATCCAGAAATTGACATGCTGTGGGAGAATGAGACAAGTGAGGGTCAATGGGCACGTGAACTGGCTCTACAAACAAGCCTCTCTCTCTCCCCATGGGGCTGAGACATTGTGCTCAGGGTGGAATAGCTGACTGGCTGATCTCAGAGCTTTAAAAGGGGTTCTTGCACCCAGGATGCTGTCCATGCCCTGCTGGGCACAAGCTGTCATTGTCTCACCACACTGGGACAATGTTCAGACTTGGGGCTGGTCCATCCTCTCTGTACTCCTGATCCATGAACAGCACATCTGGATCAAGGCACACGCCCTGGGCCCTCCCCAGCTGCAAAGGCCTTGGTAGGATGGAGGAAGTGACCATGAGGACAGTCCCTCTGGGAACTGCAGTGCCCGTATGACAGAAGAGCGGATTCCCTGAGGATCTTCCTGTACTCAGGGTCTCCCTAGAAAGGAGCCAGTGACTTTTCTCAGAGGCCCATGTCTTGGATCTCACAGGGGTTTCAGTCTCTCAGTTCCCAGCCAGGCCTGGTGCCCACTGTTAGTGCTTAACAGAACCATTCAGAGCTCTGGCCTCAGCGTGGGCGGGCTGGACTAGATGACCTCTTGAATTCCTTTCCAGCCCTCCTTTTCTCTGACCTTTACCTGCAGCAGCTGCTGCTCCCACTCCCTCTGGCAGAAGCAGGTCTTGTGATCTGGAAGAGATGGGCAGGTCAGTTTCCTTTGTGTTTAGACCCTTCTACTGGGGAGAAGCCTACAACATGGCTCTTGTTTGGTGGGAGGTGAGGAGGAGCTGCTGACTCACAGGCCCCAAGTGGAATCCATGGCTCTTTGCAAATCGCTGATGGACAGCAATGCTCCTCAGACCCAGAGCCCTTCATATGAAATACCCAGGAGTTCTGCTTGCCAAGATCCTTCCCCAGGGTGTGAGGGGTTAGATGAAGGTTAGATACGGTCCCGGAAAGGATCCTTTCTGTCTGGGCATGGCGGGGCTGGGCTCGATGAACCAAGGGATATGATCCTGATGTGATCCTCGCTGATTCCAAGGTCACTGCACCATGTAATCCTGGATTCAGAGGGAGGCCCTGGCCTCTCCCTCTCTGAGCCCAACACCGCAGTGTCCCCTCCCCTTTCTCCTGCAAGGGGAGACACTCCCTCCTCACCTTCCAGGTAGAGGAGCATGTCCATCATGTAGTTATCCCAGAATCGGCCCAACCCGGCCTGGAACATGCTGATCAGCTGGAAGGGGAGGAACATGGCTGCCCTTCTGACCTGCACCATCATATACGAAGATGCAGCGAGCACTTGGCGGACAAAGAGGCAGAGGTGGCTGTACCCCTCCCTTGCAAGGCAGTGTGAGAAGGGAGCTCCCTACAGGTGAAGAGGAAGAGCTCAGTGATGGAGGGAAGGAGACAGCAGGGAGGTGGAGCTGACAATCAGGACAGGATTGAGATGGATCTTTCAGTTGATCAGGGACAGTCCATGGACCAGCTATTGGCTCCTTCCATCCTCTCACTCCTGGGCTGGCTCTAGCTCAGATGAAAGGAGACAGGATTATCCAGAGGCCGTCAGGCAGCTGCAGGGTCAGACCCTTGGCCTAGGTCAGAGTAGCGCAAGGGGAGCTTGAAGCAGCTCGAAAGAGGCTGCTGGTCCATAAAGGGAATCCCCAGCTGCCCCTTGGTAAGGAAAGATGCTGGAGACCAGGGGGCAGGAGGGGGCCTGCACAACAGTCCACCACACATTGCATGCCAGCTGCAGGCGTGGCCCCTTCCCACTGAAGCTAAGGAAACCTCCTGGCTGCGGGTTACTCACCAGCAGCCGAGCCAGCAGCTCCTGGGGTAGAGTGGCCCTGGGGCTTGACCAACACCCTGTGAACAGAAAGGGGGGACATCTCATCAAGCTCGGGAGGGATCTTTTGCATTCGTCTCTGAGCTCTACCTGGGCCCTTGACGGCTGGCTGTGTCCTTGCAGTGAGCCGGAACCAGAGCCAAGAGCTGATCCCCACCCCCACCTGGGGGCAGACGCCTCTCACTACAGAAGGACTAAGAGCGGGTGGATAAAATACTGGGACTCACCTCTGTTCTCCTTGCCGCACCTCCTGGCTGAGGGCAGCCTGTCTTCCTCCTGCATCCTCTTTACCACCCTAACCGATGTCTGCAGGAGGAGAGCCAGGGCTGGCCCCTGGGCTGCTGGGTTCAGCTGAAACAGCAGCCCAGGCCATAAAACCTGCAGAGCAGAGAAAAGCCATTTCAATATGGAAATATCCTCTTCCTGCACCAGCTCTTTCTTTCCTACACTAGACAGGACTCCTGGCCTTGCCACCGCCAGCCAGACCTCTCTACCCAGCCTGAACCATGCAGTGATCCCCGCCCCTTCACACCTGTCAGTGTCTGCCTCCAGCTCCAAATCACGTGACACAGGACTGACCCCCCCCCAACCCCCACCTTTTGTTGAGTGCAGCATCATCATTGACAGCACAGTATTTCCTAACTCCAGTCCCACTTGGAAAGGCTGTATTCTCATGGCCTGAACGCAAGACACCAGCTTGATCAATAAAGAGGAGACTAGGAAACCAATCCTACCAAGTGAAGCCATAACAGGCGCTCAGGGAGGTTTGAGCTCTGACCTTCACATCCCCACACAGACCCTGCACCCCTTAAACCACACACGCAATTGCTGTTTGCTGTGTGGGCAAGAGAGGGACTTAACACACACTATTCCGGAGGGTTACACAACTTTTTGTTAGCCAGTGTAAAAGAGTGGAGATCAGGAACCCCCGGGGACCTATTCCCACCTGTAGTAACTAAAGCACGTACATTTGGCATGCTCAATCTGAAAGACAGTGTAGCTGAGTGCACAATACTTGGGTCTGTCTTGTTAGAAATGTGGCTTCTAGTCTCAGCTCTGCCTGGAGTGACCTTGCACAACGTCGCTGTTCAGTGTAGGGAGGGGGCTGGCTAATACTGGACTGCTCAGGCTTTCGTTCTGAGACCTGGTCAGTAATCACCTTTGTGCCGTGTGCGGAAACCTAAGCAACAGTCAGCAGAGATGAGATCTGGATGTAGTGTCTCCCAGCTCAGTGGACTGTCCCTTGGGCACTAGGATAGTGTGGATGAGAGGCAGGAAATCCTGGGCAAGGATTGGCATTTTCAAAACAAGAATGTGATGGGTTGTATAGATCCCCGCCCTGGAACAGCCGGGAAAAAGTTAACAGAGGGACCGATGAAGAGGGACTGAGCTATGGAAGCTGCAGAACCAGCATGACTGGCCACTGGGTATACTAGAGCAGAAGAGCCCCTGTGACACCAAACCCTGGCATGCAGGGGCACTCAGCCAGTGAATGGTCCCTGTTCCAAAGAACCAGGTCTGGCTCGGATCCGGGGTCCATTTTCCCCAATCCCATGATGTTCTGGAGCAGGGAAGCTCAGATAAATAAGTTTGGTTGGGGCCTGTCTCATCGAAAAGCTCAAACTCAGAGAGGCCTGCGTCCAATGGAGAGGGACAGGGTCACTTACATTGGCCATTCTGGGGGAGTCACCCAGGGACTGCAGGGTGCTGGAGCACAGCTGGTGGACCTTGAACTCCATGGTGCGCCTCCCGTCTGCTTCCCCCTGAGGGTGAGAAATAAGGGAGACACCAGAGAGATTTAGATTCAGTGGAGATCTCCGTGGCATGGTAACTCTAGTGGGCATGGCAGGGGGTGAAAATGGGGCTTGAAGGGAAAAGGCACAACCCTGGCTGTGACTGTGCCAGAACCAGCCCAGGGTCTGGGTGGAGCCAGGTCTAGGTTCCACCCCTCTGCCTGGGGAAAACCAGATCCATCATGGCTTAGTCTCCTGTAGGGTGGATGATCACAGTGGGGCAAGAGAAGGAGGAAGCCAGTGGTCCTGCCCTCCCAGGGTGAGGGACAGAGCCCGGATGGCAGCTGGGAGAGGGAGCAGAGAGAATGGGCTGGGAGGAAAAAACACTGTCTTCCATCTGTCATCATCTTCCATCAGTAGACAGAGGGCACCGTCTCCAGTTCCATCTGCTTCCCAAGCCCTATTTGCTGCCTATCACCTGCCCCTCCCCATCTGCAACTGCCCCTTCTTCCCTATCCCTTGACCCCATGTTCTGCCCCCTTCACGGACTCCCATCACTAAAGTCTGTGTGGATTCTTACCGTGCTATCGAGGGTTAGGGTGCACTGACGCAGCAAGAAGTCAGTTAAGGGTCTTGATGCAGATTTCTCCAAGAGCCCATTGTCCGTATAAAAGATACAAGGGCTTCTCTGACATGCCAGACCCAGACAGAAACAGAAATGATTTGCACACAGTGTAGAGGGACCTTGTCCCCTTCCAGTTCAGGCTGGGATCCTTTCTCAGCGGGGTGTTTGGTGAAATGCTGCTAGGCAGCCCAGAGATGGAAATGCAGCCAGAGCTCTGCTGTGATTCTTTCCCCCACCTTCTGTCCTACACTATGGAGCACTGATGGGTCATGTGTTTCTATGCACAGGGTCCCAGCAGGCTCTGCACTGGCAGGCAGACATTCACTAGCTTTGGCCTCTCCTCTTCCTTGGGATTCAGCAAGGCGGCTCTGTCCCCTAGAGCATTTGGTTCCATGAGGTATTTGAGTTTATGAGGTATGTTCTGACCAAGAAGTTACCTATTCTGGCATGTACAAGGGTTTGCCGGGGCTAGACCCCTTCCGGGGTGGCGGGGAGCCACACCGGTTTACTAACCGCAGTTGACACTTGGGGAATTAGTCTGTCTACAGAGTCTTCCTCAGCAGCCCTTGCGGTACTGGAATGAACACCATAAGCCCAGGCCCTGGGTCAGGGCGGAGTAGTGCAGCGTCAGGCGCTCAGGCCCTCAGACAGGGCTGAGCAATAATAGTAGTCCCCAAGCCTCCAAAGGCCTGGGAGAGGGGATGATGGCCACCCCCCGAGTTGGGTAGCAGGGGGGACGCAGGCCCTCCCACTCCCCTGCATCCCAGCCCGGGGCCCTAGCAGCAGCAGGAGACCCGCTGCTGAGTCAGTGGGGATCCCGGCCACAACACACTGACATGGGCTGAGGGTGTGCTACAGCCAGACTAGGGTCGGCTACTTCCAGACTCCCCCTTGGGTAGTACCTGGGTCAGGGGGTGTCCTCTGGGGGGTCCAACACCATAGGTACCTCGGCGAGCAGCAGGCTCGGCAACTCCTCCGGGTAGCGGGCGCAGGGTAGGCCCAGGCAGGCCTGGCGGCTGCCTTGGACCACAGGGTTTTCCCAATCACGGGCTAGATTGGAGGTGTCTGGCCTCTCCAGCGGCTTCGGCCTTACTGAGTTCTGAGGGCTCTGAGGGAGAGCCTTTATACTTCCAGGTCGCCACCTGACACTCTAAGGGGCGGGCTCAGAGCTCCCTAGCCCTGCTCACCCCAGCCTCCAGATGGGCTCTTCCCCCTCCGGGGCAGCGGGGAGCCACAATACCTCACTATATGGCCTACCTCACTGCACAGCCCCAAACCAGCAGTGCTTGAAACAGCATCTGAGCATGACTTACAAAGCCATTTGTAACATACATATGAAAAACGTGAGCACCTTGAGGTCTTTAAACCATGATTTGAGGACTTCAGTAACTCAGACATAGGTTAGGGGTTTATTACAGGAGTGGGTGGGTGAGACTCTGTGGCCTGCATTGTGCAGGAGGTCAGACTAGATGACCATAATGGTCCCTTAAGTCTATGAGTCTGTGAAAAATGCATTGGCCTCTGTTTCCAGGAATGGAATGTGTGTGGCTTCCAGCCACAGCTGTGATTGCTAGACACAGTCACAGATCACAATGATTGTTTGCACAAGCAGTCACTGCAACTGTTTGGATAATTGCTGCAACCATGCACACAAGTTAATAAGCTGTTATGGGCATCCTTCTGAATTCTGAGGCGGATGAGACATTTACTCTCATAATAACAGTTGAGATTCTCTAATCAAGCACCCAGAGTTTATATACCCCTGTTCACCCAAAAGGATCCCACAGGAACTGTACTGTTTGCACAAGGTAGAACTAAACATTATGTTAGTTTTGGTGTCATTATATAATGCCTGCATCTGTAATTTTCACTTTATGCATCTGAAGAAGTGTTTTTTTACCCACAAAAGCTTATGCCTAAATCAATCTGTTAGTCTTTAAGGTGCCACCGGACTCCTTGTTGTTTTTGCGGATACAGAGTAACACGGCTACTCCCGATACTAAACATTATGTTAATTCTGTAAAAGACATTGCAGACGAACAGCAACTTTGGCCTTGGAAAGGAATTCTGGCTGTGTATCACGGTGCTTTCTGCCTACCTGGACCAGGAGACTCTGTGTCAGGTGGGCTGCCATCTCTGGCTGACACTGCAGTCTCTTGCACTGCTGTGTCTGTCAACAGAAGAGAAGGGTTAAATTGCTCCATTAAAGGTCTCTGGTTGAACCCCCAGGGGAATGAGCTGAATGACAGTGTTGAGGGGAGGGGAGTTTTCTGTACCCAAAGCAGCAGGTTCCAGTCCTCTTGTGACACTTCAATGAACCTGATTTCACTGAGTAACAAATACAGTCACATCTGGGTCACCAAAGAACTTTCGCAGTTACACAGAACACCTGTGTGACCCAGAAAGGAGCGATTCTCTAAACAGAGGCAAAGCCACCCCAGCTCTCCTTCTCACTGTCACAGGTTGGTGCCAACAATCACAGCCCCCGACTCCCACACAGTGCGTGATGGGGTCTCAGCAGTGCAGAAGGTGGGGACTAGCTTGCAGCAAACACAGCTTGGATGATTTAGAAATCTAGCGCATGCAGTTCCTAGGGAGGGAGAACTGCAGGGGGATGGAGACTCCAAGTGCCCTCCTCATTCAGGCAGTGCAGACCACAGGCTTCTGGAAAAGTCGAATGCCGGGCAGAAGCAGTAATTGGAAGGAGGGGGCTGACCCACTGGAGGGCATTGGCAAAGGGCAAGTAGAGCCTATAGGGAGCGCCCTACCAAATTTATGGTCCATTCTGATCAATTTCATGGCCGTAGGATTGGAAAATCAATTTCAGGCTTTCAGAGGTTTACATCTGAAATGTCACAATGTTGTGGTGGGGGTTCTGCCCCAAAAAAGGGAGTTGTGGAGGAGTCACAAAACCGTTGTAGGGGGGTTGTGGAATTGCCACCCTCACTTCTGCACTGCCTTTCCAGCAACCGGGGTATGTACCTGGAGTGGGGGGGGGGTCTGATCTCCCCCGCGAGGCCGGCTGTGCAGGGGAAGTGCCAGTTCCGTCCCTCCCCAGCTCAGAGGGGACTAGCAGCTGGAACCAGGGGCATGGTAGGAGCCTGCCCTTCCCCACCCCTCCAATAGCTAGATTTCATGGGGGAGGTCTGATTTCATGGTCCATGACTTTTTCATGGCTGTGAATTTGGCCTACCTATGGGATGGTTTAGGGTAAGAAATAAGTAGAAAATAGGTTTTTGGCCTAAATTAGCTTAAGTGTAGAAGAGTTTAGAAAACTGAAGTTGTTTGTGTGAGGAAAGTTAGCGGTAAGTTGGAGATCCTGTTATGGGAAAGTAAGAGTTAGCAAGGACATGGCTCGGGGTTATGCTACTGTTAGGTTTGGGTTATAACTGGCTTAAGCTGGGTTTTTAATGAGTGGGTTTGAGCACTGTGACTCTTTTATTCAAATGTTATCTATACTAATAGTATGGGAAGGCTATTGGTGCAGCTGTTAATATAAACCACATGTAATGTAAAGAGTCAATAAGGCGGCGATGGAAATATAATTAGTGTAAGGGGCAGATGCACGTTCAATAGTAAGAGAATGGTTTCTACTGGGAGTTGTTCTGTTAATTCAGTGAGCGCTCCAATTAACACCCCAAGGGTACCGTTATGTCCCAGGGCTCTAAGGCTGTACTTCACGCTGTCGTCAGTGGACTGATCCCGCATTGATCCACAATACAACAGTTAGACACACACTCAGTGATGACAGTGTAAGTGGTAACTGCACACTGATTTGCTTAACTAATCATTTTCCTTTTGAATGAAGTTTGGTTTTATTATTCATAGTGTTGCCTAAATACATTTTCTGTAACCGACCTAGATGCTTGAACCTGGGTTTTGTTGCAGCCTTATCTGTAATGACTTACTACAAATTGGAAACATTTCAATATCAAGGTTACAGAAGGTTACGTAGGGAAAGGGGTGAATTTGAGGAGTCTGTACCCCTGTTTTCTACTTACCTGAAGCAGCAGGCCCAGTCAGAGAAGGGCTGCAACACCCAGTGGCTGCTGTATCCTCCTTCCCCTGGTCTGTGGCTGTGGATAAGTGCAAAGAGGAGGAGGTCATTTCCTCCTTTCCTGGTCAGTGGTAGCAACCCCAGGGGGTGAGATAGACAATACAGCCGTGTGGGGAACTTATCACACTTCACTACACCTCTGGAGAGGGACTGCCACCAGTTACAGCATTTATATTACACATCCATCTCCAAAGCATTTGACAAACACCTCACCCCACAGGTAGGGAGCTGAGATAACATGGGCAGGGGCAATAGGGGCCAGGAGGAAGTTTGGGGATAATCTGCCCCAAATTCTTCCCCAACCAGCAGGATTCCATTAGAGATTTTAGCCCAAGAGGCCAGGACTTCCCCAGCTCTGCCTATCCCTACTTCTCTAGTTAATGACAGATCTCCCTCAGGAGACAAGGAGAGTGCAGACAACGCCGGGATGGTAGTGCTACATTGGGGTCCCATCAGAGAATTCCCTGCCAGTACACAAGGGCTAGAAATGTCTGGGGGTTTAAATAAAGCAAAACTGCTCCAAGGAACCTTTGAGAAAACAAACATCCTCCATCAGGAGACCCTGACTCCCCAAGCACGTGGAGATTCATTCCATGCAGATTCCCATTAGTCCCTTGCAGGTACCTCTGGAAAGGACAGCAACGAGAGGAGAGGAGGGTCCATTTCTGGGCAGAATTTCTACTCACCTACAGACCGGACCAGCAGTAGGCAGAGCTGGTCGTAAAGATCCATAATGACTCCTAAGACAAGAACCAACATAAATGAGTCCCTGGGGCTTCCTTCCCATGACACAGATCCCACCATACTCACACATGGTTCTAGATGGGCCAACGAGACCCAGACTTAGGTTTTTGTGCTGCCTGTCTAGCTGGAGAGAGAAGACCGCTGTGAGGTGGTGAGACCTCAATACTGATGTAAAAAAATTATTAATAGCATTATTATAACTTATTTTATAATGTTAGGTCATTACAAACATGTTTGTGCCTTTACTGAACATTCAAATAGACCTATAAGTTTATTATCACCAGGATGCTTGAAAATATAAGAGTAGCCCAGTTTTAGTTAGCTAGAAATTGCAGAAGGTTCAGTTTTCTGTCATCCAGAAATAAGCAAATGTCCGGAAAATAACATCTTGACCGTAAAACTGTCTCGCAAGAGTGCCTGTATAACTTTAAAAGGCAGCTGTCCTCATTTTAATCTGCTTTAACTTTTATACTATTTTCTTTTCGTGCTGTGCTTAAAATATGTGTTGATTATTGGAATTTGTGTTTTGTACAAAATATTTAAGAGAAGATTAATTGCTATAACAAACTACTTGTAACTCTAAGGAACTTGGGTCAAGAATCAAAGCACCCAAAAGAGTGTTTTATCTACACCAGAACACCTCCCTCTTCTATAAGCTGCCTGTTTATTATAGATACAATTCTTTATCTCAGTAAAACAAATGTTATAAAGAGAAATGTTTTAGGAAAGATCTGGCCCTGTAGGAGAAGGTGAGGATGTTATTTATGTTGGATATTCCAAAGTGAATTTAGGGATATGTTAGAACAATAAATCTAGGCTGTAAAGTGGGCTTTACCATCCCCTCTTTGCAAGAAAACCCTCTGCTTGTGTCCTTAAATTTTTAGAGAAAAATGTGAGTAGTTGAGAAAAAGTTTTGTAGAAAAATTTAGTTGATTTCTAAAATATTGCAATGGCAAACTGTTTTGGAGGGCATATTTGCAAAGTATGTTAACTGAATGCAAAGCATCTAATGTGGTTTTCTAGTATCATTCCTACATGTGGTAAAATGCATTATGTACTAACATGAAATCTAATGACCTTGCTCAGCTGATTACCAATGTAAGAAGACATTTAAATCTAGACTATATATTAATGGGGAAGTAATTAGTTACTGGCAGAGCTCTAGCCACTCCTTCCCCCAACTCAGAAAGACAACAAGAAGCGTCATCAACAATTTTTCTAGAGAATCAACAACTTCTTCAATCACTATTTAAGCTAAAGACTCATTAAGAATGATTGAATTAATATTTCAGAAATTTGAAGATGCTCTGAGAATCTCTCTAACAGAAACAAAGGAAATATAACTGTCAAGAAAGACTTACAACCCTAACACATATAAGCATTAACAAACTACCTATCCATAAAATGAAGAGGCTCCAAGAATTTACGGAGCCAGTGAAAGGGCGAGAGAGGTGTGTTTTTCTAAAATTGCACAGAAATAGAGAAGAGACAAGTATAAAAACTCAAAGTGATCATCCTGCACACGCTCTGCTACCCTGCTCAAACTCAACTCAACCTCTCCCTCGCTACAAGCAAGCTGACACAGACAGACTAGAGAAGACTGAGGAAGAAACCAGCCCAAGGAAACCTCCCCAAAACCAGCCCCTCACAGGAATGTTTCCCCCAGATCAGCCTGCAGAAAAATTGGAAGATCCCCACTTCTCTGTGGAGTATCTGGAAAGGTCCCTCACCCCTGTGCTGGGATGGTCGAGCCAGCCACAGAAGAATTTTGATGTCTCACATATAATGACAGATGACAGTGAGGATGTGGATTCCTCCGCAAGTTCTGTGTAAACAGGTGCTATACTCTCCAAAAAAATGCTCCCAACGGTCTGAAAAGCAGAGCCCAGACAGACATGTGCTCCCTCCTCCAGCTCCCAGAGCACACTGGGCCACAGGCTGCCTACCCCCTTTGTGACACAGGGCCACTGCTAACATCACAGAGGCAAGGTGGGCTTGGACTGTCTGGCTAGGGCCCTTGGGGTTTGCACCCCCCCAGACTGGTTTAAGGGAAGATTGCTCTTAGATTTTGTTGGGAATTTTAATTCAAGGGAGCCCTGGGGCTTCCTCACAAAGCCTGTCTGTATAATGTGTCATGAGAAAAGGAGATTCGACCACAAGGTGCAAACCCATTCTGTGTCAGTCCACTCCAGTATCTTGCCTCTTGCCGCAGCAATGGGGAAGGTGAAACCCCCACAATGCACCTGGCCAGCTTTGCTGTTCTCTGACATATAGGTGAAAAATTCCTTCCTCACCTCTCAGTGACCATGGAATCCCTGAAGCATGAGACTGGACTGGCCGTCTGTCTCAGCGTGAGGCGCTCCAATTGCTGGTCCAGCCACAGCTGCATTGGTGCCCTGGGCTGAGAGAATAAGAGGGCTGAGAAGGTTCTTTTTTAAGGATACACACAGACACTAAATCCCATTCCTGAAGACTGCAGTAAAAGGCAGTCAGAGCGCGGGACCCATGGGTATTTATTGAGTCCCAATGGCATGCTGGGGGCTCTACAACACAGGTGAGGGCACAGGCCTGACCCCAAAGAGCAGCGAATCTCGTGCTTGATTTATTTGATTTCCCATTCTCCTGAGCAGGATCTTGTTTAAGGAGGAACTTGAAGGAAGAGAGGGATGTTTAGGGCAGGAGAAAGGGAGAATAATGTTAGCCTGAGGAGCAGCATGGCAGGGGGTTGGCAAGGGAGAGCCAGGAAAGGACACAAAGGGAATGGCTGGGAGAGTGGCAGGGGAATGAGCCCGGAGAGCTAGGTGGGGATGACGTTTCCAAAGACTCAAAAAGGAGCTGCACTCAGGTGTTGAATGGAGCTGAGCAAATCAGTGACTTTTCAATTTGGGGGCCAGTCAGAGAAATACAAAAAAAATAAATATTAGTTTTGTTTGGCCTGAAACAAAATTGCTTTGATTTTTCATTTCAGGTTGTTTGTGGGTGTTTTTCAAACCCTACCGCCACCCCTCTTTTTTTAAAGTTGCCTCAATTTCAAAATGAAAAGTGACAACATTTTTCTGTGGAATGGTCCAAACAGACTAGTTTGACTTTTAAATCAAAACAAAACATTCCCTTTTTGTGTGTGGCTGAAAGGATTTGCTGAATTCCCGTATGGTTTGGGTGGCCCTGAGAGATGCATTTTTGAGGAATTTGCTAGCTCTAGCATAGGGCCTGTGAGGGAGCCAGGCAGGGGCAGCTCTAGGTATTTTGCCGCCCCAAGCACAGCAAGCAGGCTGCCTTCAGCTGCTTGCCTGCGGGAGGTCCCCAGTCCTGCGGATTCAGCGGCAGCCTGCGGGACGCTGAAGGCAGCCTACCAACTGCCCTTGCGGCAACTGGCAGAGCGCCCCCCGTGGCTTGCTGCCCCAGGCATGTGCTTTGCATGCTGGTGCCTGAAGCCACCACTGGAGCCAGGGGAGGGATCAGAATGGGCTGGTCTGACAGGTGAGATGATTTTACAGCAGGCTGTGAGGGGGAATGAGAGGAGATGTGGGGAGAGGGCAGAGTTAATGGGATGGGTGATGAAGGCCTGGAGCAGGTGGGGTGGAGAGGACAAGGGGGATTGTAGAGACATGGTAAAGGAAGGACTGTTCAGGAAGGGCAAGCAGGGCAGAAAAGGTGGGAGAGTTGCATTGTATGTAAGAGAGCAGTATGACTGCTCAGAGCTCCAGTATGAAACTGCAGAAAAACCTGAGAGTCTCTGGATTAAGTTTAAAAGTGTGAGCAACCATGGTGATGTTGTGGTGGGAGTCTGCTAAAGACCACTAGACCAGAGTAATTTATGGTATACCCATACAATAGCCCTGATTTACTCCTGGAAATAAATAACTCTAGCCTGTGCTTCAGCAAACAGTTAAGATAAGGTGCAGGAAAAAGAGAGTGTAATACAGTTACACATCTTTCCTACTTGCTATACATACACAGTTTTCTGTAAGCAGTCTGTGCACCTATCAGTGTTAACGCCTCAGTACCCAGAAAGTCACACTTGCACCCAGGATTACATCAGACTTGACTTGCAAGACTGCTGAAGGAATAAAAAAAAGTCCAGCCATTTTTTCTTTTTAAAGATCTTTCCTGCTTGTTCTTGTCATGATATTAAATTGTATATCTATTCTAAACTTCGTTTTTGAAGATCCTACTGATTTACATCATACTCTGTTTTTGACAAGTGACACTATGATTTCTTTTTTAGCATTTCTCACTGTTTTTGTGCTGTTACATTTCATGCTCCCAGTAATTATTCAAGCACTTTGGTAATTCCATATGTGTGCTCATTAACTCAAATAACAGTTTATTTTCATTTAGGAACATAGCTCTAATATCCCTTTGGTAGCATTGTCATGGCCTGTGAATATTGTATTGTTCAGTGTGCTTTATTATGATCATGTGTCTGAAAATAGTGCACTTAATATATGTTTAAATATTCTATCTTTGCAATGATCAAAATATGTCAATAATATGTGAAATATCTTCTGTGACAAATACTCAGGGAAATCTGTTGAGGAAAGAATTGTGCAGGCTTTGAAATACAAAAAGAATAACATACATCTTGAAGTAATGAATAAAAACCAGAACCTTAGCCTGCGTTAATATTCCGCTGACTTTCATTGGAAGGTGAGACATAATTTTTATTATTTCAGTTGTAAAATATAATGAAATCTTTAGCATATAGTTGATGAGCCTGTTCATTAACCACTGAAGTTATTTAGATTTGTAAAATTGACATCAGTGGAATTAGGAGCACAATCTACACAATAAGGTTTTAGCCTTAATAATCAAGCCCTTAAGGTTTATATGGATGTATAACTTCTTATATACATAATCTCTTAAAACTAAGTAATATTTTTTTACTGCAATAATGGATGTCATCATTACATCTTAATCTTTTGTGATTGGCAGAAAAGGTAATTCTTTTGCGTAAGTTGAAAGTTGTGTACACCAAAAAGCAAGCCTTAGAACTGTTCCAAATGTATCATGACAGTTGAACAGGTGTACATAATGTTGACTGGATTTTACACTTGGCCAGAGGACAAGTCTCAGGAACGTCTCCCCCCTCCCGTGTCTATCATCAGGGTCTTGTTTCCCCCAAAGGAAATAAGTTAGGTCTTATTCTTCTTCCCTGTGTCATAGTGGGTGGATATCTGAGGCAGGATCAGAATGGCAGATGACAGCTCATTCTTGCATGCAGGTAAGAAACTCTCCCTAAAACCTTATGCATGGTACTAGTGTCTACCCTACAAGGTAAGCAGTAGCACTCTGCAGCACTCTGCCTCTCAGATGGACAGCAGCAGCGGCAGCAGCACACACTACCTCCAAAATGGGAAGTCCCATCTGACAGACATGCTGACTCTTTTATAATGTTCGGTTGACGGGCAGATTAAGGTCAGGTGACCTACCCAGCTTCCCGCCTTCGGGGAAAAAGGGTTCCAAAGGTGTAATGGGCTGAGGAAGAAGGGGAACCAATATGGATTCCCTGTTGTTAAAGGGATCCAAGATGGTGTAAGGGACATAACAGCAAAATAATTTTTTTCTCCTTATAGTAGTGGAATATTCAAAACAAGACTGTCAATGAATTCAAGTTATGACTGGCTTGGAATGACAAATGACATCCAAGAGTGGATATTGTAACTAAAGGAAAATTCTCAAATATTTAATTTTAATTTAAATTCTACCTTCAAATTAATTTAGAAAAGAAATATGTTCATAAATTAGATGTGAAAATGTAAGCTCTCCTTCCCTGCCATTATTTTTTCAAACATGTATGTTGATGATGTCACATGTGCTTTTCAAAACTAGGACACAAGTGGTTTGCATTGTCAGAAAGGAACAAAATAATTTCATATAGATACCATCTTGCAATGCATTAAGGTGCATTTTAAACTCATACATGTCTCCTACCTACATTAATTAACAAATGTAGTTATGACTTCATTCTCAAAGCATTATGAATGTTTTGGTTGCAGACTACATCCACATGATAGGCAGTATGAATTTTTTTCTTAGAAACAACTCAGAAAACATGCAAATGGTAACCAGGTTAATTGTGTAATCCTTTTGCCAGGCCAAGCTGATAGAAGCAAGGGCTGGGTTCAATACATAGAGGTCTCCTCCCAACAACGTAACGCAAAACCAGCTCGAGCCCCCACCCAGTTACCTGGGAAAATCTTACACACACTCCTGGGCATCTCAAAGAAGTGATACTTCTCCTCTCGCAAGCACAATCCCAGTGTTGCAGATTTTTTTTATAACATGAGGTAAATGATATCAGCATTAAATTGGGAAAACATCACAACTAGGGTTCATAGACCAAGCCATGAGCAAAGACCCACTCCAGCAAATTGGGCCGTGCCCTTTCCCTTTAGTTCTTGAGTCCAGCAACCTAAGAATCACCCAAAGTCCCAAAAGTCCAACAACCCTAAAGTCTCAGTCCCTGGTCAGTGCAGCCCCAGAGTTCAAAAGTTTATCTGCAGAGTTTACTACCCCTCCCCTGCACCCACCCTAGGTGGAAATAGGCCCCCCCCTCACAGGGTGTTAAGGGGCACCTTACATGGCCCAAGACTGACTGCCCCACCTCGCCATGGGGTTCTCCTTCAGCCTTCACCATGAGCTGCTCCAACCATCCCACAAACTGCTCGGCTCTGCCAGCCGATTAGCAATATATCTTCAGGCCTCCCCACTAGTTAATACAGAACTTAGTGATTTCAGCTTGCAGCAGGGGATCTCCAGTGCTGGTGCACTATTAGCCTAACATGAATTCAGCTCAGCAGCCTGTAACTTGACTCCTAATGGAATCAAAACTAGGTCTGATATTTAACAGTGAAGAGAGGAAGCAAGGCAATTAGTGTTTCAGGCCCTCAAAAAGGGCCTACACCACCAGATACAAATCCCCCCAGCCTCTCTCAATTCACTGGGTTTTGGAACCCATGTCTCTTGACTAGTGAGTGCTACTTAGTTGATGGCAAGTCCCTCTGATTCACATAATCAGGGTAACAACACTTTATTCTTCCTACTCTAATAACAGAGAAACTGGGGCTCCCACAGCAGCCAAAGTGACCATTTGGGCTGCTATGAGTTCATGCTAGGTGGGGTGGGTGTGCCTATGAAAACAAGATCAGCCCTCAAAGTTCTTTTGGACAACTCACCACAATTCACCACCAGATGTCAGCGTAGAGCTCATCCTGACTCAGTTTATATCTGCATATCATCTGTATTTATTACTACAACAGAATAAAGCATCTAATGGTCAGTAACAAGTGAATACTACTGAGACAACTCATTGCCACAATGATTTCCTTTGCTCACTACACTGGCACAGCACATTCATTTAGAAATCAATAGAACTCACTGTGGAATTGTTGTCTTAGTAACAAGCAGGTGCTCTTGTCAATCCTGGATCTGGTACTATTCAATATTTTCATTAATGAGATGAATAATGGAGTGGAAAGTGTGCTAATAAAATTTGCGGATGACCTCAAGCTGGGAGGAGTTGTAAGGACTTTGGAGGATGATGTTAGAATTTAAAATTGTCAGGATTGATAAACTGGAGAATTGGTCAGAATTTAACAAGATGAAATTCAATAAAGGTAAGTGCACAGAACTTCTCTTAGGAAGGAAAAATCAAATGCATAACTACAAAATGGGGAATAACTGGCTAGGTGGTAGTACTGCTGAAAGGATCTGGGGGCTATAGTGGATCACAAGTTGAATGGAAGTCAACCATGTAATCCAGTTGCAAACAGGCTATTATCATTCTCAAGTGTGTTAAAGGGAGCGTTGTATGTAGCACATGGGAGGTATTTATCCTGCTCTGCTCCACACTGTTGAGGCTTCAGCTGGAGTACTGTGTCCAATTCTGGGCACTGCTCTTTAGGAAAAATGTGGACAAATTGTTGCAAGTCCAGAGAAGTGCAACAAAAATGATAAAAGGTTTAGAAAACCTGACCAATGAGGAAAGGTTAAAACATGGAGCATATTTAGTCTTGAGAAAAGAAAACTGAGGAGGATCTGCTAAGTCTTCAGATATGTTAATGGATGTTATAAAGAGGATAGTGATCACTTGTTTACCATGTTCACTGAAGGTGGGACAAGAAGTAATGGGCTTAATCTACAGCAAGGAAGATTTGGGTTAGGTATTAGAATCAACTTTTTAACTATAAGGATCCTTAAGCTCTGGAATATGCTTTGAAGGGAGGTTGTGGAACCCCCATCATTGGAGGTTTTAAAAAACAGGTTGGACGAACACCTGTCAGATTAGTTGGTTCTGTCTCAGAGCAGGGGGCTAGATTTGATGCCTTTTTAAGGTCCTTTCAAGCCCTATCTTTCTGTGAATCTATGGAAGATGTAAATGAAGGAGTTGTTGACTAGCCTTATACCTATGTTATGTACTTTTGAAAAAGGGATAACTATTATCCAAACCATTTTGTTCTCTTCGCTCACTACATGTTACATTATGAAAAAGATCGTTGGAAGAATTCTAATTGTAATTCTACTCTGTATTAATGTACATACATCATTAAACCATGGGAATTGGTTGGAATGGACTTAATCAGACCATTCAGAGCAGCAGAGAAAGGGTACTAGTATATATTGACAGCTACTAATTTTACAAGATAACTGAAAGCATTTTCAATTAGAAACAAGACAGCACATGATGTGGCAAGGAAGCTCTGTGAAGTTATATACTGACCTGCATGTCCAGACCGGATTTACCCAGATCATGGTTCCAAGTTCAGTAATTAGGTAATGATTCACATTTGACAAATCATAGTAATTATGCATAAAATAAATACATATATTGGAAGGAAAGTTTATTGAAAATGCTTTTTCCCCAGCTTTCCCTGTGTGAAGCACTGAAAATAGAACATAGCTTCACAACCAGATACCAAAGGTAATTTTAGAGAAAAGATTTTAAAAGTACTCATAGTATGTGTAGCTGAGGCCTGGCCTGACATGAGTAATTAACACAAGGGGAGAGGCCTTATTTTTTGGAAATAGGATTTGGGAGGTAAATAAATTATTAGACTGAAAAGAGGACATTTGTGCTAAATAAGAGAAGTAAATAGGTCAGTAGTCTAAAAAGACAGAGTGTCTGAGCCAGCTAAGATAAGAGGGAGAGCACTCAAACTATTTACTATGAACTAGAAACAAGACAAAATAAGTTAAGAATATAGAGAGGGGGTAAAGAGGAAGATGAAACATGGACAGCACATGGACAGCGCATACTGCAAAGAAACAAAACCATTCAAAAAATGTATGATGCAATTCATAATAAATTGCAATGGGATGTATAATTGTATACAAAAAGAGAGTTTCTGTGTAACATTAGGGCTGTGATATACCCTGCATCCCCCTTCCTGTGTTTGAGTCTGATCAATTCAGCGTAGCATTGGTGCGTGCCAAATAAAAAATATCTGTGTGATGAACTCTGGAGTTGAATTGAGTTCTTGGGAAACCAAGTGGAAAGAGGTCTTGGAGGGAATCATAACAGTAAGTACAGGAGATTGTGTCATAAATTGAATATTGTGAGCAAATCTTCCAAATTGAATTATTACACTGAAAATGTTCCTATCTTCTGAAATTTAAGACAGAAGTTAGTCATAGCAATATACAATGTGCTGTGCTTCCACTTAATATTTTGCACAATCTATATCAAGCAGATAGCTCAAGACATTTGCTTATGTACTTGTTTTAACAAACCAAGTTATCCTTAAATGTTTACAAAATATTAAGGCAGATAGTCAGTGCTAACCGAGAGAACTGGGATGAATTTTTGGACGAACTTTACTTTGTTTGCGATTGAAACATCAGATGTTAAAAAAAATAGCACCCTTTGTCTTGTGTATGGCTGAGAAGCCAGGTTTCCAGAGGATTTTTCATCCTATTACCTGGTATGTGTCTTAAATCACTAGTAGCTTTAAAATAAGTTAATTTGTTATTATTCAGTTACAGAACACAAAACATTTTCCATTTCTTGACACAGTCAGAAATGTTATGGTGTCCAGATAACCAGATACACCATTAGTACTGTACTACACTGTAATAAAAAATGGACACTAAGGCCTGGTCCACACTATGAAGTTAGGTCAAATTTGGCTGCATTAGGTCAATTTTATAATGAAAGAGTCTACACAACCAACCTCATTCCACCGACCTAAAGAGCCCTTAAAATCAACTGCTGTACTCCTCCCCGACAAGGAGATTAGTGCTAAAATCAACCTTCCTGGGTCTAATTTGGGTAGTGTGGACGTAGCACTGTCCAATTTGACGGCATTGGCCTCCGGGAGCTATCCCAGAATGCTCCAATGTGACTGCTCTGGACAGCACTTTTAACTCTGATGCACTAGCCAGGTACACAGGAAAAGCACCGGGAACTTTTGAATTTCATTTCCTCTTTGGTCAGAGTGGTGAGCTCAGCAGAACAGATGACCATGCAGTTCCAGAATCGCAAACGAGTTCCAGCATGGAGCGAACAGGAAATACTGGCTCTGATTGCAATATGGGGAGAAGAATCTGTGCAGACAGAACTCTGATCCAACAGAAGAAATACTGATATATATACCAAAATCACACAGGGCATGGTGGATAGAGGCTACACCAGGGATGCACAGCAGTGCTGCATGAAAATTAAGGACCTCAGGCAAGCCTACCAAAAGACAAAGGAGGCAAATGGTCATTTTGAGTGAGAGCCCCAGACACACCACTTCTATGATCAGCTGCATGCCATTTTAGGATGGGACCCTACCAGTACCCCAACACTCTCTGTGGACACCTGCAAGGTGGCAGCCTCATGCAACATGGATGAGGATTTTGTGGATGAGGAAGAGGAGGAGGAGGAGGAGTGTGCACAGCAGGCAAGTGGAGAATCCGTTCTCCCCGGCAGCCAGGACCTTTTCCTCACCCTGGAACCAATACCGTCCGAGGGTCTATTGATCCCAGACCCTGAAGGTGGAGAAGGTACCTCTGGTGAGTGCACATTTGTAATGACACTACAGGGGTGTGCTGCACATCCACCCTAAAACCACTGCCCCTCCTTTTAAACGTAGTCCCTCCTTTTAAACAGCAAAATCAACCAGCATTGGTTGCTATGAGAAAGGAGGGCACTGCAGTTTGAAACCATTCCCACATATTATGAAAGCAGAAGAAGCCAACCCACATACCCTTTGGCTTACCATGGCTCCCTGCAAACTGAATTCTGTTGTCCAGCTGTGTGTGATGTGTCAACATACTGGCCTCTGGTTTCCACCAATACAAGTGGTGCTCATTAGCTATAGTAAAGGAAAGGGACATAACTGTGTAGAAGTTCTTTACCATCTCACTGTTAGTGGCTGGTTACAAGGATGAAGCCAGGAACAAGAGAGGTGATTTTAAAGTAAAACTCAGGCAGTGGTTCATATTAGTAAGTGATATTCATAATATGGGGTTATCCCTCCACCAGGACCAATATATCAAGTGCCTTCTCTGTATTGCTACAGAACCGGAATGAGCAAAGGATCCTTGACAGCTTCTATCCCTACACTGGAGCAGAGGATTCCTGTGTGCCTCTCCACCCATTCAGTTAATTCCACATGTGCTCAACAAAATCACAGCACATGGCCAGGGTGATAGTGCCAGCAGAGACCAGGCAATTCTGGTTTGCAGAATTACTGGAACTGACCAGCCAACCTCTTCTATCATCATGTCAAGATCTGTTACAGAGAAATGGTAATATCCTATATTCAGACAGTCTCTGAATCTGCCTGTTTAGGACATGGGTCTTACAAATGGTTTCTCCTGCTCTGCTGAGGTGCAGGAGGTCCTCATTCACTGCAGATAGGACTCCATTCACATCATGTCCACACAAGTGAAAACAATTTAGTGTATGAAAAGCCAACAACAATCTTCCTCCAATCTACTCCTATACCATCTGTCACAGAGTGGACTGTTCCTTTAAGGGTATGTGGGTTCAGTCTCACCTGTGCCTAGTTATCCACTTCCCAGGTTAAAGGGGTTGGGCCAGTGGTTGGGTCTGGTGACCAGGCAGCTTATGAGAGTAGCCTGGCATAGGTGGCGCATGAGTCTTTCATTTGGGAAGGCTACTCCCAGGAGTGCTGGAAGCTCCCTAGAAGTAGGGGGAGACCAACACCTGGACTGTGACCATGCCCCTGCTCTGCCCTTCCCCTCGAGTCCCCGTCCTTGCTCCCCCGCTTTCCCTGTGAGTCTGCTCCCACTCTGCACCCTCACTCTGCCTCTTCCTGCCCCTCCTGCCTCTTCCCCTGAGACCCTTCCCACCACTTGCTACTCTCCGCTCCCTCCGCCTCTATTTCTTTCTCTTAAGGGGAGGGGAGGGGCAGATGTGGGGAGAGGCCACGGTTCAGGTGCCAGTGGCCCCCACTTCTAGGAAGGTTCCAGCATTTTTGCTTCCAAGGCGCAAAGGCGGTGGGCCAGTGCACTTCCAAAGGGAGGTGAACTGCATCCGACATTTGCCCCTTGCATGGCCAGCCATTTTTATTTTGGGTAGGCTTATGAAAGGGAACCTGCTCTGTCAGAGAGATGACACCAGGGGTTAGGGGAGAACTCTGTGGAGAATCACAGACAGTGAAGGGGGCCCAGCAGAACTCACATATTCAGATAGATCAGGAAAGTTGAGAGAGTTTGGGCCTAATTCTCTGATTCAAGTGTAACAGGTAAAGAACCTGCAGAGAAAATGTAAGGGATCTAGAGGGGGCCCAGGGTCAGAGGGCGTGTATTGTGGTGAATTGCTTCCAAAGGTCCTGAGGTACTGGTTTCACAAACAGAATGCCATAATACAGTTTGAGATAAGAAAGTACACCTCTATCTTGATATAACGCTGTCCTTGGGAGCCAAAAAATCTTACAGTGTTATAGGTGAAACCGCATTATATCGAACTTGCTTTGATCCACCAGAGTGCGCAGCCCCGCCCCCTCAGAGCACTGCTTTACTGCATTATATCCAAATTCGTGTTATATCAGGTCACATTATATCGAGGTACAGGTGTATATAGTTTTGTGTTTTTTAAATCCATCAATTACAAGCTTTGTGTAACTCAGTCAGAAGTGCCAGACACCAATAGCAGTATCACAACAGTTAGAGGAATAAAGTGAAGGGAATGTGTAACTATAGAAGAGATAGGGAGGGAAAATATCTGTAGATTACGCAAGCCCAAAATAATAGCCTGAAGGCCTCCTGCCCAGTATGTTCTACAGGAATTCTCCAGTATTCACAGTGGCAAAGATGTCAAAACCTGTGATTCTGGTGCTGCATATAAGAAAAACAAATTGGCAGGTTCTTTTAAAAAGAAAAAAGCTAATATTTTCTTAAGCCTGAAAGGAAGAGGCAGCTATAACAGCAGCAGAAATGAACATTGTGTGCCATGCAGTAAGGCATCATTGGAGCAATAATTCCTTTTATTGTTGAACAAGCTTTCATCTCAATTGTGGAATTGTTTTCCAACCTTCAAAGTGCAGAAACAAAGCAAAGTCATTGGATAAACATGGTATGGCACCAAAATCTAGTCAGAGAATTATTCAATACCTGTCCGGAGATTATAACATTTTCTGCTTGATTTCAACAGACGCATTAAACAAGGGCAATACATTGTTTCTTTCTGCATTACATCCTTTAATCTTTGCACTTCACCATATTGACAAGTTACTCAATTTTGTAAAGGAGTGCTATGAATTGTATCAGAGCATTCCAGATACTGGCAACAATTCTTTACTATTTCATCACCGAAATGAAGTTGTATTTCTGCATATTCAGCAGTCAAAGTGAATAGTTGTTTCCATGATTGACAGTCTGCTTAACAGTGCTTGAAAGCAGAAAATGAGCATATAGTTAAAGTAAATGGCCCTGTGTATATTATCCAGAGTATACTTAGTTTATGTAGGGCACAGCTAACTGTGAAAACCTGATTATGAAAATCTATAATCCTTTAGCACCCTTCTCCAGTGTTATTTCAATAAAGCTGGGGGCTGCCACTTAAATCTATCCCTGTGTCTGTCTTCATTCACCTCCATGTCCTGATTTTCACTTTCAAAGTCCTGGAATTTGACAAAGGTGGTGAGCAGAAGAGTATACCTCACAGAAATTAACACACTCCTTGTATCAAGAAATAAGTCAATCAATAGAATGTATTCCAAAAGATGTCCAAGGGTTTATGTGCTGGTGCATGAAGCAAGAGATTGGACCAACTTGAGTAAAGGTGAAACACACATCATCAGTCTTTTGTGCAGGAAGCTTAGTAAGGGAATTAAGCCTGTTTAGTTTCCTGTGCTGTCTTTATGAAATTCATCACTTTATGGAATAGGCCTTAATTTGGAAAAAAGGGTTGCATCATGCTACATGGTATTTGGATAATTCTTTTGTTTGCAGGTCGGGCCAACTCAGGAATATGTGGGATCTTAGAAGGTGCTGATGGTTAGGTTACAGGGGAAATATGGAACCTCCAGTATCCAATTTTGAAGAGCAAAATGGCAACCTATCCACTGCATGACCTCATATACACCATAGGTGTGCGATCATGCTGCACGAAGGATGCACACATCCTGCACACAGTGTGACCTCCTATGTGCTAAGTCACACTGTGCAACAGATGCCATTTTGCTCTACAAAATGGCATCCTCCGTACATTGTGATCTTGTGACCTCGCATGCACCCAGGGATGACAGTAACTTAAAGGATTTACTTGTACACTGGAGTCCTGAGCAGGGGCATGGCCTCAACTGGAAGAGGTGTGGCCTCAACCAGAAGAGACGGGACCTTTCAATATTTAAAGTCCCTGGGGTGCCAGCTGTGGAATTAAAGGGCCCAGGGCTCTGGACTCCGCGGAGCACCAGGCCCTTTAAATCACCACAGGAGCCCTGCTGCCACCACCCTGAGGCAGCAGGGCTCGGGCTCGGGCTGGGGTAGTGATGGCAGGGCTCTGGTAGTGATTTAAAGGGCCTGGGGCTCTCCGCAGCGGCTAGAGCCCTGGGCCCTTTAAATCACCGCGGGGGAAGCCGGCTCAGTCTGGCACGGCACCGGACCATACTGGCTTACTTTCACCTCTGCATGCACCGTATGTGCGAGGTCACGCTGTGCAGAGCAAAATGGCATCCTCCACACACTAAGGATCACTGTAACCCCATCTGCTGATAACGCAATCCCAAACAGTTTGGGAACAGCTGCTCTAAATGATGCCTGAGTGGAGACTTTTATAAGCCGCCTCCCTTTGCTAGAGGACCCATGGAAAGCGTGGGTGGGTCCAGGGGCTCCAGAGTGCCATTTAAAGTGGAAGAGGCCATAGATTTGCCCCCCTACACCCTGCCTGTGAGCCCTTAAATTCACCCCCTCCCAGGAGTCTCAGCTTTTCAGGTAGCCCTTAAGGTAGCACTCCATCCCCTCCCAGAAGCCCTTGCCCCCCCCCCACCCTGCTCCATACCTTACCCCTCCAGAATGGGCAAACCTTGCCCTCAGGTGATGCAACTCCACCTGCACACAGCAGATTATATCTCTTGATAGGTAGCTGACAAGACAGTAGAAAAACTGGCCAGGCCAGTCAGAAACCAGCTGGGTGACAACTCTATTTTCCATATACCTGCTTAAAAGTGGTCAGACCATGACCCTGGTATGCTGCCCTCCACCCCTTTCCTCTCTTGGCTCCACAGCCTATGGATGGGTCAAGAGGGACATAAGGCTACTCCTTTGTTTCCATTTTAAACAACCATCTGGGCTGGAAGATGTGGAAGAAGCTAACGAAAGGAAATCTGGGTAGAGGAGGTGCATTGTGCAGGGAGCTGGGCATATTAACTATACTGCCTGAGTGGTTGTTCTGGTGTTTGTTTGTCATTACTGGTTCCATTTGTTGTCTGTAACATATTCATCCCAACTTTTCATTCTCCTCACCCTTTTCTTAAATAAAGTGCCTCCTTCTTTAAAATGCAAACTGCTTATTGAGTTTTATCATGGTTTGCACTTGTTGTAGGTGTCATTTGTTTCTTTGAATTTACAAGTGAAGGGCACCACAAACCCAGAAATCAGTTACACAAAGGGTCCCTGTAGCAACTTTGTGTCTGGGGATCACTACAGTGGAAAACTTGCAAAAATTAATTTTTGGGTGCACTCTGGGCCCTTATTTGATATTTGAATTTTGCCTCTTGTGTGGTGCCCCCTAATCAGGGCCTTTGGTTTGCAGTTTGAGTCAGAGTAATGTAACTGCTCTGCTTCACTAGAGTCACTAAGGAAATGAGGAAGTACTTAGGAACACAGAAACCGTTTATGTGGGTTTAACAGGATATCTTCGGGAAGAACCAAACTGAATTAACTTGCATGTTGAATTTCACAGTGAATAGTGCCTCTAGTGATGGTGCTTGGAGTGGGTCTGGCAAGGGCTGATAAATTATATTGCATTCTTTAATTTTTCCCTATCTTTTTGCAATCACAATCACTTCCCACATCCAAATTAGAGATTCTTTTTTGGTGTAAGAGTTATGCTGTTGTCTGCATTGGCAGCAGCCTGACAGTGATATCCTAGGCAGTAACTCAGCTCAAGGGCTGATTTCAAAGCTTAAAGCTTACTATTTATTTCTCTTTGAATCCTGTGTCAGTCCAGATGCTTGGGGATAGAGACTCCCGGCCAGCAGACAAAGACAATACACAAAACATTTTCATCTCTGTAACAACTCCTTCTTCCCCCCAATTTAATGGGCTTGCCAGCTCACAAAGCCCCAGCGCTGCTGTCTCCAGAAGGTGGTCATCCCATACTTTTGCTAACTGACCTAGAGATTGGAGAGAAAAGAAAGGCCTGTGACTACAAAACCCCTTTTAGGACTGGGACAGCCTCAATCTTCTCATCTGGTGAGTTGCTTGTTGAAGGACTTGGCATATCTGACTCCCACAGGACCCACAGTGAATCCCAGAGGATGCCAGGACAGCTGCATCTGTCAACTGCAAGAAAATGCCAGGTGATCACCTCCTTATTGTCCAAAGGATCGTGCTCAGGACCAGCACTAGGGTTTTGAGCGCCCTAGGCGGATGGCAATTTCGCTGCCCCGCGTGCTGGTCCAGCGGCTCCGGTGGAGCTGCCGCAGTGGTGTCTGCGGGAAGTCCACCGGAGCTGCCTGCCGCCCCCTCCAGATACCCTGGACTGCGGGCTGCCGTGGCAGCGCCCTGACCCAGGGGACACCCTGGGCTGCCAGCTGCCGCTGGCAGCTCAGACTCCCTCTCTGTCCCAGCAGCAGCAGATGCTCAACCATTTTAAAAAAAATTGGCGGGAGCTTTTTGGTGCCCTCAAATCTCGGCACCCTGGGCAACCACCTAGTCTGCCTAAATGGTTGCACTGGCCCTGATCGTGTTCATGAAGTAAGTGGCAATACTGGGGACAAAGCACCATCTGCCCAAATCTCCTTAACAGCCTAAGTACCCTCAGCACTCTGCTGAGCTAACTAGCAAGTGTGGGGAAACCCTGGGTCCAATGAGACCATAGGGATTCCCCCTTCTCTCTGTGAACTAGGCTGCCTTCCCTTAGGGCTGAAGTGCCCATCCCTTTCCTCTGCTGCTCAGGAAGCCTCCAGGCTTCGTTACTCTATGATATCCCCAATCTCCAGAGGGCAGAGAGGCTTTCTCTGGCTCTTCTCCAGCTTGCGATTGCCACTGCCACCACTCCCCCGCCCCTACCAGTGTGCAGGGATGGGGCACAACATTAATATTCTGTGGCAACTGCAATTAGGGTTGGATGAGCAAAGTTAGTGATCAGCAAATCACACACTACCCTTCGGCTAGGACTACTCTTGTTCCCACCTTCTGGCAGTGACCGCTTCCAGCCTCTCAGAGCGAAGCCAAGTCCCCACTACTTCCCCCCCTTTCCCAGCCAGCCCACATCCTGGCTGGGAAAATTCCGTCCCAATTCCCTTCTAAGTAGGATGACCGTACATCCTGTTTTGGCCGGGAAAGTCCCCTTTTTAAGCTTATTAATGTCCCTGCCATCCCTCTTTTTTTTTTTTTTGACAAAAATGGGCATTCGTCGAAATTGATCAGTTAGCAAAAGCAAACAAACACCCAGTTTACCAGAAAAGTAGGGTGTGCCCCCCCAAGGGGGGCATGGAGGAATGTTGGGGGGGTAGTGACGTGAGGTGCTGGGCAGCAGGGCTTGGGGGTGAGTTGCAGCCCCAGGTAGCATGGGGCGCAGCCCCATCCCTCGGGGGGCCAGTCCCAGCCGTGGTCAGCTCAGAGGTTGGTGGGGATCAGCCCCAGCCCCACACAGCGTGAAACTTGAGGACGGGGGGGAGTCTGTCCCAGCTTCAGCCCCAGCCACAGGCAGCATGGGGTATGGAGCTTGGGGTGGGGGTCACCCCAACTGGAGGCAGCAAAGGCCGGCATGGGGAGTGGAGCTGGCAGGGGGGAGCTCAGCCCCAGGCGGCGCAGAGCTTGGGGGGGGTATAAGTGCTGAAACTAGGGGTGTGGGGCATAGGCGCCCCCTGACTTTAAGTGTTTTCCATTGTATACAGAGTTTACAGTTTGGTTCATTGGCCTTCAGCATCCCCACTGTACAAATTGTTCCAGGACCCCTGGGGGGTGAGGGAGGTAGTCAGCCCCATCCGCAGGCAGCATGGAGCTCAGGGAGAGGTGTGTCAACCTGGCCACAGGCGGCATGGGGCACGGAGCTCGGGGGAACTCAGCCCCAGCCCAGGGCATTGGGGGAATGGTGCCTCTGATGAGTCCTGTAGGTGTGTGGGGTGGCTCAGGCGAGCCCCAGCTAACCTGGTTTTACTTTAGGAAATATGGTCACCCTAGTTCAAGCCTTCAAACTAGAGGTTATGTGAGTCATGTCTGGGTAATAACTTTCTTACATGAGTGCTAGTACATGTAAAAACATAGTCAAGGTGACTTCTATTTCACACTTCAGTGTTTGAATCTAGTCTTGCAGTTTAATACACTCACTCGTCCTTGGGCAATTGCATTTTCTATAATCTCTCAGTGAAATATTTAACTTTGGCACAGGAAGTGTTTAAAAATTATCCCCTTTTCAGGACCGGCGCTAGGGTTTCTCGCGCCCTAGGCGCAGGGCCATTTCGCCGCCCCCTGCGCTGATCCCGCGGCTCCGGTGGAGCTGCCGCAGTCATGCCTGTGGGCGGTCCACCAGAGTTGCCTGCCACCCCCCCGGCAAAATGCTGCCCCCCAAATAATCCTGGCGCCCTAGGAGATTGCCTAGGCTACCTAAATGGTAGTGCCGCCCCTACCCCTTTTGAAATTCCAGCTGAAGTGTTTTTATGTTCTTTTAGTTAAAGAACCACAAAAGGCTATGGTGCTTAGCAAGGTTTTTTGGGGGAAGGCACGACCAGTTGTGGGACAGGGGCAGGAAAGTCCCTCTGCCAAAAATACAAGTTGTAAGAAAATCACTTTGATTCGTAAGTTAGTTAATACAGACAGAGAAAATATCTTAGCATTAAACCTACCTAGTAATACTTTAGATTTGAACAAAATAAAGGTTGGACTACTAAACCAATTACAAACAAGACATATAACAAGCATGTATTTTTAAATGCTTAATGTAGAGCTAATTCTAGGAGAAATACATAACCTAAAGTATAAACAGCACACCATAAACACTTTGGGCCAAATGGATTCATTTCTGGAAGCTTACAATAGTCGACTAGAGCTTGTCTTTTCAGTGTTTTTCCCAACAGTCAATTCAATTAAACAGCGTGATTAATTTGGTATTTATAGCTCATCAGCTTTTTCTAAAACACCCGTGTGCGTTTGGTAACCGTAGTGAAATACAGTAGATGGGGATTTACATATCCACTTGAAGCCTATCTTGTCAGTGGGAAAGAGGGTGACTGCAGCACGTGATAGCGGCGGGCGTGTGAGCTGTGTGTGGCTGTAATAAGCAAAGGTTTAACTAGTTACCCTTCGAATTTATTGTACTCATGAGAATTGTACACAACAACAACAACAACAACCCCCCACGTGATAGAAAAGATAATTACATGGGCAGACGTTGAAGTATGTCCCGTCGCATGAGAGGAAAAAGCGAAAGTGAAAGTGACTGCATCGAAACTAGTAGGAGTTTAAGCACCGAGACAAGACAACGCGTAAAGAAATATATTTTCCCGTTTATAAATGACATGGTGATTTAGGTTGAAAAATGGAGGTAATTGCAAGTCTACACAGCAAGGAAGGCCGATGGAAAACCAAATAAGGTACAAAACTGCCTCTGTTTTAATATTCAATAAGGGGAGAGAGCAAAATCTGCAATTGTTTTTGTCTGAGAATTCAGGTTTGAATCAGGAAGACATAAGAAAGAAATGTGACTATTTTACCCAGGATGGGAGCAGAGATAAAAATAAACCGGAGTCAGTTAGCAGCTAACTCTCTGCAGCAGTTTAAGTACAAAGGATAGTTTTATACCTTTAAAAAGCAAACCGTTTTAGTCTCAACTGTTAAGAAATAGATTGGATAGCTAATCATGAGGCTCTGGGTTTGGAGCTGCAGTCACTTGTCTGAGCAAACGAAGATATTTTGGGAGGGATTAAACAAGCAAATGTTTATTATGATGCCAGGGTTGTTGGGCTTTTTATTTTAATTCAGAATTTACTCAGGATAAGGAGCCAATAATGTCTACAAAATATTTTACTAAAAATTCTTATCTGCCAGTATTTTGAAGGAAAAATTGAATTTAAAGAGGGATCAAGGGAAGTAGATGAGAAGTAATTATTGAAGAGAATTATGCAACTTTTTTTTTGGAGGGAGAGTGTCTGTATTTCACTCTGGGAGCTCTTCTTCTGTTTTAATATTAATTAATGCTAATCATGGCTTTTTATTGGGCTATTTCTAGTTTCTCTCTCTCTCTCTCTCTCTCCTGCAAGTGATTGTGGGTCTGTTTGGGAGTGAGGCTGGAGCTGAGTGGTGCTGCTTTCTCTTTGTTTGATACAAGGTTTGGGGTTTTTTTTTGTTTTCTTTAGGATTGGTGTTAGTTGTGGATGTAGTTTTGGCCTTGCAGGCACTTACTGCCATGGAGTGCAGACGCCACCTATTCTCACAGATGATGAGGTTCTTGATCTATGGTGATGATTTACAGAGCTCACCTTCAAAAATCTGCTTCCGTGAAGGAGTGTGCCCTGGCAAGGGGAAAGCAGTTCACTTGTAAGAATATAATGTATGCCTCCTGCATGAGCAAAGCTGTTTGTTAGCACACTGAGCCTTGTTAATCTGGTTGCTGTGTGATGGCCACCTCTGTGTCCCTGTTCTGCCTCCCTTTGTGTCAGCTGTTAGCATCACCATTTCTCATGTATTCCCTTTCTTAGGGAACTGAGCTGCTGACCAGAGATTTTACAAGATACCGTTAAGTCACTAGTCCCATTAGAAGAATCCCTTTTAATATATAAAGGCTCAGCAGGGCCTGTCCTTTCATAGAGAGGTTATTGAATACTGCCTCTGAATCTTTGGAAGCTTCCCTAGACTTGGTGATTGATGATGTTTTGGCCTGGTCTTCACTGGGGGCGGGGGGGGGGGGGGAGAGGAGGCGAAGGATTGATCTAAGATACGCAACTTCAGCAACAAGAATAGCGAAGCTGAAGTTGACGTATCTTAGATTGACTTAGATTGACTTACTTCGCGTCCTCGCGGTGCAGGATCGACAGCCGCCGCTCTCCCGTCGACTCCGCTTCCCCCTCTCGCCCTGGTGGAGTTCCGGAGTTGATGGGGAGTGCGTTCAGGGATCGATGTATCGCATCTAGATGAGACAAAATACATCGATCCCCGATAGATTGATCACTACCTACTGTCCAGCAGGTAGTGTAGACATACCCTGTGTCTATGGCTGAGGCTATGGCTTGCTTCTAAGTGGGAGCTTGACACGTTTCATCAAGCAGCCTTCTGAGAAGAACCAAGCAGCCACTAGGAAGAATGCACCTGGGACTGAGGTGGCATTTATGAAAGGCTCTGGGCACAACTGAGAGACATCTGAATGAAGTCCCACAATGAATAAAAATTCTAACAGCAGAGAGAACCCTGTGCTTTGAAGGTGCTGCAAAGTGGTCAGTTTAGTCTCTGGAGTTGGGGAGCACAGTATTCTATGAACGAAACTAGCATATTCCGAGCGTGCTACTGAATGCAGTGTTTTGGCTGAGGGTGTGGGGATTTCCCAGCAGCCAGTGTCATCCTCCCAGTCCTTACAGCCTCCCCCCATTAGTCACTTTGTGGCTACCTGAGATGTGGTGACTGTGGGCCTGGGACCAATGGGGATGATGACCTCATGGACCATCTGGGTCCTGAACTGAAGATGCCATTAGCAGTTTGCTTGATGAGAACACGGGTTAACATGGGTGGACATGAACAGTATGATTTCTAAGCCTAACCTGATTTTACTGTCTGCTTGGTATACTGTGCAATATGTTCTGTCTGAGTTTGGCAGGACAGAAAGTGATGACCCAAGTGCATGTTTCCTTAATCAGTAGTAATGTCAAGGGCTAGTGACCCTGTGGTTTATTTCCTTTTTAGTTGGGTCTCTGGATTTCATTGTCCCGTCTTTCTCTGTTTCCCCCATGATGCATGCTGATCCAGTGGACAATCTAACGTGGGTCGCTGAATGTCATTGGGTGCAGGGATGTTTAAATCCTATGGCTTTTTAAAAAATATTTGTCCCAGAAGAAGGTTGACAATTTATTTATTTATTTATTTTGCAATAGATGCACACAGATGGTGGCAACTGAACTGATTAACTTACCACCTGGAAGGGAGAGGTTTTTCTGTGCCCTATATCCACAGTGACTGCAGGCATTGTATTTCTTTTTAGTGTTCCATATTGGGTTGGAAAAACAGTGTAACATATCTTGTGACTATTATCTTGGACTAAGTGAAGATATCCATGTTGAAGAGCAGAAAATATAAACTGGCTCATTCTGTTATTAGTGATGCTCTTTGTTGTTTGCTTTTTTTAGTGTTTTTAAGACTTCCTGTATGATCTTCATAGGCTAAGCTTTGGTCCATTGAAAATTAACCTTATCATGTTGTAGGTGAGAGACTTGGTTTGAATTTGGCATTACGTTGTTTCTGTATTTTATGCTGTGACTTTATTAAGCAGTTTTTTAAAAGTCTCTCCCTATATATTACTTAATCTAGGCATTTATAGATGGTTAAATCTCCACCTTGATAGCTATTCCTGTTTTGAACTGACACTCGGTCTCATCTATTGCTAAATTGACACTTGACTTGTATTTGATCTTTGATACCTTTGAAAGCTTTATAAGAGAGAGGGATGGATGGTAAGGAGTTCTATTGAGTTCTAGATTGCTGCAGATTCAGCCCAGATTGACACCTGTTTGATGTCCCTTGTGTAAAGTAAGTTTGGCATTGTTACAATTCTAGAAGACCAGCATCCCTATCACCAAAAACTACCATCACAGTTAGCAGTCTTGGTCTCAGCAGAGGCCAATGATTTAATGGTAAAGAAGACTGAATTACCTTGTCCCTTTAGGGGGTCCCTCCAGGTTCCAGCACAATGGTGGAGGTGCTCTGCCTATGTACGTGTTCGGTGGTAGAAGACGTTTTACTCTAGGACTGGAACTAAAATTAACAAGTGGTACAGAGGTAACTGACTTTTCTCCTGGGCAAAATGTGAAATCCTCAGGCTTACCTCAGAAAAATGATCAGGCATCTCATTTGTTTTCTTTTTGGTAGTGCAGAGAGTGCGCATTTGCCTATTGTGGACTGCTACTTAAGACAGCAATTTTTCTCATGGGTTAATTCTCTTCCTAACCTCAATTCTAAACCCTCCCTGTAGACTACATGAAAAGTAACATTACAGCAGGCTAAAAACAAACCAACCAACCTTACTTCAATGACATGAATGAGGCATTTGCTTGGTTATGTTCTCTGTTTCTGTCTGTTTTTATTTCCATTCCCTCATTATAGGAATTTCACATTTAATACCAACCAATCTTCTATTTATTATTTCTTCAGGTCTATGTTTGCTTCTCCTCCTGGTTTTGTGTTACGTGGAAATTTGTTGAGGTTCTCTGGGGGAAGGTGTATTGTGTTATATTGAACACAGGGGTGAAGAGGGTTTGAACGGAAAGCTCCTGGAGAGAGGGAGGTGGTAGTGTCCAGGATCTCTGGATAGCATGTTGTATTTTTGAGAATACTTCTCATGAGCAGAGGTGATTAGTTTTTCAGCTTTTCATTTTGTTTAGATTATAAACAGTAGTCAGTGTGCTCTCTTTATCTGTCCAGTTCTTACCCTCTTTCTTCAGAGCATGAGAATCCTGGCCAGGTATGGTCTTCTGTGGGAATAAGATGTGAAGAGGCAGTAGGGAGAAAGAGACATTTACTTTACCCACTCCTCTAACACAGGCTGTTACTCATCTCTCAGCATGCAGCTGCCAATCAGCCTGAAGGAAGCCAGATCCTCCCAAAAAACATGGCTATCAAATTTGCCAAAATATGCAGTGCAGCTGCAAAATAACATACACACACACACACACTGCGTTATTGCGGACCATATATATGACAAGCAGAACCCAACTAGAGAAAACACAATCCGTGGTCACCCACTGATTTGGACTTTGAAGCCAAAATGAGATTTTTGGGGGGAGGTTTAAGTTTACGTAGGCGCAGAGAAGCTCTACTGTATATAAAATAAATAATTACATGTTTATAATTGGTAGAACATCTTCCATACAAATTTGATCACAAAGCATTTTATAGAACTTTCATAAATAAAGCCACTTTAGAATAATAAATAATAGCAGGGGAAAGAATGTGCATAGTATAGCAAGGGAAAACAGATACTTTTAGCTAAGGTTTGAAATGACTGCAAGTTGCTGAAGGAGAGAGACACAGGAAGGCTTTTTTGATGGCAGGAGTAGCAGAAGTAACCTCACTTGCACTGAGAGAGACAAAAAATGGAGGATCAGAGAAGTCTGGTGAACTACTGATGGGCACAATCTGTAAGAAACCATGTTAAGTGAAATCCTGAAGATGTACAGCCTGCTAGATTAGACGCTAATACCAAGTAGGCAGGGTGGAGAACTAAGGGCTAGTCAGATTACTTAAAGTTCCTAGAAATGCGTTATCAAATTCCTCCTACAAGAACATAAGAATGGCCATATTGAGTCAGACCAAAGGTCCATCTAGCTCAATATCCTGTCTTCCAAGAGTGGTCAATGCCAGGTGCACCAGAGGGAATGAACAGAAATGGTAATCATCACGTTATCCATCACCTGTTGCCCCCCAAAATAGATTATTGCAATTGTTTAAACTATTTCATGGTGAGAAATTCTATGTGAGAAATGTTCTCTCTTTCACATTCCATTGCCCATCCATAATTTCCACCAAGGAAGTGTAGAATATTAAATAGCAAATTGTCAGTGTGTGTAGAAAGCTCTATATATCTTTAGCACAAAAAGTGGAAGGCAAATCTTTCTGGAAACAGATCTGCAAATTGAAAAATAAGAAGGAAAAAAAGTTTGTATAAATCACAAGAACATATAATGTATCTTGTATTACACCCTTTGTATCCATTAGTGGGTATTTCCCATCTATTTTCTCTCACGGGCATTCCCCAGAAGTCATAAGCAGAATTAGTCACTCCTAGAAATTCAAACTGTGCTCCACAAGACTTCGGAGCAACTTGTTAAGTAGTGTACAGGAGCCAGTTTAATGAGGAAGGAAAAAATCAGACCAACCATCAGATGGATTAAGTAGGATAAAATTAAGTAATCAGAACTACTAGTTTCTTTGCTGGGTGTCATTTTAAATGAAAGCTTAGGCCTGTGTGTCCACTAAGCAAAAACTGACAAGTACAGGATGCTGACTCATTGAAGCTACTGTGGTTTTATTTTGCTTATGGGAGTGCATTAGAAGTACAAAATTAGCCACAGTATTCTGTTAAATTTTGCATTGTGTAGCATTGCATGTGTAAATTTCTTAAACTTTAAAATGGTGCTAAAGCCATTCGATGAGTGTGTGAGCCAATCCCTCTCCCGTAAGTTTTACTAAAATCAAATGAGACATTGCAACTAACACCCAATTTGTTCTGTCTGTTCTGCATAGATATTCAAGCTTCCATGGAAATGTTCACAAGAGAAATGGCTTGTCTGTGTGTCATTGGCCAAAATTGAGCTCTCCCACAAAAATGTCTAGTGCTGGCTGCTGCCTTTCACCCATCAGCTGTCCGCATGTCAGTGGCACTATATTTATATAATATTTAAAAATCTGAGCCTCTTTCAGGTGGAAAGATTCTGTTTTGCATAAATATCAAATATGATATCGAAATTTTATTTCAACTGTATGGCACCCATCACCATGGTTATCTAGGTGCCATACAAAGCTTGAGCTGAGACAGTCAAGATCTCCGAGATGAAGCAGCGTGCTTCCCTACAGGTGTACCAGTTAGCTAGAAAACCAAGATCTCAGCAGCTGCAAGCACTTGGACAAAAATATGTTACCACAGTATTTATTTCAGTTCTCATATCACTGATTTCTTCTTTCTCTCTTCCTCTTCCTAATTGTATGTGGATTTTCTTTTTTTAATGTATGCTGTGGTATGTACTTTTATTAGTGAAGGCAAGGTCAAACAAATGTGCCTTGCACTTAGAATGGAAGATAGTGAAGCTTAAAATAGTTCTTAGATTCTGCCAGAATTCATTCTAGTGTTGGATCAGCCTCCAAGAAAGCTGTCTCTTGCATAAGTGAATTATTCTTCCAGTACACAATTCCATTGCACCCGAGGAGCAAGGTTATAATGGTGGTCCTCCTGGTGTTTTAGATGATTTTTTAGGTATTGTAGACCCAAATCCTAAAGCATTTTGAAAGTATGTGTGGAAATCTTCAACTAGATAGGCAGGGTGGATGCAAGGATGTTTCATGCCATAGGCGAAACTTCCAACTTGCACTCCTTCCAAGCCCTGTGGCAGCTCTCCAACTTGCACCCCCTCTGCCCTCCCTAAGGTGCCCCCCCATGGTAGCTGCCCCCCTCCGCCCTGAGGCCCCCTCTCCCGCCCCCGCAGCAGCTCCACCCAGCCCGGGGAGCCATGCGGCAGCTCCCCCCAGCTCACCTCTGCTCTGCCTCCTCCCCGAACACGCTGTTGCTGCTCCACTTCTCCTGCCTTCCAGGGAGGGAAAGAAGCGGAACAGGGCGGCGTGCTTAGGGGAGGAGGCAGAGCAGAAGTGAGCTGGGGTGGGGATCAGTTCCCCTGTGTGCCACGCCCCTCCCATACTTGCTGCAGGTGGCCCTCCCTGCGCCCCCCTGCCCCAGGTCCCTCTGCCTAAATGCCGCCGCCGACTGGGGCGGCCGAAGATGCGGCCACCGCGGTTGGTGCTGAAGGACCTGAAATGCCACTCCCCAAATGCTAGCGCCCTAGGCAGCCGCCTAGGTTGCCTAATGGGTTGCACCGGCCCTGTAGATAGGATATTCTTTGGCTAGCCAATGTAGTGATTTGAAGATATCTTTGAAGTTTGTCCACAGTATTAGTTGTAGTTTCCTGTGGGCTACTGTTTCACGCCAAAGTAGGCGACATTGCTGTAGTCCAGTTGGGAGGTAACAAAGGCATATATTATTACCAAGGCCTAATCATCCGCCAGTAGTAGGGGCAGACTCTCATTCAGCTATAAATGGTGGAATCCTAGAAAAAACATACTCCAGCTAAGGCCTCACCAGTGCTGAATGGAGCAGGACAGTTACCTCCCACGTCTTACATGTGACACTTTTTTTAATACACCTCAGAATATTAGACTTTTTTCGCATATTGGATCACATTGTTGACTCATATTCAATTTGTTATCCACTGTAAATCTGAGATCCTTTTCAGCAGTGCTACCACCTAGCCAGTTATTCCCCATTTTATAGTTGTGCATTTGATTTTTCCCTGACATTGGCCACTCTCAGAAATCCCAGAGATCCTCCACACCCAAAAGAGCAGTGTTCCCCAGTTTTACCTTAAACCATCACCCATATAAACTACACAGCACTTGTAATTAAATGAAAGAAGGTTTATTTAAGAATGAATAGAGATCCCACTAGGAACAACAGAGAGTGATGCAAACAAATGATTATAATAAAAAACAAAATCATAAAACACAAACTAGGGCCTACTCTTTAAAAGTTTCCTTTTCTATCTAATAAAGTAGATTTCAGTCTGTTGCAGAGCTGGTTGGCTTCCCAGGAACCAGGATCCAAACTTTCATGAAAGTTGCTCAACAAAATGAATGGATACAGAGTGTTTCTCTCTCTCTCTCGACCACAATACTGTGCTTAATTATCTATGAGATGACAACTCCAAATGTGGAATTACATTTCCATACATTTAGTTTTAAACAATTTTATTCTTTTCTTTATTTGTTCTGCATGGTTTGTTTAGGAGTGTTTTTTGCATTTATTCATTCCACTTTAAGGGTAAATGAAATAGTATATTTGGTTTACTATTCAGTTATTGCAGACATGGTGAATTTGTACAAGAATAGTGCTATCTTAAGTATCTGTTCTAATAGTGATCTGTGACCACTAATAAACACCAAATAGTCATGTGGCGATTGTTCAGATCTTTGGTGTGAGATAACTAGCAAGTGAAAAAGATTACAGCACACATTGTGTATAGGGTTGCAAACTCTGACTGAAGCTTTCTAGGAGATTTTTTTTCCCCAACATGACATGTCATTTTCTTAAAATATCCTATTAAAATCTCCTGGATTGCTTTCAGTAGTCACCGGGAGATCGATGCCGATTCTGGAAGACTCCAGGCCAGTCCTGAGGGTTGGCAACCCTAATTGTGTATATGGCATGTTCACAACAGTAGTGCATGGCAGTCTAATCAATGCAACCACTAACACAGCATTAGATTGACTTACATTTCAGAATTTGTGAAGGAAAAACCCGAGTTGATTAAACATAATCAGTGCCTTGTGTAGGCCTGTGTGTCATGTGGGGATAATTTCATAAAGAATGAACAAAAAATTTGCAGATACAATCTTTTATGGTAACCAGGTCTCAATATAGTAGATTCTATCAGTGACAATATAGCAGTATATTACTAGTTAAAAAGTGTATTATTCTCCTTTACAAGTAAGAAGAATTACCTAGCTTGCATCCTCCTGCAGATTTTAAAGCCCTACTTAATGAGATACTCAATACTACATTTGGACAGCTGTCAACAAATTAGTCTGTACTCCTACATGTGTGTTACTGTTAAAATGCTGGTGATAAAGACTACATATTAAGAAAATAATTAAAATCTTAGAAAATGTTGACTTCAATAATTCTAAAGGCATTGAAATATAAATGTTATTTATAGAAATATGGGAAACACTTGGGTATGTTGGCATGGCTGCCAGAGAACGAGTAACCCAGAAGTAGCGAATGGTGAACAGAAAACCATGTTAAAACCGAGGACTAGGTCAAACAGTTGTTCAAACCGAGACGTGCCACAGGAGAGCGATCTACAATCATGTGAAGAGGAAGCAAACAGAGATTTAATCCAGGAAAACCAAGATGGTAACATTTCTGAAGACTCTGACAAATTAAGGTAACGTTTGGGGTTTTATTATATGTGTTCCTGATGGAATTGGCTTCTATTTGAATGTCTCAGTATATTCAAAACATTTTAAAAAATGAATATTAAAAACTAACCCAGCACCCTATATTTGTCTAAACAGATAAGCACATTACTGTTTTACAGAGGATCATGCCATACCAGATCATTTTGACTTCAGATATCCTTATACAGGTGGCTTCCTCTTTAAATATTGTGTGCTACATATGTGGCAAATGCTACCGTGTGCTAGATGTATATCCATTCTCTAGTTATTGAAGCTCTTTTTCTCTTTTTCTATATGAGAACATTTTGAAACTATTGTATGAGTATTTAGTCCTCTTTTTATTCTCACCTATATTATCTAGAAATATTGTATCCCTTTGAGGGAAAAAGATACTGCGTGAAAGCACAAGTCTTTGTTATTTTCTACTACCAATTTTCAGCTTTGTGGGTGCTTGTGAATTTGATGCTTGTGAAAGGAATAGGATTTAAAATAGATCTGTACACAGAACAGGAACAATGGCTGTGCAAATGTAGATTTACCAGTGTTGCCCCCACTATGCACCATAGGTGCTGGAACTAGGGATGTTAGGGGTGCTGCTGCAGCCCTGGCTTGAAGTGTTTTCCTTTCTATACAGGATTTACAGTTTGGTTCAGTGACTTTCAGCACCACCGCTATACAAATTGCTCCAGCACCCCTGCTATGCACTTCAGTCCCAGTGAACTAAGTGGTCCAGCTATCGCACTGAACATAATGCACTGTCTGACCCTTTGATCCTTGGCCTCAGCTTAAATTGCCAACGAGGATCCTAATTGTGATTAGTTTTTATGATGCAAGCACCAATTCATTAGGAACTAGACTAAGTCCATTAACTCGCTTTATATAGGACACAGAGTAGCCATCAGATTTGTTTACCTGCCGCGTCCGCAGGTTCAGCTGATTGCGGCTCCCACCGGCTCACTGCTCCAGGCGAACGGGGGCTGCAGGAAGCGGTGCGGGTCGAGGGATGTGCTGGCTGCCCTTCCCGCAGCCTCCATTGGCCTGGAGCGGCAAACTGCGGCCAGTGGGTGCCGTGATCGGCCGGACCTGCAGACATAGCAGGTAAACAAAGCGACCCGGCCCACCAAGGGCTTTCCCTGGACAAGCGGTGGACCAGCTTTGAGAACCACTGCTGCAGATCACAGGCAGGGGGTGATGCTGGTGTAGTGTTTACAAACTGCTCCCGGCACGATTTGTTCCAGGTAGCAGTTACTGATCTCTGGGTATTGGTTTTTGCTGCCCTGTCATAATTTGTAGTCTGGCTAAGAATATAAGAATGGTCGTGCTGGGTCAGACCAATGGTCCCTTTTGACAATGGCTAATAATAGATGCTTCAGAGGGAATGAACAAAACAGGCAATCATTGAGTGATCCACTCCTTGTCCACTCCCAGCTTCTGGCAAAAAGAGGTTAGAGACACAAGGATGTGGGCACTCCAGTCACAAACTGCTACCGTTGTGAAATCTCTATTTTAAATTTAGACACAAATAAAGAAAGGTATTTTTGCAGTTTGGAAATGCATTCTACAGAGCTAATCCTTAGCACTATTAGATATAAAACCCTGGATGGAGATGATATTCTTTATTAGTGTCTTTCTTTTATAAATTAGGCCATACAATTTCTATATTAAACAAACACTGAATGGACACAAAACACTGAAAACAGCATAACACATTGTAAACAGTATTTGGAATACTACGTATACTTTTTAAACACAAGCTATTAGGTAGAAAAATTACCATTGTTCCTTATACAGACTTCCCCCATTGTCACTGTTATGCCTATTGAACTACTAGTTTTCAACACAAAATTTGCAGTTCTGCACACATGAGCACACTTTCCTCTGATCTTATTTCAGCGATATTTTCTCAGGCCTTTTCCTCACTGTTAAAACTGAAGTGCCTTGACCTCACTATGTTTTTACCTCCGTATAGCTCACATACCTTAGTTAGTTTGAGGTAAAAAAAAAAAATCACTCTTTTTAGCAGTGAGAAAAGGGCATAACGGCTAGATTCATACAGAGACTTAGTGTTTATCTAGAAAATCACAGGAACAACGCTGCAATTCACAAAAGCTGTGTTAGGTGCCCGTACTCCCTACACAATGAATGAGGAGAAATTGGCTTCTAAGAATGTGATTCACAAAAGCCAGCTCACTAGCTGGACTCCCCCAATGTAGCCAGTGGAAGATGCCAATGAGAGGCACGTGTCCTAAACCTTGCCCCTCTCACAGAAGTTGGGACTGCAGGGAGGCATCTATCCCTGCTAGCTATCCGCAACTGGGAACCACTCTCCTGGACTCGGGGGTCTTAGGCGCCTAAGCTGTTTTGTGTCAGAATGAGCTAGGCAGGTGCCACTTCCTGTTTTCCCCCATGACCCTGCCCATGCTGCTCCCCTTCCCGACCTCCCTCCGCCTCCCTCCCCCGAAGCATGCGAGACCTCAAGGCAGCCTAGGCTGGCCCAGGACTCAGGGAGGTTGGGGTCATCTTGTGGGCCAGTGCTCAGGTCAGCTCAGGGCCTGCTGGCCAGCAGGCTGTGGATCCGGCCAGCAGCCCGGAGTACTACTGTTTGGGCCAGATGGTGGGCCAGAGCTCAGGGCAGCTGTGGCGGGTGGGCTGGGCCTCGGGCCTGCTTGGGCATTAACTCACAGCTTTAGCATGTCTATGTAGACCAGCCTTTAGTAAGTAAAGGGAAGAGAATAAGGGAAATTGAGTGGGGGAAACGCACATGCACGTGTACCCACACACACTGCAGACATTCAAATGCAAATACTTTTGATTATGTCCTCCCCAAAATCAGTATCGGAGTTGTCAAGCCACAAACAATAATGGTGCATTTAACATTTCTGAGTCAGCATTATAGTGTGTCTCCTCGCTGATAAGAAAATGTTTTTACTGTGGGGTAATGTTAGTTGGGAATTAGTCCTGCTTTGAGCAGTGGGTTGGACTAGATGACCTCCTGAGGTCCCTTCGAACTCTGATATTCTATGATTCTATGACTCTGTGAACGAACATGCATTAGCTTTCCCATTGTAAAAACATAGTGGAGATAAGACACGATAGTTTCACGAAATTCAAACTAGGTTAGGTCAACAGTGTGTCCCCTGCCAAACCAATTCAAATGCTGCCCCCTGACCCAACTGCTTGACCCAGCTGTGCAGTCAGTCCACCCTGGCCCTGGCCACACAGCAGGGAATGCGGCCTAACCCTGCCCACGTGAGGGCACCGGGAAGCTTCAGTGCATGTTACTGAGCATGCTCCGTATCAGCAAAGCGGCTTGTGAGGTCACATGGACACTTGGAGTTGTTGCCAAAAACTTTGGACACCGGGTAAGAACAAAAGGGGAGAGGGCCCTATGCGCAATGCGTTTGCACTGGGTGAGGGAGCGCTGCAGTTTAACCCCTTGGCTGCTGGTAGATGGCTCCTTTCTTTGTCCGCCTCACATCATGGTTGCCGCATGGGGTGGCCGGTCTGAGCTGGGAGCACCCCTGGCTGCAGAGGTCCGAGTGTGTCGGAGGGTTGTCATGGTGACTGGTAACAGGGCACTGTTGTAGCAGAGGATCATGGGCCTGACATCGAGACCCCCTTCTCCCCCATCTGCTGATGTGAGGCAGGGGGCTGAGGAAACGGGTAGGAGTAGGCCCTGTGTTGAGGGAGCTCCCTTGCTCTGTCCCTGGCTGCCACATGGGGGTGTGTCTCAGCTGAACTGGGCTGGTCTGATCAGGTGTGATGGTGAATGTAGCTGAGCCGGTTCCATGGCCCCAGTGGAGGCAAAGCTCCTCTAGGCCCAACTGGCACCAGGGCTGTTCATCTGCCTTGAGGCTAGGTCACCTGCCACTACTGCTCTCCGGGCCAGAATGGTAGAGGAGTGGGACTTTCAATAGCTGGGAGCCAGGTAGATAATAGTGATGGTCTGTTTTAAGCACTGTGGTCACTTGATGTTTTCACACTTGCAGGAAATTGTGTGCGCATGTGAGGCAATAATTATTTAGTGACCATCTCTGATCAGTTCTCAAGCAGTGTTTTTCTTACATTGCCTAGCTGTACATTTTGATTACTATTGCTGGAAATGTTTTTCTATTGGTCGGTGCATGTACAGCGAAAACAGTGGTGACTCATGTTTACTGATAAAAATCCTTCCAGGCTTAACGACCGACACTAATGTTCCTGTTTCAGTAACTCTTTACATGTTGCAGAGCTCTCTGACATGCAAGCTCAAATCAGTCACCTATGGAAATGAGCAAGGGAGTGTTTCTTGCCAAGTCTCAAAAAAATAGAAATGGCTCTGCCTTTCAAAACAAGCCCAACCCATTTCAGAGGAAGGGAAGTGGGAATATTTATACAAATTCCATATTTTTATTACTAATGTAAATACACACAAATGTAGTATTTTATTAGGTGCAATGTGTAACAATGTTGTATGCAGCAAAACTAGTCCTAGAAATAAAAAAAGGGGTAGAGGAGTGGGACTTGCATGCAGAATCTGCCCCCCACGCAACCTTCAAGGAGCTTGGGTAGAGGAGTGGGACTTGCATACAAAATCTGCCCCCCACCCAATCTTCAAGGAGCTTGGGTGGAGGAGTGGGACTTGCAATGCAGCATCCATCCTGCAAACTCAGTGGGTTTTTCTGCATCTTTTCCGGGCTGTAGGGGGGAGACTGTGGGTTTCACCCCCCCCCCCTTACTTGGCTTGGGAGTGCACCCCTCAGTGCCGCCTCGCAGTCACAGGCGCACCGGGGAACAGCTGCACCAGCAGTTTTGGGTGAGTGCGGCCCTCAGAGCCCCACACAAACACCCGGAGAATGCAAATACTGAGCTCGTTATATGCCCCGTGCAGGTTCCGGGGCGGCTGAGGAGGCTGGAGGCGGTGTGTGCTACTCAGCTTCCCGGGTTCCCGTGGACTCCCAGGAGGGGACTGGCGAACCCGGGAAGCTGAGTAGCACATACCGCCGCCTCAGCCACCCCGGAACCTGCATGGGGCATAACAAGCAGCCAACACTTCCGGCGGAAGCGGGCTCGCGGCCGGCCCTAGCCCCGGCCCCCGAACACCGAACTCGGTGACATTTAGAGCAGCTTTACAGACGCACGAGCCCCGGGCTGCGTCCCTGCGGGGGAGTGCGGGCGCGAGGCGGGCGAGCCGGAGCCAGCGCGAGGCTGCCCGAGGAGAGGGAAAGTCTCGCGGGGAAGCGGCCCGTGAGGCGGGCGCGACTCCTGCTTCCCAGGCAGCAGCAGCAGCAGCAGGGATCCCGGCTGAGCAGCAACCGACGCGGTGAGTCCTTTCCCCACTGCGCGGCCGCAGGCGAGAGAGACAGAAACGGGGTTTTCTTCAAACGCTGCTTGGGGTTTGTGCGGCTCTTTAAAGTCACCCTGGAAGAGTGTTCGCGGAGGCTGTTTGACTGGGTGCTCTTTTGCCTTCGTTTACTCCTTTTCTGTGTCAGGACTGAATAGTCTATAAATCCGTACTAGGTTGGAACGGGAACCAGATACACAGACTTGCGTGATTTTGCATTAACCTTGTTGGAAAGTTTTATAAACGCTATAAAGAGTGTCTTTTCTGCTAGAGGTAGATTTAGCGTATAAATCAACTAGAATATTGCATTCAGGTATTTTAGTGTAATTATAAATCTTGTCATTTTAACATTTACAGGTAGGTTACAAACATCAATTAATCCTCACCACACCCATTTTAGTAACCTAACCTCAGTTTAATAAGTGAAGCACAGAGCTGTCATGTGACTTAGACAAAGTCTACTGTTTTGTTCCCTTATTGAGAGTCAACTAATAGCACCAGAGCATCCTATCCATGGGTAAGTGTCTGAAGAGTAAAAATGAAAACAAGAGAAGGCTGTTTTAGGGTTATTAAAGAAGTAAAAACCTTCCTTTTTTTTAAATGGAGACAAACTTAAAACTTGTTTGTACATATTTTATCTGCTGCGAGTACGAGATGCAAGTGATGCTGAAGATCACTTTACTATCTCAGTTATGGTAGATACAGACATTTTTCCATCTGGTTTAGTTTGTATATAGTCAATTTCACTGTTGCCCTATATTCAGTTTGCCCTGTTTGGGGTCTTCAGATAACATTTGTGAGAGAGACTTTTTTTATTTAAAGATTCGGAGACCAGAAAATTGACAGTGGGGTCCAAGGAAAATCTGGTATCTGAAACTTTTGATTCATTTTTCTAATGCTGATCAGATTTCAGTGTCCTTTTATTTAGAGCTAAAAATGTAAATGGCATTTCAATAACTGTCCATTCCCTCAGAAAGTTCGCAATCTAAAGGAACGGAAAAGTAAAATACATAGAACAAAATGGTGTTTGTCAGGTTTAGCAGAATATGTAGATTTTCAGAAATGTCCTGCAGGAGTTGGACTCAGGATTCATTAATTGAGAGATTGCCAAAATGATAGGAGTGATTAAAGGCAAACGCTGAAGGGAACGATAGGAGAGGTGCTAAGGTACAATGTATAAAGCTGGGAGAAGTGTAGCAGAAAAGAGGTGCAGTCCATGTCTATTATTGTAAATACACTTCACAATATTAGAAATGATTTCTGGATTTGTATTTTTATTTCTGATGCGTATAACTTTTTCTGTGCTATCTATAAAGGACTAGAAGTCCCTTCTCTGGATTAACTTAAAACTGAAATGGATAAAGCAATGGAATAATGATTCTTAGACTTGTGCATGACTGTTGGTTAATCCCAATGGCGTTTTAGGGTATACTTGGTATATGAAAGAGCAGGCGTCTAAGAGAGCAATTTTAGCTTAAGCATTAGTTTGTAGAATGAAAAAGTTTGAGAACCACCATGTTAGGAAATAGACATTGTAGCTAAGAATCTTGCACTGGCTAGATGATCTCATACATCTTCATATCGAAATTTTCTGACATTGAGAACATCCAGAAGATATTTTGTGTCAAAATATTGTACCTTTTGGCAAAAATATACTCATTCATCCTCATGAATGTACTTACATATTTATGTATTTCAAAGCCAGGGTATGTTTCAGCGAAAGACAAGCAAGTCCACTGGCCCTTTGGCTAGTGCAGAAGAGTCACAGAAGAAAAATACTGCAATGATAAATTTGACTAGACGTGAAAAGGAAAAATATATTCCCAGTGATGAACCTTCTTCAGCAAGTGCAGCTGGTGACCAGAAAGAGAAACCTACGTTAGGAACCAAAAAAGAACGTGCACATTCAGGACACGGAAAAGCTGCTCAGGCACATCAACTGAAGGCATCCCCTATCAGCCCCGATTCCCATAAAAACTGTGAAGTAAAGCTGTCGGCGTCAAGTAGCTCTTCAGCAAAGGAATCCTCTGTAGACAAGTGAGTTTTTTATCGAAAGTTAGCTGTAAATCAGGTATTTTAATTTCTGTTTTTAATATTAATGTAACTAAAATAGGCATAAATGCCAAAGGAATTAATAGTTGCGTGTAGGTAATTAGTGTTCATTATTGCTGCATGACACTTAGCTTGAATCTTTCACTTCCTGAGTTGAAGGGATTTGGCTGCGTCTCAGTAACCTGTGGGTAGATGGATCTCTTGGTACTCCATAGCAGTCCCCTTTGCCCAGTCTAGAAGAAGTGCTGATGAGTTTTGAAGACCTTTAGGCTGGATGCAGGGCCTTGAGAATTGTAGGAACACAAGGTGGTACTGTAAACCAAGGGACTAATCTTATAAACATGTAATTCTAGGTGCAGAGCTAACTACTGGGAATAGGAATATATTTTATTATCTTTAAAACTTTTAGTATCTGTTATGAAAGAATGCTTTGTGCTCTGATGTTTTGTACTCTGTGGAAGTTCTGTCTGCAAGGACCGCAAGAGTAGATGGGTTTAAACATCATCTGCAATCTTTAAAAGGAGAAATTAAAGAAAAATGGGGAGGTGGGCAGATGGCAGGATGGGAACTAGTCGATCATTTTGTGAGCACCCTCTGCTGGATCTTCAGGATTAGTTTAATTAACTAGTTTTATTCCAAGAACTTTTCCAACCCTGTGTATTTCTAGAGTTTTGATCTGTTGACCCTGACCTTTTAAAGAAGGGTTTGACTTAAATATAGAGGAATGCTAGTATGTGAAGAAAGAACATTTTGCTTCCCTCAAGAACAAAGGCAAAACTCTAAGACCTGGTGTACACTAGAAAATTAGGTTGGCATAAGATAAAATCCACACCCCTGGGTGGTGTAGCTAAGCCAACCTGAGTCCCTGCATTGACACTGGAAGGATTCTTCCAACGACCTTGCTACTGCCTCTCAGGGAGGTGGATTACCTACACTGATGGGCGAATCTCTCCCATTGGCATAGGTAATGTCTATACTGAAGTGCAACTGGCATAGCTGCAGCAGCAGCACAGCTGTGCTGCTCTAGCATTGTGAGTGTAGACAAGCCCTTATTGAAATTAGAGCAGGATCAGAAATAATCCAATCTCTTTCTCTATATCTATATACACACACCTTTACCTCAATATAACGCTGTCCTTGGGAACAAAAAAATCTTGACCACGTTATATCGAAATTGCTTTGATCCTCTGGAGTGCACAGCCCCCCTCCCGCACCCGAGCACTTCTTTACCACATTATATCTGAATTTGTGTTATATCGAATCGTGTTATATCAGGGTAAGTGTGTGTGTGTGTGTGTATATATATATGTACACACACACACACACATCAGGCGCAAATCCGTGATCTCTTACTTGCATAAGAAGTAGGATAAAGTTGGGGATTTGCTTCAAAGACTCCATAAGAGAAACTGGTATCCTCAAAGTGGGAGGGCTGTGGGAATCTTTAGGGAAATGAACCTATTGAAGTTTTAAATTGGTATTTATAAATAGTGGAAAGTGAAAAGAAAAGAAAAAATATGGCTGCTCCTTTTCCTTCATATAGACTGATAAAATGGTAGAGCAAGGGAGTGCTTTAGCCTAATTATTCTGTGACCCATGCCTTTATTTACTAAACAACAATGTGGACAGTAAGTACAAAGTTATTCATTTCCTGATGATATTTTCTAAGGTGCTTATCAAAAAGCATTATTTCTAATTTTAGTTGAGAAAAGTGAATAAATATGAACATTGGCTTGAAAATGCGACTTCATGTTTTCACAAACTTGCCATTTAAGTAAATTAATCCCCTTAAACAAGTATTGCAATTTTATGCATTTGAAACTTCTAGCATGTAAATAGTTTTTCTGTTTTCTCGTAGATTGATCTCATAGACTTCATGAAGTCAGCCTCCTCTATTTTTAATTTATTTTAATTTTTTTAATTAGCTGTTGCTGTATAATAAAGGCTTTTGTGCTTCCATATAATTTATGCAGTTGAGTATCTAGACTTATCAGTATTATGAATAATACAGCTAATCATCACCATCATTAAAAAGGATTTACATAATCCTCCCTTAAGATCTCATTTTAAAAATGTAAAATAAAAATGGTAATTAACTACTGAAAATGGAATAAAACCAGAACTCTTCTCTCTCTCCCCTTCCTCCCCTCCCCCATACAGTATTTTGAATACTGTGGTCTCTGTCCTGGTAACGCTTCTTTTAGTCCAGTTGAAGTAAATGGAGACTATCAGATTAATTGTTTTGCAGGATTGGGCTATTGTGTCGTTGTCTCCGTCTTCATCCCGCCCCCCCCTCACATTTGTAGGGTATTAGTTTGTTTGTGTTTAATTTTTTTACATGATCATTCTTTTTTCTTTGGCCACTCTGAAAATTCTTGGTCTGCCTTAATTTGTGGTATTCTCATCCTTACCATTTCTCCTCTTTGAACTTCTGTTACATTATCTGTTAAGATTCCTACAAATATCTGGGGTTATTTTTATCCTGGTGTGTAAACATGCAGATCTCTCTCCCCCTTTTAAAGTTCTTGGATACCATTTTCCTTCCTGACTGTTTTTACAATAGAACAAAATCTGCTTCATCTAAATGTTGTTATGTAAGAACTACTATTAATGTATGTTTGACTTTAAAGTAGAAGATTTACTTACAGGCTGTTTGGGGTTCTTGTTCTATTCAGGTAATCTTCCTTTATGCCCATAGTATTCTCAAGTTTTCTAATAGCACCTGTTTTGAGAAGAAATTTCTGCCTCTTCCTTTGACCCAGATACACTGAGAAATTGCAGTGGGGGCAACCTTTTTTGTGTACACTCAACCTGAGACTGTGTTTCGCTCTAAATTTTAAAGCAAGTGATGCTCACGCCAATTTTGCAGATGCTCTGCAAGCGGAAAGTGGGGCAGTATCCTAAAAGAATTGGATATTATCTTGCCCTGAAATCAATAACTATTACATTAAAAAAAAAAAAGTTCCTGGAAAAAAAACATTTTTTAGACTGCTAAGTCGAACACTGGAAATGTAGTGTCAGAAGTTAGGTTGCTCATTTAACTTAAGTTCACCTTTTCTTTTTCTTTTGTATACAGGCTGTTAATTAAAGCCTGTATTCCAGTGCATTTTTTTTCCATAGGACCCTGCCTCATTCAGTGCACAGATTGGATAGTGATAAGAGAATGAGGTAGTGGTCCAATATTTTTATTCTTATAACTCTTAGTGATCCCGTATCTTTTTACTGATCACCATCCAAAGCTGCTGTCAATACAGAGTTATTCATTTCCTCCTGGCCTTTTGTAGGGCACTCATTCCCGTAATACCAGAGTGCCTCACAAACATTAATGAATTGATCTCCACAGAGAGATGAGCGCATTATCCCCATTTTGCAGATGGAAACTGAGACAGAGATTTGCCTGAGGCCACACAATGAATGAGTGACAGAACCAGAATAAGTACTTGGGATTTTTAGACTCCATAGTAGGAGTTGTAGAGAAAAACAACTTGCGAGAGTAGGACAAATGTGTGAGTGCAGTTGTATTACAAGCTTGTTTGTAATGGTAGGGGGCAGAGCTCAGCAGCCCTGAGGCTCACTTCTGGTTTATGTCTCATGTTCCTAAAATCTCATGCTTCAGGGGTTCAGCTGGCCACCTGCAGGGCCCAGGAAGGGATCCTCCCCCTCACCCCACAATGTATTATGATTTTTTTTAAATTGGTCCTTTGAAGAATAAAAGATGGCCACAGCTGGAGAAATGGGACGCTGGGCAGGGTGGACCAGTGCTCTGAGGTGGCACCGAGCATTCTCTCTGGCAGGCAAGTTCTTGCTCACATGCTCAGGATCTGATTTCATATGTAGAATTGGGAAGAAATTTTCCCCCTATATCAGATTGGCAGTGCCTGCAAAGGGGGGGTTCACCTTCTACAGCATGTGGGTGCGATCGCCTGCCATGATCATCTAGGTATATCTCACTTAATCATTTCCCTGCCATTGTGGGGTGCTTAGATCTGTGGTGCACCTCGGTCCTTCCTGTTCTTTGCCCATGGCACACAATAGGCCGGTCTCCTGAGGGTGTAATACTTTAGGCTAATTTCAGTTGTTGGGTTTAATGTGTGGATGGATGCAGCATCATGTTGGTGTCCTGTGATATACAGGAAGCAGATGATCCATTGGTTTCTTGTTCATTTTTCCAGACCATACTGCCTTACTGAGAGAGATGCTAAACATCTGCAGCTCCCATTTACTTCATCCACAGTTGTTTGTGAGTACTTGGCACTCCTGGAAAGCAGGCCCTGGATGATTTAAAGTTGGGCACCTGGGAAATTTTGGAACACAATTACCTGGAAACACTTTGGATTTAAGTGACTTACTCAATATCATGTAGAAATTCTGATGGAAGCAGGGATACAAATGACTTCTGTGTGGTGTTCATCAGTCTTAACCATAAGACTGTGCTTTTTCGTCCTTCAGTCCACTATCTCATTCACTACACACCTCTCAGCTTCTGCAGCAGATGAGGCAGAGATCTTACAAACAACTTTGTTCACTGCACAACTGAGTTCCATCCATCCTGTGCACTGAATTGAAAAAATAGCATGTGATCATGTAACTATGAAGTATCCTAATGTATATGCACAGGAAAGCATAGCATTTGAAAGTTTAGAAATGGCAGAGGTGCTGCTTTGTTTTGGTTTTCACCAAGAAGGTTGGTGGTGACTGGACGTCTCTCATATGAATGTGAGTGAAAATGAGGTAGGATCAGAAGAGGCAGAAAAAACTAGGGGCAGAAAAAGTTAAAAATTACTTGGACAGATTAGATGTCTTTAAGTCACCAGGGCCTGATGAAATGTATCCTAGAATACTCAAGGAGTTGACTGAGGAGATATCTGAGCCACTAACGATTAACTTTGAGAAGTCAGGGAAGACATGAGAGATTCCAGAAGACTGGAAAAGGGCAAATATAGTGCCCATCTATAAAAAGGGAAATAAGGACAACCCAGGGAATTACAGACCAGTCAGCTTAACTTCTGTACCTGGAAAGATAATGGAGCAGATAATTAAGCAATCAGTTTGTAAACTTCTAGAACATAATAATGAGATAAGTAACAGTCAGCATGGATTTGTCAAAAACAAATTGTGTCAGTCCAACCTGATAGCTTTCTTTGACAGGGTAACAAGTCTTGTGGATGGGGGGGAAGCAGTAGACGTGGTATATCTTGACTTTAGTAAAGCTTTTGATACTGCCTCGCATGACCTTCTCATAAATAAACTAGGGAAATCCAACCTAGATGGAGCTACTATTAGGTGGGTGCAAAACTGGTCAGAAAACCATTCCCAGAGAGTAGTTGTCAGTGGTTCACAGTCATGCTGGAAGGATGGAATGAGTGGGGTCCCGCAGGGATCAGTTCTGAGTTGGTTCTGTTCAATATCTTAATAATTTAGATAATGACTGAGAGAGTATACTTATAAAGTTCGCAGATGATACCAGGGTGAGAGGGGTTGCAAGTGATTTGGAGGATAGGATTAAGGTTCAAAATGATCTGGACAAACTGTAGAAATGGTCTGAAGTACATAGGATGAAATTGAATAAGGAAAATGCGAAGTACTCCGCTTGGAAGGAACAATCTGTTGCCCATATACAAAATGGGAAACGACTGCCTAGGTAGGAGTACTGCAGAAAGGGATCTGGGGGCCATAGTGGACCACAAGTTAAATATGAGTCAACAGTGTAATGCTGTTGCAAAAAAAAGTAAACATCATTCTGGAATGTTAGGTGTGTTGTATGCAAGATACAAGAAGTAATTCTTCCGCTCTACTCTGCTCTGATTAGGCCTCAGCTGGAGTACTGTGTCCAGTTCTGGCCACCACATTTCAGGGAGGATGTGGACAAATTGGAGAGGGTCCAGAGAAGAGCAACAAAAATGATTAAAGGTCTAGAAAACATGACCGATTAGGGAAGATTGGAAAAAAATGTGGTTTGTTTAGTCTGGAAAAGAGACAACTGACATAACAGTTTTCAAGTATGTAAAAGGTTGTTAAAGGAGGAGGAAGAAAAAAAATTTTAACCAGAGGATAGGACAAGAAGCAGTGGGCTTAAATTGCTGCAATTTAAACCCATTGCTTCAAGGGAGGTTTAGGTTGGACATTAGGAAAAACTTCCTAATGGTTAGGGTCGTTAAGCACTGGAATAAATTGTCTAGGGAGGTTGTGGAATCTCTATCAATGTAGATTTTTAAAAGCAGGTTAGACAAACACATCAAGAATCATCTAGACAATTAGCCCTGCCATGAGTGCTGGGGAGTGGAGTGGATGACCTCTTGAGGTCCCTTCCAGTTCTGTGATTCTATAAAATGTCAGAATTTCAAGTGGTCAGCTTTGCATCCTAAATGTCCTTCTTTTAATATAGTTTTCTTACATGTAACTTACTACCTTTTTTAAAACAAAAAAGGGAAAAAAAATTATGTTCATTGGTAACATACCTTCCTCCCAAAAGGAAAATGGTGACTCAAAGTTTATATGTCAGTCAAACTGAACAGAATTTTCAAGGACAAATAAAAGGTACTTATCTGGCATCAGAGCTTTCTCCCTGTGACAGACTCAGGATGGGGAGGGGCGTGGGGTAGGGTGTAGAACTTGCAAGTATCTCTTATAATGGAAGGAGTTTGGTAACCTACATATATAGGTCAGTATCAGCCTTCCCTGTAATAGAGTAGGTTTCCAAAGAGAACTTGTAGAAAACGTTTGAGCTTTATTGTCATCGCTCAAGATCAAAAGGTGCTGTGAAACTTTAATATGTCTAGCTACGGATACTTGATGAAATACTATTCAAAGTCTTTGTACCTGTTAACTGCGGATTACTCTAGTGGCTGCCTGAACACCTCTGAGTATGTATACTGGAAAAAGGAGCCTGTCTATGATGTTTCTGTTAGAAATGTTTCATCATATCTTGGTGTGTACAGAAATCTATTTTCAGGTTCCTAAGTCACAGCTGGTGGAGAGTGTACTCCAAAATATATAATCTTTAATGAGAATCTGTTTTATGTGATTAACAGCTTTCCCCTTAAGACAACTCAGTCTTACCAAGATTTGTCACAGAAAACAATTGTCTATTTATAATCTATTTGCCTGAATTTTCAGGAAGAAGATTTATGGCTCTGAGTATAAATAGTTAAATAGGACTATTTAAAAGCAATTAATATTCAGATAATATGATGCTAACAATTTGGTGTCTTCCAAGGTTGTTTGAGCCTCCTTGAAGAATCTTGGTTGAGTCCTACTTTATACATAGTACAGATAATCAGTTCTATCACAGATATGAGATTAAAATTCATAAGCATAGATGTGTAAACTTGGAAATTGAATAGCATTTAGCTATGCAGACTTTCAGTCACTTAGTTTCAGGTCTTAGTAAAGTCTAAATTGAAACTGTTGTAGGTCTTCTGCTCTATAGGTGAAAGTTTGCTAGCCTCCCCTATGCTTGGCCACAGCTGAGTCTAATTTTTTTTTTCTGGCCAGTCGAGAGCAATGTTTTCTTGAAAACAAATCTTATAATCTATGCCATAACATTGTGTAACAGGCTGTTTATGGTATTACTGTTTTCAGAATAAAAGATCCCTCCTCACAATCATGGAAACTGTCCTAAAACCCTGATAACTGTACTTTTAAGCACAGTTGTGATTAGCATGTTCAGACTGGTGTGGAGAGGACTAATGAGTTAGGCCGTGAAGGTATTTCTGCAAATAATTTCAGACATTGTAGTTCATTTTTGTAAGATAAGTGGGATAGACTTGAATAAAAGAAATAAGAGCTATAAATAACAATGTTATTAAGGCTATAAATAACAAAAACCATGTTCTTTAAACTTTACCAGAGCATATCCAGTTACTACCTGACCACATCAATCCATTTGTTGTTCCTTTTCCCTCTGCCCTTCAGCTGTATGTCTTGTTCAGGGTGTAAGCTCTTTGAGGCAGGACACTACTTTTGTTTCTGTTTGAATAATGCCAGGCATATTGTGGATACTCTACTGGATGCTAATTAATAATACACAGAAGCATAGACTAGAATAATTCCTAGTAGAGACTAATTCACAGCAGTCTTTCTCATGGAAAGCAGTGTGGGGGTGTTAGGATTTTGAAGTGCAAGTAAAAGTATTTTTTTCCATTCTAGTAAAGAGCAAATGAGTAGATATTCGTGAAGTTTTCTACGGCTGAGATTATGTTACAATCAGATTATTATGTAATTTTATGCTGAATGCCTGGCAGAATCAGTTAGAGGAATATGCAGTACATCAGTATTTAAGACATGCTTTTGTCTTTCAAGTTCATGACATCCAAATCAATCATGGATTACTGGCTCCTACTCAGTATGACACCTTAGCATGCTTTTTACTGCCATTCAATCCCTGTTAAAGCCTGTGCATAGGGTCAAGGTAAGTATTGTATTTTTAATTTATTATATATTTTTGCAGTACCTGTGTTATCACACATGATAAATAAAAGTAATTAAGGCCCTTTAAACATAGCTAGAGCTGGCTAATATTGTAAAAATCAAGAACTGAAAAATAATTACAAAATAAAGGGGACATATTTTACCATTCCATGTGGTCTTCAGTGGTATTCACATCACCAGCAGTGCACGTGTTAGGGCAGGAGGCAGTAATCTATTACTGGCATGGATGTCCTGGAAATGAGAATATGATCTACCTAACTCTCTTGTTTTGGGGGAAGCATTCACCACATAATTAAGATTTTGATTTCCTTTAAAAATGCATAATAAATGTAGATAATCTTAAAACATTGAATTTTCTAGCAATATTTTTGAGAATGGTTTACATTACTACATCCAGTGGTAAATGGAGTAAATGTCAATGCCAACCAGGTCTATGATGTTACATGAAGTGTGTATCAATGTTATTTCAGTGAGGAAGACATGTATCGTGATGCAGAAGAAATAGAGAGAGAAAAAACATTACCTGTTTGTGAGACAGGCTCCTCAGGTACATTTGAACTTTAGTCTATGTCGTTACACAAATATAGTAGAATAGCTTATTATAACAACGCTTCTAGCTTTGTTTCCCTCCTCTGCAAAGATCTTGTGCTCAACTATATCTATGTGTAAATGTGGTGGCGGTTATTGCTCACAGTTGAACACAATGCACATTTTCATCCAGTGAAAACTATGTAATATAAAATCACTTCGGCTACAATCAGGCGTTTACAGTCTACCTGTAATTTTTATCTCCTTCACTCTCAAAATTTCTTCACAGCCAATTGAAAGAGTTGATGATGGATGACCTTTGTGTGTTGTGCTTGTACATGTGTAACAGGGCTTGAAAAATTTATCAAACACTACTAGCTAATAGGCAATATGAAAGTTCCTGCTGCTGGGATCTATGGTCAGTGTTGTTCACTGCTAACGCATCACTACTAACTACTTGAAATAGAAGTTTGTGGGTTTCCAGGAACAGTTGTGTTCCTCAGCCTTGCCTGGGGAAATAAACTTCTCCTACCATACTTAACTAGTAAGTGTTTGATAAATGTGGGTGGGGTTCTTGCACCTCTGTTTCTTTACTTTTTGAGGGAAGGAAGGGAAGCTCTCTTTTCATTCTCTCTGGTTGCTGAGGGATGGAGAGAGTTTACCAGTCTCCTCTTTCCTTTTCATGCTTTTTTATTTTGTTTTGTTTTCCCCAGGAGATGGGAGGGGAGGAGGAGGAGGAGTTGTGGGATCCCTTCCTTGCTGGATCACACCATAATTTTTGCTTGCTCTCAGCTTTCCTGAGCTTTTTTTTCTTCTGATACTAACAAGATTTTTTTTTATTAGCTATGAGCTCTGCTACATCAACTTCTCTTTGATTAGCACTAGTTTTATTTTTGAGTGTATTGATGAATAAAGTAAACCACTTCATTGTGTAGCTCTGTTTTATACTTTTCCTTAATTTAATGTGTATTATATGTGATCAATCTTGGCAGAAAATAAACTCAGTGTTGCACCTGAAATGGACATCATAGAGTACTGCCGAAAAGAATGGAGAGGAAATACACCGGTGGCAAAACGTATGAAAAAGGTATGCCTTCCCCCCGCCTGCCCCCTGGAAGGGTTTTTTTGGTAACTTTTTTTGCCAAAATAGGCCCATATCCTGGAAACACATATTAAGTGCATGATTCTTTTATGTTGAGTTGGCTTACAGGTATGAGCTACGTGCTGTTCACAATAGTTTAATCATTACATTTCTTTAACTGCTAAGGGCAGTGACAGAGTTTTGAGAGACTTTGTTTATTAAGGTTTTATATCTACAAAGGCACTTTAATTGATGCTGTCATGAAAATGTTAGTGGTACCAGGTCATTGAGATGATTCCTGCACACCAATTTAAAACCCTTTATCTGTGTATAACAAATAGCTGCCAACACTTTATTTGCAGTTTGAAAGCCACTGAGGCTGTGTGGATGACCAGAAATGATAACTTCTAAAAAGAAAAGTTTGAGACTTTAACCTGAGCCTTTATTTCTCTCATCAACTCTCAGAGATGAGAGCGATCTTTGAACTTAAGTAAAAAAAAAGTCTCATTTAAAGGGGAAAAAAACTATTTTATAAATCGTGTATATTCTGTTAATGATTTTGCAAACTATTTATTTAGCAATCAAAACAGATAATCCAAGAACTAGTTAGTTAAAAAAATTCAGACAGATTTGGGATTTTAAAAATCCTCCCATTCTAGATCTACCTGAAAGTAATGCTGTACACCTAAAAAAAGATTAATATAAGCAAGAGAACATGTGAAAAAACCCTGCCATTTTTCAAAAGAATTAAAGTCCAAACTTTGCTTTAGCTGTAAACGCCATTGACTGTAGTATGGGGAAAACAGAATCTAGATCAGAGGTCAGCAGCATGGGCTGAGGGATGTGCTTGCAGCAGCTTCCCGCCACCCCCATTGGCCTGGAGTGGTGAACCACGGCCAATGGGAGCCGCGATTGGCCGAACTTGCTGACGTGGCAGGTAGGTAAACTGGCCCAGCACGCCAGGGTGCTTACCCTGGTGAGCCACGTGCCAGAGATTGCCGACCCCTGATCTAGATTTAGGGTCCTCCTACATAAGCAAAGGAGGAACTAATCTTCAGCTTAGTCTTAGTTCTTTGGCCTTGCTTTCTCAGTATGAACACGTAACATATATGTATTTTGGGTGGGGAGAAATTTACCAGAGCATTTCAAATACACACACTTCTTTGCTGGAGGGAGAATGAACCACAGGTGGTCATGTTGCTTAATGAACTGCTGAAAGATGCTCAGACTATAGGGATTAGAATAGAATAAGAACGTAGAGAATAGAGTTCTTGTTTTAAATTTGATTTTTTAAAATTCTTTAATCTAAACATTGTTTATTTGAGGTCCTAAACAGTTTTTAGTATTTTTAAAGCAACTTTTAAAAGCTTTTTTATTGGCCTTGAGTACTTGTTACTTGGCAGTGGGCTTTAAGTGTCATTAGGCCAAATTCTATTCTTGCAATTTATTGCAAGATGAGAGCAGAATTTGACCCGTTGAATGAAATTTGTAATGTTGCTGGGCTTCAGTTCAGGCCTGACCAAGAAAACTCAGTGAGGGCAGAATTGATTATAAGGTATCATGCCTCAGGGAAACTTCCCTTGTTCTGCTAGTGAACATTGGTAGAGTGCACTGCAACAGAGTGACTGGCTATACTCATAGAAAAAATCCCAAGAACGTGTGTGTGTGCGTAGTTTTTAATACAATTAAAATTACCTATCTTGAGGACATCCCAAAACAAACTGTGATACTGGATTAGAAATACAAGCAGTGTTAAATAAATATACAATAATACAAGCAGGCATTAAATAAAACAAGTGTGTGGTGTAAACAAGACACACCTTTATGGCAACTTTGCTTCGTAACAGCTGAACTAAAGCAAGGCAGTCTTTTGTCATATTTGTGCAACTGGGTGTCAAAACACTGTCTGCTGTACTTTCATACAAATCATACAATCCTCTGGTATCTGCCAATTTCAACAGGAAATAAAAAATCTGCTTAGAGCCATTCAAGGTTTTTTCTTTTCAATCAGTCTGTGTATAGTTCTAAAGCACCCATTGCCATAATTCTCTGCACTGTCATGCAGGATGTCTTGTGCCAGTGGGACAACCATCCTGCATCATCTTTTTGGCTTGTTTTTTCTGTCTTTTGCAATCCTCCCTGCCCACCCCCAACCCCCAATAAAAGTTTATACTTCGATGGAGGAGGCATCTAACAAAGTGGTTTTTGGGTGGAGCGAGGGTAGCTGAACAAAGGGTATGATTAAAAAAAGGCGGGATATGTCAGTTTTTGCATGATTGTTGAAGAATCTACTTTTTCAATATGTAAAATAAACAATTTTGTTAATTTTAATGCTGTTACAAAACTGGAGTCCTCTATATTTATGCAGAAATGTGCTTCAGGCTGTGTCAATGCACATGTCTCCACACTTACCTTCCAGGGAGCCTCAACTCCTGCACTGAGAACATCTGCAGGTTGTAAGCGGCTGGTTCAGGATCATTCTATATGTTTAAATTAACATGCTAGTTCTGATGCTGATATTTCACATGGTCCAGCCAACATCTTTAATGTCCTTTGGTCCAAAAGGTACAATATATAGCATTTTCAAAAGTGCCTAAGAGATTCAGGAGCACGGGTTTCAGTGACAGTCTGATTTGTGCTCCTTAAGTTACTTTGGCAAGTCCCTGAACCTTGTAATAAACTCCTGCTTCTAATGATTGGTTTGGTTTCTCACTTCAGCTACTACAGGTGGGTTGTTTTGTTTATAGCTTCTATTCCTATTAGATTTCTCAAACAAAGGCGTTTGAGCTTTCTGTGTGGAATATTAGGCCAAATGCTGTTGACTGTTAAAATGATCTGTAATTTGGGCATTTAATTTGATCAGTTATGTCAGGAGTAATAAAAGTTTGATGTATTTTATGCATAGTTATTGCAATTTATTTTGTATTCTTATATAGGGATATGAAGCAGTTTCTCAGAAGTTTACCTCTATAAGGAGAGTGCGAGGTGATAACTATTGTGCTCTCAGAGCAACTTTGTTCCAGGCACTGAGCCAAACTTCTGAACTTCCTGACTGGCTTCGGAGTGAGGACTTAACGTTGGTATGCTTCAAACTTGTATCTTCTGATAAGTAACAACTAACATTTTTGTTCTCTATTGGGCAATTTTATGGCCTCGTTGCTGTACTGCATGAGCAATGCAAAACACTGAAGCTATCATCACAACGTGCTGGTGAAATCAGGACGTACTAATGTCACAGTTTCAGAGAGAACTGCACCTATATTCCTTTTCTGTGCTCAATTCCAGGAGTGATCAGGCAGGGCTCAGGTCTCCAGCCATCACATGTCTCTGGGAAGGGACCCTTGTCCTACTTCCTTTTGATAGTGGTTTTTTTAAGGCTGCAGAGCTGCCTGCCATATGTGTGGTATCCCCAGCAAGCCAGTCTTCCTCTAGGCCAACAACATGGCTTTGCTTTCTCTAAGGGCTGTGAACAGTCAATTGCCAGCATTTACAAGTTACCACACAGCTCTTTCTCAGCAGGTATGTTTATTCTTGGGACAAAAGCTTTGCATAGAATACATACAAAAGTTTCTACATGCTTATCAATAAATACAGCAGAAATAGCCCCTCTGTTTTATGGGCCTAATGGATCAACATCCTTCCAGTGCTCAGCGGGTAGTGATCAATGCCTCCATGTCTAGTTGGCAGCCAGTATCAAGTGGTGTGCCCCAAGGGTCGGTCCTGGGGCCAGTTTTATTCAATATCTTCTTTAATGATCTGGAGGATGCCGTGGACTGCACCCTCAGCAAGTTTGCAGATGACACTAAACTTGGAGGAGTGGTAGATATGCTGGAGAGTAGTGATAGGATACAGAGGGACCTAGACAAATTAGAGGATTGGGACAAAAGAAATCTGATGTTCAACAAGAACAAGTGCAGAGTCCTGCACTTAGGATGGAAGAATCCCATGCACTGCTACAGACTAGGGACCGAGTGGCTAGGCAGCAGTTCTGCAGAAAAGGACTTAGGGGTTACAGTGGACGAGAAGCTGAGTATGAGTCAACCATGTGCCCTTGTTGCCAAGAAGACTAATGGCATTTTGGGCTGTATAAGTAGGAGCATTGCCAGCGGATCAAGGGACGTGATTATTCACTTCTCTTCAGCATTGGTGAGGCCTCATCTGGAGTACATTGTCCAGTTTTGGGCCCCACACTACAAGAAGAATGTGGAAAAACTGGAAAGAGTCCAGCGGAGAGCAACAAAAATGATTAAGGGGCTGGAGCACATGACTTCTGAGGAGAGGCTGAGGGAACTGGGATTGTTAGTCTGCAAAAGAGAAGAATGAGGGGGGATTTGATAGCTGCTTTCAACTACTTGAAAGGGGGTTCCAAAGAGGATGGATCTAGACCAGGGGTCAGCAACCTTTCAGAAGTGGTGTGCCGAGTCTTCATTTATTCACTCTAATTTAAGGTTTTGTGTGCCAGTAATACATTTTAACATTTTTAGAAAGTCCCTTTCTGTAAGACTATATAATATAACTAAACTATTGTACGTAAAGTAAACAAGGTTTTCAAAATGTTGAAGTGTCATTTAAAATTAAATTAAAATTCTGATCTTATGCTGCCAGCTTGCTCAGCTCGCTGCCAGCTTGGGGTTCTGTTCACCTAGGCTGGCAGCAGACTGAGCAGGGCCTGTGGCCAGGACCCCAGACTGAGAGGGAGGGGCGGAGGTTTCAGGCATCAGGGCAGAAGGCTGGGTGGGGGCCAGGACCAGCGCTAGAATTTTTCGCGCCCTAGGTGCACGGCCATTTCGCTTCGCCGCGCCGCTCCCGCGGCTCCAGTGGAGCTGCCGCAGCCATTTCTGTGGAGGGTCCGTTGGTCCGCGGCTCTGGTGGAGCTGCTGCAGCTGTGCCTGCGGGAGGTCCACCGGAGCCGCGTGGGACCAGTGGACCATCCGCAGGCATGCCTGCGGCAGCTCCACCAAAGCCGCGGACCAACAGACCCTCCGCAGGCATGACTGCGGCAGGTCCACTGGAGCTGCCTGCTTTCCGCCCCCCTGGCAAAATGCCGCCCCCCAAAAATCCTGGTGCCCTAGGCGATTGCCTAGTTCGCCTCAATGGAAGCGCCGGCCCTGGTGGGGGCGGTGCAGGGATCAGGGCAGAAGGCTGGGTATGTGTGGGGGTTAAGGGTCAGGGCAGAGGGCTGGGTGTGTGGGGGGGTTCAAGGCAGAGAGATGGGGCTGTGGGGATGCAGGGCAGAAGGCTGGGTATGTGTTGGGTTGGAGGGGTTCAGGGCAGAGGGCTAGGAGGTGTGGGGGTGCAGGGCAGAAGGCTGGGTGTGTGTGGGGGGGTTCAAGGGTCAAGGCAGAGGGCTAGGGGTATGGGGCTGCAGGGCAGAATGCTGAGTGTGTGTGTGGGGAGGGTTAGGGCAGAGGGCTGGGGAGCTCAGCTCGTAGGGGTGCTCCCACCCCCTGCCCTGAGCAGCTCAGGGCAGGGGACTGGAAGGGATATGCCCTGTTCCACCCCCTCCCTCAACGCCCCCTCCCTACCTCTCTCTGCATCCTCTACAGAGCTGTGTGCATACTGCTGCTCTTCCCGCTCCCCCTTGCTAGGGCAATCAGCTGATGGGCTCAGGGAAGGAGAGGGGGCAGGGCAGGAAAGCACCATGCTGGGGGAAGAAGCGGGGGAGGGGGAAGCTTGGCTGCTGCAGAACCAAGCTTCTGCCTCCTGCCCCTGCAAGGGAGAGAGATGGGTGGGGAGGCCGAGTTAGGCTGGGGGCCAGGACCGCGGCAGGCAGCTGCGTGCCACTCAGAATTGGCTCGCGTGCTGTGTTTGGCACGCATGCCGCAGGTTGCTGACCCCTGATCTAGACTGTTCTCCGTGGTAGCAGATGACAGAACAAGTAGTAATGGTCTCAAGTTGCAGTGGGGGAGGTTTAAGTTGGATATTAGCAAAAACCTTTTTCACTAGGAGGGTGGTGAAGCACTGGAATGGGTTACCTAGGGAGGTGGTGGAACCTCCTTCCTTAGAGGTTTTTAAGGTCAGGCTTAACAAAGCCCTGGCTGGGATGATTTAGTTGGGGATTGGTCCTGCTTTGAGCAGAGGGTTGGACTAGATGACCTCCTGAGGTCCCTTCCAACCCTCATATTCTATGGACCCTTCAGCAGGATGGCGACCCCCTTGGACAAAAGCTCAGATTCGTTTGCTGGACGAGAAAGAAAGCCCTCTGACAGTTCAAAACTCACCTTATACCAAAGTCACTTTGTTTGAATCTCGGGAAAACTCAGTTTGAACCATCTATGCAAACCTTCCGAGGGAGTGATACATCTCTAGAGTTGCTGTAATCTCAGTGATATGCCTTAATCTCTCTCACACACAGTTTTTAGTTCCTAGAGGAGCTGTGGTAACCCTCTCCCATGGAATAGCATAATCACATATAAACCATTCACAAATTTAATACAGTGGTCCATGAAGATACTGCATGGAGTTGCAATATCTGTCACAAATATATTAATCCAGATTTAAAGAGGGGGGTGGGAAATTGAGGCAGAGAGAGATATTAAGTGATTCTTAGAGCTGGGCACTAAACCCAAGTCTCCTTAGTCACAGCCCAGTTATTTGACCACAGGACTATCCATCCTCAATTACTATTCTTGGTTCCTTGCTTTTATATAGCATGAAAGTTACCTAGTTACCATGTTATTTTGACAATATTCAAAAAAAAATACCTTAATTTCAATTAAATATTTGAGATTTCTATTGAATTAATCTTCAGTGCAACTTCGACAGTTTGTGAATAGCTACCTTGAGATTAAATGTATTGTTCGTCTTGGAAACTTATCTTTTGGTATTAAGGAAAAGATGTATTGAGTTCAGTAACTCCCTCGTACACCTATACATCAAGTTGGAGGTGCATTTGTAGTATGGTGAAGCTTATGTCAAAAATGTTTCTGTATTCTGTGGATAACTAGATTGTTTCAGCTTTTGATACTTGCATTCTGTTGCTTCACCAGCAGTAAATTCACTTTTCAAAAAGTTTGCTACTAGAAACTGTGCAGATTCTGTGGACTAATACACAATGTTCAGAACCCATGACAGATATGTTTTTCTTTGTTTGCAGAATTTGTTTAAATTATCCTATGATGTTCTAATGCAAGCCTAGCCAAAGTAATTGGCAGTTGAACAGTGCTCTTGTTACAATGCTATTGTGAAACATTCTGATTTGCTTCAGATACTTCATTAATGAGACACGTTGAAAGTACCTTTAAAATGAGGAACTCTTGCATGTTTTGAATGTTATTTATACTTTACCTTGAGGTTTTTATTACAAGTGCATTTGGCATTACAAGTAGTAAATGGATATTTTGTTTGCTTTATTGTACACTCATCATATATTTTAATCACAGGACTATTTTGGTATAGAAAGGATCAGTGTCCTAATTTTCTACTACTTTTGATACAATAAAGCTCTAATCCCTTTAATTAAATCCAGTTTTAAAACTTCCAAAATGTGATAACTTTGTCAGTGTACTTCTGCTGAAAAGCTGTCTTGTAACTTCTGACAGCAATACTGCCACGGATTACATCTGCAGCAACAGTACAATACAAAAGACTTCATAAAAATAGTCTCTAGGGGTACCCCACTGCCTGCCTCCTACAAAGGAAACCTCCCAACATGCACTTTGAGGGGTTGTATCAAAGAGCATTAGAGCACGAGAGCTTCCTAGAGGTGTGTAATTCGTACTTGGTGGGTTTTTAAATATATTGACTTCATATTTTCTTAACTTTTTCTACCAGTCAAACTGTGTTTAAAAAAAAAAAAAAAGATATTGAAAATGTTGAACTATATATCATTGTGGGTTTTTTATTTTTTGCAATTTTTTAAAAGGGCAGATTACCAGAATAGAATAGTAAGGTTTGTGCTATGCTGAAATTCATTCAGCAGTGGGTGTAAAGAGAGTAGCAGTGTGCATGCGAGTGAGGTGTATTAGTGACAATTAGCAATACTTCAATCCTGAGTTCAAAAAAAATTTTTTTTTAAATTAAAAATATACTGATTTTAAGATTCTGATATTGCATGTTGTCTTCGAATGGATATTGATATAATTATTTTCTTTTTTGGGGGGCATAAAATTTTGGTGGCTCTTTGAGTGTCCCTTTATATAGTGAATTATAGTTACTTCAGGTTGCCCATGCACTCCATGTGCCCAGGAACAGATTTTTCTGTAGCAGTGTCTGTGTGGTCTGCATATGTGCTCCCACTCTCCTGGTGCTCCACGTTAAGGGAATAAAAGGGGTTGCCGCTGGACCACCACTGTCTTCATCCTAGATCCTAAGAACTGAGCTTCAGTGTTTGTTCTGACTTCAGCTTTTTCTGTAAGTAGTTTTTAAAATTTTCATAGCAAGCTTTCAGGGTTGGTTCTCTATTTTGGAACACCCCACCATAACAGGGAGCCGTTTCAATACTCCCCCACACTCTGAACTCCCAGTGGTTGCAGGGGAGTAAGCCAAAGATCCCCAGCTTCAAAAAATCACTGTGTGTGATATAATCCCTGTCACAACACCTGTCTGCACTCCTTGAGGGAAGCCTTTGTCCTGTCAAGGTATGGCATCTGCAGGTTGTTCCTAAGTGAAAGTCAGCAGTCCAGGGAAGTTTCTGCTCCAAAGCTTGCTCATGAAGGAGGCCAGGAAGACAGGAACACCCTCTGGCTAGGGACCCCTGCTATATGTCAGCCTGAAGAAGGTAGGAATAGTTGCTCGTCTACAGTCCTGAGCAGTTCCAAGATCTTTGGCTCCAAGAGATTCTGGAGAGCAGAGCCAGGGCAGGGAGACATAAGCACTCCCATAAAAGCAAAGGTTAGGGCGGTTACCCATCCAAGCCTTTTTAAAAGAGGCAGAAATTCTTTGTCCCTTACCAAGTCATCAGGAGCATCATGCTCTGTATCGGGATGACCTGGTACAAGGAAGGACTGGATTGGGCTCCTTTTGAAGGGCAAAACTGCAGCACCCTCTGCTACTTGGACGATTCCTTCTGATGTAGTCGTGGTTGCCATTGGAGCCAGCACCCTTTTCTTCTGTGACCTGAGCTGTGGAGCTATCTTCACTGACTCCAGCATGCATCTCTGCTCCAGATGACCATCTGCTTTTTCTGCCAGCTTTCTATCTACCTTATAGTCCATTCATCCAATCCATACCTTTTTTAACTTGCTGGCAGGAACACTGTGGGAGACGCTATCAAAAGCTTTGCTAAAGTCAAGATATATCACATCCACCGCTGTTCCCATATCCACAGAGTCAGTTATCTCATCATAGAAGGCAATCAGGTTGGTCAGGCATGACTTGACTTGCCCTTGGTGAGTCCATGCTGACTGTTCTGATCACCTTCCTCTCCTCCAAGTTCTTCAAAATGGATTCCTTGAGGACTTGCTCCATGATTTTTTTTCAGGGACTGAGGTAAGGCTGACTGGCCTGTAATTCTCTGGAGTCTCCTTCTTCCCTTTTTAAAAAATATTAGCACTATATTTGCCTTTTTCCAATCATCCGGGACCTCCCCCAGTCGCCATGAGTGTTCAGAGACAGTGGCCAATGGCTCTGCAATCACATCAGCCAACTCCCTCAGCACCCTCGGATGTATAAGCTCTGGCCCCATGGAATTGTGTATGTCCAGCTTTTCTAAATAGTACTTAACCTGTTCTTTCATTGCTGAGGGCTGCTCACCTCCTCTCCATCTTGTGCTGCCCAGTGCAGCAGTCTGGGAGCTGACCTTGTCAGTGAAGGCTGAGGCAAAAAAACGCATTGAATGCTTCCGCTTTTTCCACATCTGTCACTAGGTTGCCTCCCCCATTCAGTAAGGGCCCCTCATTTTCCCTGACCTAGACCTTGTTGCTAACATACCTGTAGAAACCTTTCTTGTTACCCTTCACGTCCCTTGCTATCTGCAACTCCAATTTTGCTTTGGCCTTCCTGATTACACCCCTGCCTGCTCGAGCAATATTTTTATACTCCTCCCTAGTCATCTGTCCAAGTTTCCACTTCTTGTAAGCTTTCTTTTTGTGTTTAAGCTCACCGAAGATTTCTCTAAGGCATGCTGGTTGCCTACAATATTTGCTATTCTTCCTGAACTCTCAGTAAAGATTCTTTAAAATACAGCCAGCTCTCCTGGACTCTTTTCCCCCTCGTATTTGACTCCCTCAGGGAACTGATGGGCAGGATCCCCTGGGAGGCTAAGTATGTTTTTTGAAGTCCAGGGTCTGTATTCTGCTGCTACTGTTCTTTTTTTTTCCCTTCCTTTTATCAGGATTCTGAACTCAACCATCTCATGGTCAGTGCTGCCCAGATTGCCACCCACTTCTACTTCCCCTACCAATTCTTCCCTGTTTGTGAGCTGCAGGTCAAGAGGAGCATGGCCCCTCACTGGTTCTTCCAGCACTTGCACCAGGAAGTTGTCCCCCAGCACTCTCCAAAATCTACCTGGATTGTCTCTGCACCAGTTGTTCCTCTGGATCTGCACAACCCCTCGGGTTCTTCATTTGACACTATGGGAGCTCCCTGGTGAGCATGCACCCTACACACCTTTGATCATAGAGATTCATTAGTAGGGTCTGCTCAGACTGCACATGCACTGATGATAACTTCGTGCTCCAGACTGAGCTGCATGGGCAGATTGCCTCTGTTCCTTCTCAACTGCCTCAGCCTGAGACGGAGCTTAGTGTGTCGTCTTTGTGCATGCCTCAGCTGCTTGCAGAGTTTGTTCTCCTTCGTTTATTTAGTAATAGTTAGCTACCCGCTGCTGAAAAGGTTTGTTTTATTTCCTCTGTGAAAATCTTCCATGTGAGGGACATGCCTGATTCACTGGGGTTTAAATGTTGCCTCGCATGTAGAGAGGCTATCCTGGTCAGTGATGGACGCTCTCATACGTTTGCTGCCTGGAAGAGTCGCATATTCCACAGAAGTGAAACTTCTGTTTTGGTGCTCAAATCCAAGACATGGAAAAGCTGGAAAATCAAGATGCAACTGTTAATGATGGAGCACTCCCTTTTCCCCACTTCAGAGCTAGGTCAGGACAGTCACTTGGAGGAGGAGGATGGGTTATTCACCTTGCAGTAACTTGAGTTCTTAGGGGTGTATTACCCCTCTTGTGTAGTGCACTACTCAGCCTCCTTCCCCACTGCCTGGTTTCCCCCTACTGAGAGTTAACAGTAGAGAAGTGCTAAGGTGGCGGCAGCCCCCTTTATTCCCTCAACGTAGAGCACAAGGAGAGTGTAGGTACATGCATAGACCACATGGACACTCTTAGGGAAAAGTCACTGGTCCTGAGTCCACGTGCAACCTGAAGTAACTGAGTGCACTATTCTCTAGGGACAACACATCTTGAACTCAAGTAACTTCAAGGTGAGTAAATCATCTTTCTGTGCTGTTGTGGTAAAATTTACATATTTAAGAAATCAGGATCTATGCAGATGTGGATGCTAGCATCTCCTAAGTTATCCCTTTCTTTTCTTTCAAGGGAAATCTTAAACCAAGTCTGCCTTTCTTTGATCATATGTTAACTACTTCTAGAGTTCAGTTACACCAGATACCTTGGGTTGAATATGTATTTCTTTGGACTGTTAGTTTTCTCAAGCCACTTAAAATTTAGTCCTAAATCAGTTTCAAATACTATATTATTTCAGCTCATTAGTATTTGACAATTAATACACAATTGCTGCAGATCTTTGACTGTTATTCAGCATGAGCATAAGCTGTGCTGATAAGGTTTTAAGAAACCCCTTACGTGCAGGTTGGGCATGTAGGCCAAAATAAAAAGGATAAATAGAAGGCAAGAGTTAGTTACAATATTTTGCTATTTTTCTAACTCTTTTTGCCTTCCTTCAAGAATAGTGAAGCCTACAAAATATTCCTAATATGGGGGGAACTCTTGGCCTTACCTTAGCTTTATTTAGGTGGCCTAAGTCTATTAAGTTTTGGGTGTTTTGCCACAAGCCAAGTCCTCATCCTCATTCAGTCCTTGGCCTGTCTACTAAGAATATCTTTTTATATGGAACTGAACCAATATTAATTTCACACAATCCCTCAAACCACTAGTAGTTGGTGATTGTTACCATTCACCTGTGCATTAATTACATTTGTGTCATTGGAAAGGATTTGTGGCTGGCTCATGGCCTGGTAATGGGCTAATCTCCCAGCTGCTGATTTAATTCCAGCTGTTCTCCAACAAAAGATGCAACAAACTCGTTCCCTTTTTTAAAAAAGGGGGAAAAAATGGTGGTGTGCACTTGTACACAACAGCTTTTTTTGAAGAATGAGGATACCATTGTAAGCAGCAATACGTAGCAATATCTTCAGTAAAATATCACAATTTGACAATTTTACTTCCAGGATTTGACTTAATAAGTTGCTTGTTTTTCTTTCTCAACTTTGTAGCTTCCAGAAAATCTACTGAGCAAATATGATTGGATCCAAGAGTGGCAGCTAAGACAGAAACTGGGCAGGAAGATGGGAGAACTAAGTGACGAAATTAAAGACTACTTAATACTTCTAAGGAAGAAGGTTGGATAAATTATATGTTCACTTTCCTTAGTGAGTTACAAATAAGTATGTTTAGCTCTCCACCGATTCAACCTAAATTCTAGTAGAGTAAAATTATTATTCTAGGAAGGGTAATTAATTATTTAACGTATCTGGAGTTTATGACACTAGTTAAAGGCAATAGAAAACTTCTAAGAATAGTAAATGGAATTTAGAATTCTTTAGTATTAGATTAATATTTAAATCTTTGATTTCACCCCTTCCATGTTAAGGCATAGTATTTCTTTGCCTAAAAGCACAAGGAAAGTGGAAAGACTTTTAACCTATTCCTGGAGCAGTTTTACCAGGATATTCCTGCCATACAGTTATGGAACTGATCAGACCTTCATATTATGATGGACATAATACACACATAATGAAGGAGGTAGCTTGAGACAATGTGGGTTGTATTACTGCAACACAAAAAGTGTTGCACTAACCTTGTGCCACAATTCATGTTATATGGCACTACTTGGTAGTGTAGCACTCCTGTGAGGGTGACTCAGCCTTTCACTACTTAAGTAGATAATTGTGTTCTAAGTAAGAGAGCTCATTTGGGGAAGAGCTGTGTGCTTTCTGGATGAGACCTCGCCAACTGAGGACATTTCTAGTCTTCATGGGCATGGAAAAATCCCTTGTTTCTAAGGAGTTGGAGGTTTTTCCTGGCACTCTGGTCCAATATTTTCCATCTACCCCCTCACTATTGCTGTTGAGCAGTCTACTGGCACTCCACCTAGCTGTTCTCAGTCTCGGGTGAAAGGATTTCCTGCATTTATGTAGTACCACATAAAGTGTTTTTAGAAGCCTTAGCGATGAAAGATGCTATATAAATGTAAAATACCAGAAGGGTGTGAGGAACTATACTGCACCACTACAGTATGTGACACTTTTAATGAATTTTCTTGTTTCCTAATTTGTGGGAACTTTCTTTTACCTCCTTGAATTAGCTGTTGCATAGACTAGTCTGTCAACATAAAATTTTAATACTATAAATACATAGTTCTAGGTTCACTCTCACTATTTCAGTTGATGTTTACTGTACATCCTTAGAGCAGAGGTGTGTTCCCTGTTGAACAAGTGCTCTTAGTATCTGAGAGACAGTGGGGTGATGGATGGCTGCAGGCAGTGATAGAATGACTGACTGAATCTTTACATAGCAAAATGATCCTTTACGCCCCTTATCATTTGTGTGTTTATGTATGTACGTATAGCCATTATAGCATTTGTTATCTAACATTTCCCAAGTGCTGTACTCTTTACAGATTAGCATTTGATTTTTCTTATTACAGTATGGAATCTGCTTAGTCCAGGGGTTCTCAAACTTCATTGCACTGTGACCCCCTTCTGACAACAAAAATTACTACATGACCCCAGGAGTGGGGACCAAAGCCTGAGTTTGCTGCCCTGGATTGAGGGGCCCAGAGCCGAAGCACCACTGCCCTGGTTTGGGGGAGGGGCTAAAGTCCAAGGGCTTCAGCTCTAGACAGAGGGCCTGTAACCTGAGCCCTATGGCCCAGGGATGAAGCCCTTGGGCTTCCCCTTTGTCACCAGGCCATGGGGCTCGGGCTTCACCTTCATCACCAGGTGCCAGCAAGTCTAAGCCAGCCCTGGCGACTCCATTAAAATGGAGTCATGACCCACTTTGGGGTCCTGACCCACAGTTTGAAAACCCCTGACTTAATAGAATGTTTTAATGGTTCCATTATTCATGTCTTCTGTGTGCATATGTTTATATTTTTATTTTAAACATTTTAAATAGGCACAGATCTACTACTTCAAATGCTAATATTTGCTTATATGCATATTTATGTAACTTCTGTGAGAATATTAGGAGCAAAATAACTAAAGCACTATGGGTATTTGAGATGCAGGGAGAATATGAAAATTATAGGTATTGTTACAACCTATGAAAAGGTTACTGCCTCTCTCCTATCAGAATCTGGCTCTCCACCCCATTCTCCTTACTTTTTCCTCTTTCTTTTTCTTTCTGTTGATTTTGGCCTCATCAGATACTTTTTGCTACAGGAAAAAGACAGCAGCAGCTACAGCTATGGGAGTATTTAAAATAGATTTTATTATTTTTAAGTTTAAAAAAAAAAAGGTGTGAGAGCCCTTTATACATCTAATTCAAAGTAGTTATGCTGAAAATGTGGCAATCTACACTTAAAGAAGGTCCTTCTTTCCTTTTGCAATTATGAGTGATATGCTGTCACTTATGTTGATAATCCTATGTTTGCTTTTTACAGTGGGAGAGTATGAGTGAAATGAAAAGTCCTGTAGAGAGACAAGCAGCTTGTGATGAATTGTTTACAAATGAAGAGGAGGAGTACAGTCTCTATGAAGCTGTGAAATTTTTGATGCTGAAGAAAGCTATTGAATTATATTATGATAAAAAAGGAAAGAAAGTACCAGTGTTCTCATGGCTATTGTTTGCCCGGGATACATCCAGCAACCCCAGTCAGCTAATGAATAACCACTTGAATCAAATAGGTCACACTGGAGGCCTTGAGCAAGTAAGGAGAGCTATTTATGCCTTCTAGTGTACGTGGAGTTTTCTCGTGTCTAGGACTTTCCTGCTGTGGTAGCAGCAGAACTAATCTGAACACGAAAACGTTTTCTGAAATGCTTTGGAAATCAGCAAAGCTGTAGCAGCTTAAGTTTGATGTGGTTTGATGCTTGTAGAAAGGTAGCTGCTCAGTAAATGGAATAATAGCAGTACTTTGTTAATGGTGATCTAGTTAAGGGTCTGTGCTTATAATTGTAAACCCCCGTTTTCTGGAGCATATAACTCCTGGATAACACATTTTTCTCATTTTTATACATATAGTTTTTTAATAAAGTAAATGAAGTATTAGATTAATGTCTTCTATGATTCTCATTGTACCAGAACAGGCCACTACTCTTTAATTATTTAAAATGTTGATTTAAAATGTCAAAATAAAGATAAGTATATATGAAAAGCTAGCAGTACCAAATTCATTACATAAGGGAAATGTATATGAAACAAGAACTGCATAATAAATCCATTTTCTGACTGATAGACATTTTTACTGGTCTTGATTTATCTGAAAAAGGTGTAATTCGTCCTTGAGGAATTGCAGCTACCTAAATGAACCATGACTGATATATATATATCTCACAAACTGGCTAATAAGGCTAATGGTGTGAAAGGTAGTACAAACATTTAAAAAAAAAAAAATCAAAAAAAAATCAGGGAGCCTGATCTCAAAAGGAGACCGGATTCCTTGAATGAGTAAAACTGCCCTCAGAAGTGTAGTTGCAGGATACAATCTCCATAAGTGCAGTGCTCAACTGTGCATGTGTTTTAATAATAGCTAAGGACCAGGTCTTGTTCCCATTTAAGTGTTTGTACTAAACTCTCATTGACTAGGTGCTTAGGTTCCACCTTTTCAAGTAAAGTTGGCTATCACCTGCCTTTAACTTGTTGACTCTTCCTGGGGTTCAGCTTTGTCACCATTACTCACACCGAGTTGAACTTTACTCGGTGACTAATCCTATTGAAATCAATGAGACTGTTCTGATAAGTTATGACTAGAACAGGGTATGCCTGGCCCTGTATGAGTTCTCAAGACAGGTGGGAAGCAATGGGGGGAACTCTTCCTCTGCTACCTCACATCCATGAAGGCAACAGGCTTAATAAGGTTCTTATACTTGCTGAGCACAAGGACCACAGAGGCTAATGCTGCTGACAGTGCTAGTCTCTACCAGATGGGGTGGGGGCAATGGCTGTAACGTGCATGCAGACACAAATTACCATCAGCCTTGCTCCAACTGGCAGAATTGGCTGGGTGCAGATGTGAGTGGATGCCCATAGTACCTTCAAGTGTGGTGGTGGCACAACACTTGTGTTCTTCCTGGCATTTCCTGGGGAAGTACAATGCGCTAGAGCTTTTACTGAGCAACATATGTCTGCACTGCTGCTGTTGGGGCACAATTCAACTCTATTCCAGCTATTTATGCAGTCATATCCTTATTTAAATGTCCCTCGACAGAGTGAAACTATCTAAAGATGAGTTGGGACATGGATTCTGAATGCATAGGCATTCCCTTTTTTTTGAAATTGTATGTTTTATAAAGAAAATGCTACTGCTTTTAACATGTGTAGCACCAGAAACTAAAGTCCTGAAATAATTGAACTTATACAGCACGAGGAGTGTCAAGCAGAGGTTCCCCCTCAGCCTTACAATTCTCTTGTGTAAATTTAAAAAATAACAGGTATTAAATACTGCTTTAGTTATACTAAAGCAAATGTATATCAAAGTGCTTTAAACAGTTCTTGGTTTTTAAATGTAAGAATTTAGGCTTTGTCCAAGGGGAGTCAAATCTATCGGAACCCTTGTAATTACATGTCTTAGACTAAATTCTGAACATCTAGTGCACTTGGACTGACTCCTATCTGTATCAGTGAAGTAAAGGAGCATTCAGTGATTGGTAGCCTCTGTTCAGGAAATGATACAGGTATAGGTCTACGATTTTCAGTCATGAATGCTTAAAGTTAGGTACCTTAAGCACTGAAATAAGTGGCATTATTTCTTCCGAAAGCCTTGAACACACACAGCTGTAATTTTGAAATGAAGTGGCTTGATTTTCAAACATTCGAACAAACTATTTCACTGCCTTAAGATTAAGACTTGAGATTAAAATTTTTGGCTATATTGTGTAATGAGCACACAGTGTGAAATTGTTGTGTACTTGAGCCCTGAGGATGGCCTATCCGTAGGATGGAATTTCAGCGAATTTCCCCATGCAGGGGAATCTCAGTATCTGAGCTTGGTTCTCCATTTTAAGGGTGGTCTTATACAGAATAACACTCTGAAAAATACACATTAGTATTATGCATTACATTCTAATTGATTTTTTTTCCCCAACCTAGGTGGAAATGTTTCTTCTTGCATATGCTCTGCAGCATACCATCAGAGTTTATCGATTGTATAAATACAGCACTGATGAATTCATCACACTTTATCCCAATGACCCAGAGGAGGACTGGCCCGTGGTGACTCTTATAACTGAAGACGATAGACATTATAATATTCCAGTCAGAATGTGTGAAGAGACTAGTTTGTAAATGAGATTTTGACAGATTTATAAATTTGGACATTAAATTTCCAACACTATATTTTGAAATAAAGTCATGATGAGATTTACATGATGAAACCTACAGTACTTTGGATCTCGAGTTAAAGGTTTGAACTGAAATTCCAAATAGGATCTTTGTAGTGGGCTGACTTGGGGCTAACAGGCCTAATGGGCATGCCATGACTCAGCAGTCCCCAGAGTCCTGAGATGGCCTTGCTTGGACAGTCCATGGGCATGGTGGCTGAGTTAGTCTGTTGTTCCCTAATACTCTGGATTTTCCAGACCAAAGGAGGGGAGAAGGTAGAAAGACCTTGGCCCTCCCCCTCCACTAGATCCCAGCCCAAGGAGAAAGGGGAGAGGCTCGTCTCCTGCTGATACATCCAGACCAGCTTTCTCTGGGCCCCGTTCTCTCCAGTTTGGAGGATGATTGCAGCACTCTGCCCCCTCCCAGAGGAGAGTTCCCCATGAGTCTCAGCAGTTCAGATAGTCAAACTTCTCAATGTTCAGATATTCTCCCTTGTCAGGGAGCAGGGGAGGAAAAACCCTCCCAGTTAGGTCTTACCCACAGTCCAGACCCTTCTCCTGTGGTTTGCTCTGTCCCAGAAGCTGCAAATTGGCTTCCTCCATGCAGACAGCCTCTCCTTCATTCTTCCCCCGCTTGACTGTCAGAGTCCTCTTTTAAGCAGGCCCTCCTTTTGGAGCATGCTCTACAACAGCTGAGAGGCAGGGCCTGGTGGGCCCTATTCTGCTCCTTCACTCCCTTAGCCTTTTTGTGGGGTCTGTAAACCCATCACAATCTTCCTTTAAAGAATACCTGATTGGGAAATAAAGTTGGTCTAACACCGTTGCTTTGTGTAAATGAATTTTCATGGCACTCTCTGGAACAAATCTCTGAAATGGATTATGTGTAGTAGAATATAAAATGTGTAAACTAAGGAGCAGGTATGATGGAAATTAAAATTCTCTTCCACCCCGCCCCCCCACCAAAAAAATCATGGCAGAGAGACTTGATAATTGGGGGTTACAGAATAATTAGCCTGGAGGTCAACAGTTTGGATCCTACTCAGCTCTCTATTGTCTGAAAGTCATTTAACATGTGGTGGCATTTTGGGAAAGTACATGAAATAAACTAGTGTCAATCCAGTTCCTAGTGACCACATGCCCATATCACAAAAGCTGTTGTTATAATTGGCATATTTATGGGAAGCCTCAGTGAAGAGGCTAAGGATTTGAATGGATCTGGAGACTGCACTAGAAACCTGGCTAGAGTTGAGCCAAATGGACATGCAATGTGAATCTAGCCCTACTGCTGCCTCTGTTTTTTCTGAGGGCCAGCCATTCTTCAGGGCTTTCAATCTGGCGCCCTTCACAAGTGTTTTTAAAAAATAAACCGGAATAGTAATGCAGCAGTGCCCTGCAATGGGGTCATAGTTACAGGATTTTCTGTCATAGCCATATAAATTGGTTTAAAGCTGAAATGTGGCCATGCAAATAATCAGAATAGAAGTAGAAATTACTTTAAATGGAATGCAAACCAGACAGTGATGGTTGAGTATCTGTCTCCTTCTAGGAAGCACTCTTTACCTAATAGGATTGGACCTGTTAGGCTGATTTTTTTTATTATTATTATTTAAAGGTGCACTAAAAAAACAAAGAATGTAGAAAATTTTGTTGTGCTGTTCCATTTGAATTATCTTTTAAACTTACCTTGCATGTTTAGTCCATAATAACTGCTTTTTGAAAACAGCCTGATGATAAATCCTCAGTTTACATGGGATTTAAGGTTGGGGTTTTTTTTGTTTATTTTTTTTTTAAATGGTGAGGGCCAACTTCAGTTGTCAGTTATTTCTGATTTTTCACCTGCTTAAAGGGAGGTAGAATCTGGTCCCCAGTTCTTAACTAGTGTCTGAAGTAGTTACTGTGGGTTTTTTTCCATGTAGTGTTTACAGGCTTCTGGATATTTTGAGTGTAGTGTGCTTACTATAGTTTACAGTATATATTGACCACATTTCGATATCACACACTAGCAATAAATAATAGAGCCATTATTTATTGCTATCTTTTTGTTATATCTATATTGAAAATTATTAGCATGATTTGTGTTAGATGGTTCCTGGAAGCTGCAAGGGCAGAGCATAACAAACATCAATAAAGAATATGTTGAGATCAAACAGGGTTTAAGGCTTGTTGCAGTTTCTATCAGTTTACTAGTGACATGGGAATAACCATGAAATTGCCTGAAAAGTTACTGATAGCAAAGGAAAAGGAGAAGACACTTATACATTAAAAGTTTACATTAGTTGTTACATGTCACCTGGACTTTGTAATGGGAAAATAGTATACAAGTAGTTTTTTCTGATTAATTTTCTATCTTGAACATTGCTGTCATCTCCTTCTTAAGAAGGGTTGTTGTACTTTAGGCTCACACATTTTAGTCTCAACAAAACTTTTTATTAAAAATAAATAAACTTTTAGTTATGCAATGTGCAGGCATATTTGGGGTGCAGACTTGCAGCCCTTACTTATGTGAGCAGTCCCGGTGCCTGGAGGGCAACATGTGAAAGTAAGGGTTGTGGCGTCAAGCCCAAAAGACTTGCATAATTGATATCCATAGAATGTGATGGAAGCCTGAATACTGCTAAACACTTAGAATTTACTTCTGTAGAGGTCAGTGGCAAAACTACCACTGACATCAGTGGGAACAGGGCACTTCAGGATATTCAGAGAATAGAAACAGCCTTGCATGTTACACACGTGAAAATATTTTAATGCAAAAAACTCAGTTTTCAGCTACATTGTATACATATGTTCAACTAAACATCGATTTCAAATATATTGGATTTAATATTGACTGCCTGTGTTTCCTTTTATCTGATAATCCAGAATAGACAGTTATTCGCTTTCAGATCCTTATATTTTCTTTGCTGAAGAAGCCTACAGTGTGGTGGATTCCACCTCAGTGGAAACAATAAATGAAGAAACTAAGATCCAGTTACTCTTGTTCCCTTGAGTATTCTTCAGTGGGTGCCTACCCATGTCAGCAACAACTGTTCTGAGTGAAGATTGCAGGGTTAGGCCCTTAGGTGGCAACAGTTAAAATACTGAAACTGGAACATGGTGGAAAATATAACAGATTTAGCTAGTTATCCAGCTATGTAGCTAGGTACTTACATGACTCCTATTAGTGTAGTATCTGAGCATGTAGGTGGTAGAGATGAGAACTTTGCAGTTTGGGTTGGATTAGATGATCTCTTGAGGTCCCTTCCAACCCTAATGATTCTATGATTTCTATGAGTTTGGTGTCTGTTTTTTTTGTAGTTTCCACATAGTCTGTGCATTTCTTCCCTCTAGTCTTACTATTTCTTACCTGTCTTGTATGCGCAACTGAAAAATTAGAAACTTTTCAGTGGTGGGACCATCTCTCTATTTTACTTGAAACAGCTAGCACAGGGGTCAGCAACCTTTCAGCAGTGGTGTGCTGGCTCTTCAGGTATATGCTCTAATTTAAGGCTTTGCGTGCCGGTAATACATTTGAATGTTTTTTAGACGGTCTCTCTATAAGTCTATAATATATAACCAAACTACTGTTATATGTAAAGTAAACAAGGTTTTTAAAATGTTTCAGAAGCTTTATTTAAAATTAAATTAAAATGCAGATCTTATTAGTTTAGTGTGATCCTTGCCCTTGCTTTTCCTTGCTGAGTTTTCCAGTGTCTAATGGCAGGTATTTAGATACTTTAAGCTGCACACAGGCATCTGAGTTATAAGTTGATAACCGGCTGGCAGGAGGTCAGCAGCTGAGGTGAGTGGAGCTGGCGGCTGGTAGGGCTGAGCAGGGCCGGAAGCCTGGACCCTGTCTGGCAGGGGGCCTGCGCTGGAACTCCAACTGGAAGCAAGGTGAGTGGGGCTGTGGAGGGGACCTCGGCTGGCAAGGGGCAGCAGCCAGAACTCCAGCAGCGGGCTGAGCGGCTCAGCCCACCGCTGCTCTGGGGTTTCAGCTGCCGGCTCCTGCCAGCTGGGGTCTCAGCCTGGGCTTCCTTCACTCAGGCCAGCAGCAGGTGCTGAGTTGGGCTGCGGTGGGAACCTGAGTGGCAGCAGGCCGAGCAGCTCAGCCCACTGCTGCTCTGGAGTTTCCACCACCGGCTCCTTGCCAGCTGGGGTCTGAGCCCACTGCCAGCCTGGGATTCCTTCCCCCGGCCGGCAGCGGGTGCTGAGTGGGACCCCGGCTGGCAAGGGGCCAGCAGTGGTAGCGCCCTGAGCAGCTCAGCCTGCTGCCAGTCTGGGGTTTCCACCATGAGTTCCTGCCAGCTGGGGTCTCAGCCCGCTGCTAGCCTGGGGTTCCATTCCGCAGGCCAGCAGCTGCTGCTGAGTGGCACTGGGGGCGGGACCATGGCTGGCAGGAGCTGGTGGTGAAAACTCCAGAGCAGTGGTGCGCTGAGCAGTTTAGCCCTCTGCCGCTCTGGGGTTTTGGCTGCTGGTTCCTTGCCTGCTGGGGTCTCAGCCTGCTGCCAGCCTGGGGTTCCCTCCCCCAGGCCAGCAGCAGGTGCTGAGTGGGACCCTGGCTGGTAAGGGCCCAGCAGCAGGAACCCCAGAGCGGCGGTTGGCTGAGCGGCTCAGCCTGCCCCGTGTGCCATCAAAAATCGGCTCGCGTGCTGTAGGTTGCTGACCCCTGAGCTAGCACACTTCTGGGTGCTGAATAAAAATATATATTGGCCTGATTCTCCTCCCATTTAGTCAATGCCAAAGTACACATTGATTTGAGTATTTATTCCTAGTTTCTTTTTAAAACACTTAAATATATATTTGTCAATAGAGCACAAAGGTAACAAAGCAGCTCTTTAATGCATAAAAGTGCTTAATAAAAGAAAGAAAATGTAGGTGGGGTGATCTTTAACCTTCCCAGCACTTGAGTGGGTGCTAGCTGTGAAGGCTTCATGACATGGTATCTCTAGACCAGTGGTTCCCAGACTTTAACAAGCTGTGAACCCCTTTCACTAAAATGTCAAGTCTCACGAACCCCCTCCTAAAAATGAATATTTCCAGGGATTTTCTCGTTTACCTGAGTATAAATTGTAAAAGCAGTGATCTTAGAAATATAAAATTTGTTTTTATGACATGCTTATTACACTCTATCATTACAGTATTTTTATTACATTATGAAAATGGCAGTACTCTTCCAAGATCTCACTTTCATAGCTTTGAATAAGCCTGTTATAAGACAAGGTGCCTGTGTTTCATCAAGGAGTATCAGATGTGAAACCACATGAATGTATTTAAGAAGCCAACTCAGAGTTCCTCCTACACAAGCATTCAGGTCTTGAGCAGTCCAGGCAAACAACGCACATTACAACAAGCTTAAACTTGTTCTTCGTAATAATTTTTAAAACAATACTAGCTACCTATTTAATTTTAAAAACAGCAAAAAGTATCCAGCTCCCTTTCCATTTCTTATAAGGAGTCTTGAAGTTTAAATCTCCTTAGTGTGATAGATATGCTTGCTTTTATCTCCTGAGCTCTTGGAAATCCAGGGGCTCTGGGCTGCTGGCCCCACGCTACCCGGGGTTCCTAGGGACAGCTCTGTCTGCCATTAGGGAATTTTTTTTCCTGAGAACCCCTGTAACATTTGCAAACCCCCAGGGGTTCACAAACTCCAGTTTGGGAACCACTGTTCTAGAGCATAATTGAATTATTTCATTTTCATCCTTTGTTATATTAAGGAGGCTAAACCCCGTTCTAAATCTATTGTATGAGTGTCTCCGTTTCTTGTGATACCATAGGTTTTAGGTTGAGTCTAATCTAGGAGATTGCAAAAACAATTGACAGTATATTTTTGCCTTGTCTACATCTCTTTCCCAGATTAGACGGAAAATCTTAATCTGAAAAAATTGTTCCTGGCCCAAAAACCTAAGACATGCTAAGTGTGAGTTCTGATCTGACATTGGTTTAGTGAATTATTTAAAGTCTTTTTATCTGAGCAAATATAGTGGAGCATCGCTTATCTTAATTTTAACTGTTTTACTAATACACATACCGAGTCAGAGTGCATTATTAAGGAATAATGGGATGGAGTTAAGGGTTGCCTAAATGCCTGAACTCGGTGTTCAAAACAGCTTCCCTTTTGTGCTTCACTTCCACTGAAAATGCCCACTTATGAATGGCCTTTACTACTACTAAAACATTCAAATAGTGTAACTCCAGGATTTCCAGTTTGTTTTTGTTTGGTTTGAGGGGAAGAAAGGGGACTAAAATGGACCAATTAAGGTTCCTGGTGGACTAGGACTTTTTCACTCACATTTTACATCAGTGAGTGATTGTAGGTCAAGATTTCTGTAACCAGTGGTGCACCTTCAGCAGATAAGGAAGGTCTTAAGTGCAGAGCAACTCTAGTAGTTCTGCTACACATTGAAGCCCAAGGGGATCCAGTGTGTATAGGACTATGCAGATCCTCTGTCCAAAACGAAGTGCTTAAAGTACTCTGAAAAAAATGGGGGAGAGGGTTCTGTCAGAATCTGTGAGCAGTAGCTTGGCAAGACTGTTTAAAGTGCATCCCTCAGTGACCCGGCTCAATTTTTAAATGGTTTATTTTTGGGGGGGTCAGTTGCTGCATCTTGAGACTCACCTCCTCCCTCACTAAGACTCACTAAGCACTGCCAACGCCCCATACTGCATTGAACAATAGGATAGACTGCAGCAGCTACTGCACTTCTACTCTGCCCTGCAACTGTGGCATTAGGGGAGGAGAAAAGATTGTTCCCCTCTATCTCCCACCCTCAGTCTGTGGAGAGCTGCACAAAAATCATTAACTTTAGCTTTGCAAAGGAGACAAAGAACTGGTGAGCTTGTACCTACTTCCTAGACAGTTAGCTTTTACTGATTGCCAGCAGATGGCACTGTAGGTGAGAGAGAGAATGGAAAGTTATACAGCTTTATTTTGCCCTGTTCGTTCATTGATTCCAGTGTGACACCGTGATCAAAAGAGCTGATGTGATCCTGGGATGGGAATCTTGAGTAGTGAGGACATTTTTACTTCTGTTTGGCACTAGTGCAACCACTGCTGGAATGTGCTGTCCAGTTCTGGTGCCCATAATTCAGGAAGGCTGCTGATAAATTGCAGAGGGTTCAGAGAAGAGCCACAAGAGTGATGAAAGAATTAGAAAATATGTCTTGGAGTGATGTGTATTGAGCTTGATTACAGTCTACATGTAGCTACATGGGGAACAAATGTATAATTAATTGCTTCTTCAATCTAGAAGAGGAATGGCTGGAAGTTGAAGCCAGACAAATTTGACACTGGAAATGAGGCACAAAGTTTTAACAGGTTACTTAACCATTGGATCAATATACCTAGGGTTGTGGTGGATTCTCCATCACTGACAATTTTTCAGTTAAGACTGGGTGTTTTTCTAAAAGATGTGTTCTAGGAATTATGCTGGGGAAGTGCTATGGGCTGTGTTATACATGAGATCTCACTGGATGATCATTGTGGTCCCTCCTGGTACGTTGCGTATGTTGCTGTTTCCAGTTATCATATAAATCTACTGTCATTTAAACTAACATGTTAAAATTAACTGAAAATAACGCCTTCTTTAAGTCCAGTGCCATAGCCTTTATTTGATACAATTCTCCCCACTAGTTACAGTGGGCAGGTTTGCCTCAGTAAGAACTGAAGAACCAGGCCTTTCCACTGTTTCTGAACATTATCCTTTTTGCTATAAAATGTGGTTTCGTGTAGAAGGCTAAGAGAAATAGTTCAAAAAAAATCTGCAGCATGTGTCTGCTATTTTCGATAATACAGTCAATGTTGAGGACCGTGTGAGAGCCTGAATTGTTGTCTCCTCTCCTCCCCCACACCTTTTCTGGGATTTCTCTTCTGCAGTGGACTCCACTTCTCAGCATTTGGGCAGTGCTAAATTTTGAGTGTTTACTCCAGTGAATGAGGTGGTTGAGTTGAAGGGGACCCTGCGAGTGAGAAATTCCTCCTTGCTGGCTTTGTCTGCTTCATGTCTCTGAGGTTAGGTGATTGGCTTAGAAGTGGGTATGACTGGACCAAAGGAGCATACTCTTTCTTTTTTTGTGTATAGCCAAGCAGGAATTGATATGGTATAACTGCTTCTGTCCAGCTGTCACCTGAGCTAGCACTTAGAGTGGACATATTTTACATAGCTGTGGGCAGGAGAGCTGGCAGTGAAACAGCTAGTAAGAGAACACTACTGCCGTGGTTAACTAATGGTGTTGAAAAGAGGGATGGTACATTAAAGGGTTAATCCTTTATTTTTCTGCAAGTGCCTTCTGCATGTTTCCACAAACCCTTGCTAGACCAGGAAAAGGCTCTCTGAGATAAATAGGCCCAGCTCTGAGATAAATAAGCCACACAGAAGAAAGAAGGGCCTGAATCTAACTGAAGCTAGGTATTCAAAATTCCCTCTTCTATTTCTCAAGCATGTCACCCCTGCTAGCCAGAACACATCTCCCCAAAGAGAAGAGGGGTGGCAGCCTCCCCACGCCTACTCTAAAATGGATCCTTGACTCCCTGAGGAGGAGGCTAGTAACTAACTCTGCTCCCCCTGTGAGGGCACAAGGAGGAGGATGGAAATGATTTTTTAAAAAGAATCAGTTGAATTTAGTGTGTATCCTCTCAGGCAGAGCATGAAGCCATTCCAGATCTACACTCCTGAAGGCCCAAAGGGCAGTGCTGGTGCAAATGGCAGCTGCATCAGACAAAAGAGAAGCTGACCCATATGAGGTGAGCAGGAAAACAGTGTTTCCTCTTCTGCTGGGTGTGGCTAGGGAGTTTTCAGAACATGTGAAACTGATTGATCGAGCAAGATATACAGAACATTTTCTGATGGGTTAAGAGGTTGTCAGTACTGTTGATATTCAGCCTGCTCAACCACACGCATGACAGCCCTTTAAGAGAGCTGCTGCTGCTGCCCAGATATTACTGGGCTCATCTGTTTAAGCAGGATCATGTTGGAAAATACAGACCCAGGAGGGGTCAGGCGAGCAAGAAGAGTCATGTAGCTAGTAGGATTATATGAAGGAAGCCAGTAGCTCAGTTAAGAGATAAGGAAGTGACTACAGAGAAGGAAGGCCGGAGGAGGAGTTCCGCATTAGTGTGCTACGGAAATGAGCACTGGGAATGAGCTGTCCACATAGAAAACAGCTGAGAAAGGGCCAATGAGGAGGCTTGCCCTGGATACAGGTGAAGATTGAGGAGGTATTGCTAGACTGAGGAAGCTACATAAAGGTGGCATAGGAAATGGCCCTGGGAAACAAGGTCAGGGCAAAGTGGGAAGCTAAGGCTGGGCAATCTACCTACAACAGAGGGTAGGCATAGTTCCCCCTATGCTACCGCCCCAGGAGATGGTATGGTTATCTTGTTGGTGTTTGGAGCCCAGGAGGTCTGGAAGCTGAGGCCCAAAGAAGGGCTAAAGCATCCATTGAAGAGAACAGACCCATAGAGGCAGAGCTATGCTCTGAAAAGAGTATGAGGTAAAAGACTGTTTATTTGAATTTGCATTATTTTACATTCTGGAAAGGTGAATTTCCATCTCAGTGCTGTGACTCACTGGACACCTACAATGGCCTGTCAGCCTGGGAGAAAGGCCTAGACGGATGCAAAGCAGTAGGGAAATTGAAGGAGCAATGTCCTGAGAGGTAAGAACTTGTTACACACACCATGGTTCTTAACATCTTTCAATGCCTTGAATTCATGAGTTTAAAAACCAAACCAAAACCACACGCGTGAGAGAAAGCAGTATTATTCTTCAGGACATTAAATCCCCCTTCCCCTGGTTTCTTTGACACAGCAGAGATTGCAGTGCCCAAACCTGAGACTGGACTTACTCTGTCATGTTACACCTGTGTTGACTTTTCAAATCTATCAGTGTAGAAACTTGGAGGTAAATCCTAGCAGAATCTAGTCATTCAAGTCACTATATCACCAGTGTTTTCCAGAAATGATTCTACAGCACAACAATGTGCAAAAGAAAATGATTTATCACAAAACATAGGAACCAGGAATACCAGCCATTCTCTAATTTCTCCAGGATGGTCTTCAATTTAATACAGGATTCGGTTTCTGGAAGATCATAGAAATGAAGGGCTGGCAGGGACTTCAAGTCCCAGCCCCCTGCCATGAGGCAGGGCTGAGTAAACCTAGACCAGTGACAGGTATTCTTAGACCTCCAATTATGGGGATTCCACAACCTCTCTTGGTAGCCTCCTCCAGAGCTTAATTGCCCATATACAGTAAAAGCTGTTTTATCTGGCACTTCACCAGCCGGAAAGCTCTATAAACTGGTATTTCTGATCTTCACTGAAATTCGTTTATAGTCGGGTTGGTGCGAGGCAGCAGCGGGTTGGGCGGGGGCGCTCCTAGGTGGAGGCATGGCAGGTGGCTCTGCGTGGTGCCCTCACTCCACCCTGAGCACTAGCAATGCAGCTCCCTTTGCCTGGGACCCATGGCCAATGGGAGCTGTGGGGATGGAGCCTGTGGGTGGAGGCAGCGTGCTGAGGTGCTTGCTGCGCCTCTGCCTAGAAGCAGCTGGGACAGGTCACTGCTTGCAGAGAGCCTATGGAGGGTGAGCAGCCCCCTGAGCTGGCTCCCCCCTCACCTCCTCCCATGCCCCAAGCCTCTGGTCTGAGCCTCCTCCTGCACTCAAACTCCCTCCCAAAGCCTGTGCCCTGCACCCCCTACTCCCTCGCTCTTAGTTAACCAGCATTTTTCACATACTGGCATCCCCACGTTTCCCCACATGCTGGATAAAACAGCTTTTACTGTAGTTAGAAAGTTCCTAATATCTAATTGAAATCTCCCTTGCTACAGATTAAGCCCCATTACTTCTTGTCCTACCTTCAGTGCCCACCATCCTCTTTATAACAGCCGCCAACATATTTGGAGAGTGTTATCTGGTCCTGCCCATATCTCCACCCTGGGCCTTGTTTTCTCAAAACTAAACACGCCCAGTCTTTCTAACCTTTCTCCATAGATCAGGTTTTCTAAACTTTTTATCATTTTTGTTGCTCTACTCTGGACTCTCTCCAACTTACCCACACCTTTCTTAGTCTGGCATGCAGAATCAGACACATTCCTCCAGCTGAGGCCAGAACAGTACCAGGTAGAGGGGGACAATTATCTCCATGTCTTATATACAATATTCCTGTTAATACACCCCAGAATGATGATAGCTTTTTTTGCAACTGTATCACTTTGACTCTCATTCAATTTGTGATCCCCCAATTGCCCCTCAGAGCCTTGTCAGCAGTGCTGCCACCTAGCCAGTTATTCCTCATTTTGTTGTGCAATTGATTTTTCCTTTCTATGTGAAGTACTCTACAGTTACTTATCTTTACTGAATTTAATTTTCTTGAATTCAGACTAATTCTCCAATTTGTCAAGATCCTTTTGATTTCTAATCCCATCCTCCAAAGTGCTTGCAACCCTGCCCATTTTTGTCATCTGAGAATTTAATAAGTACACTCTCCACTCCTTTATCCAAGTCATGAATGAAAATATTGAATAGTACTGGACCCAAGACTGACCTTTGTGGGGCCCCATTAGCTATGCCCTCTCAGTTTGATAATGAACCATTGATAAGTAGTCTTTGAGTATAGTCTTTGAATCAGTTGTGCACCTGCATTATAGTAATTTCATCTAGATGGCATTTTCCTACTTTGCTTATGAGACTATCATGTGATAGACTATCTCAAAAGCCATACTAAAATCAAGATAATCCATGTCTACTACTTTCCCACTATCCAGTAGGCCAGTAACTCTCTGTCGAAGAAGGAAATTAGTTTGGTTTGTTCTTGACAAATCTATACTGGCTATTCCTTATGATCCTATTATCCTGTAAGTGCTAAGAAATTGTTTAATAATTAGTTCCATTATATTTCCAGATATTGAAGTTAGGCTGACTGGAATTCCTCTTTGTTCCCCTTTTTTAAAGAGAAGTACTATGTTTGCCCTTCTCCAGTCCTCTAAGTTCTCAAAGGCAATTGCTAATGGTTCTGAGATTGCTTCAGCTAGTTCCTTAAATACCCTAAAGCAAATTTCATCAGGCCCTGCTGAATTGAATACATCTAACATATCTAACTATACTTTCACATGTATTTTCCCTATTTTGGGCTTGCATTTCCCCCTCCCCGTTGCTAATATTGTGTTGTGTATCTGGTCATCATTAACCTTTTTAGTGAAGACTGAAGCAAAACAAGCATTTAAACACTTCAGCCTTCTTGATGTAAATCTCAGCCCCAAGTCGTATCCTCAATATATAACTACTTCCTTATTCTGATTCCAGAGGTCAGTCAAGCTCAATCTCCATGACATCCTATTTTCTCAGCAAGAATCAAGTTAAGATCTCATCTGTCTTCACTTTGGCACTGTTTGAACCTCTAATCTAGACTTGTATTTCCAGTCAGTTGAAGCTGGCTTGTGTAGTACTCACAGTACCAACATTTATATCTAAAGTCAACGTACCTTTTCACAAATCTCAAGAAATGGTGCTGTTCTCATTTTGTTCTCACCTGGAACATGCATATGAAATATTTTGTGTTGAGAGAAGTTCAAAAGCTCCCAAAATAACCTAACCTACTCTCTGCAATTTAGCACTTCAGTATTGTTCCTTAGCATAAATGTGTAAGAAAATATAATCCTCCGTTGCAACATGGATGCGATGCTGCCCATTGGAGGCTCACAGCACTTCAGGAAAAACTATTCTAAGAGTGATTCGCACATTCTGGGCACAGAGAGTGTTAGCACACCTCTTTGCAGTTTTGATGCTAGGTGTGGCCTGGGATCTGCAGATGCCTTCATTTGAGAGGCGAGTGTTCCAGTAAACAGTCTCCAAAGGAAGGCCTTCTAAGGCCCTTTCACCCTCTAAAGCATTGTCCTCTACTACTCCACATTGAGGCTTAGTAGAAGTATTGTGCAGAAAAATGGTAACTTATTGTCTGCTCACTTATGTGCTTTGAGTAATGTGAGTAGGATACTTCGCTGGAGACTTGACATCTAACTCAGAGGATTATGACTCTACTGAGCCTCCTTGTTGGCTTAGGGAGTGGTTCAGACTTTGTGTTTATTGTGACTTAAGTTCAATTATTGTAGAATTTCAAGTGAGATGTTATTGCAAATTATTAGCAAAACACTGCTAGTTAAAGGAGGTTTTCACAGCTTTGGAAGAATTCTTCTGATGGTTTGTCAGATGGGTGGGGTCAACAGCCACAGCAGCTCTTCAAAGCTGTTGAGCTGGCCCTGATATGAAGGGAAGAAGAATGGTGGACTATTTTTTATACATTGACTTTCTAACAGGAGGAAAAATGCTTTTATCTTTGGGGTGAACAAAACAAGTAAGTTGTCCCATATGCTTTCATGTTCATAACTTCTAGGGGCTTTGTGAGGTACACAGCTGCTCTTGAAAGCTTTTCTGAGGCCTGGGCAGAGCTCGTTGACTTCAGATTAGGTATTTGCATCTGGCAAGATCACACCCTTAGCTGGAAAGCAATTGCAAGTGTCTGAGTTGTACTCTATTGGAGATGTTATTTTACTTACTTGACCCAAACAGGGATACTCTGACATCAGCAGAAGTAACAGATGAAGAAATTAAAAGGTATCAAATCAAAAGCAAATTGTTTGAACTTTACTCGAAGTAAAATTAGAGTATGAAAACTATTTGACAATCTTGGAGCACAAATCCAAAAAAGAAGAAAGCATAGATCATTTCTTTAACAATGCAAAAACATACATCTCTGTTAAATACATAAACAGCACTCAATTTTAATGCACTATATACTTTATGCTGACTAACAGTCATTTAATAATCAAAGGCTGTACAAATTTATTTTTACCTTGATGGTTTTCTTTAAAGTAAATCCACAATTTGAAACAAAACAAATACTATGTGTTTATTAAAGTGACACTACAATGTATGTACAGATTATAGAATCCAATGTTTTTTGTTTTAAAAGAAATCACCTGGATTTCTACAAATGTGACACAAAATGAAGCATGAGGTAACTTTTTCAAATTCTAGGATCCCTGTACCATGCTTCCAAATGGTGCTCTGACTTGACACCTGCAGTCTTTGGAAAATTGACTTGTTGAAGTAGTAATGAGTGGCCATTCACTAAAAATACCACTTGACATGAAGATTATCTGGTCCTGAAAAACTTCTATTGTATGTGAAATACACATCTTCCTAGTTTTGTCAGCTTGAGCCTTCTTTCTATCATGCAGCAGAATTGTAAAACTTCAGCTTTTTTAGAGGTATGTTAAGTGAATTGAACTGGGTCTTATTCATATTGTAGCATCCCCTAAAGTATGGCCTGTTGCCAAATCCCCTGCTTTGCAAAGATGCTCTAAGAACAAACTGTATAAATGCCCCCCTCCCTGCCCTCCTGCTTTTGTGAGCGGGAGTGTTCAGCATTAGCAACATGCTTCAGTGAGAAGTTCACTATAACACCCTTAGGGGCCACCCATTTTAAAAATATATACTGTGATGAATTTGCCACTTAGCTTAAAAACAAGCCAATTTCGGAGACTCCAAAGGCACAATTAGAACACAAGACTGTTTGTTTATAGGCAGGGCTGTGGTGCTGCTCTCTGTAATATCCAAGTACCACACCACCACTTGTAACTCTTTTCTCACAACACCCCTGTAGTTAGAAAGTGTGAGGCAGGAGAATCTATCTCCATTACTATTTTAGACAGCAGCAGCCCTTAACATCACAAAATTTGGCCAAACCTGCCTTAAGCTCTTCACTGAAACTGATACCGTTCTGAGTCATTTTCCACAGGGCACTCCTGTAGCACCTATCCTGACAGACCATCTCAATACTGGTTCCCTGTTGTGAAATTTGAGTGCCACTCTCCTTCCACGTCCTCCTTTAAGTCTTAGCCCTCCCCTCCCACCTTCTTTTAAATTTCAATGTGAGGGCTAGGTACTGGCTGACCTTGCACTAGTGCATAAGAAATGATGATAGGACACTGGGTGGAATGTGCTTCCTTCCTTCTTGGCCAGAGACAAAGAGGCAGCTGCAACTTCAGTGTTCCTGCCATACAGCTTGCGTTTGTCTAGTGCCCACGGTGCTGTTAGACACTCTGAAAGGGAATGATAAGGGAGAGGGTCCTTCTGCACGGGCCAGGGGAGTAAAGACACATGTATTCTGTACACTTTCAAAGGGTAGCAAGGCTCCTTCATGTGGCATTCATGCCCTAGGAGCTCCCAGAAAGATCCTGCCTGAAACTAAGATAGCAAGAGTGCCTTGGGAGCCGCTATGCTGCACTGCTCATCACTCACAAATAAATGCCCACTGTAAAAAAAAAAAAAAAAAAAAAGGCAGAATTTAGTGTTTAGTTTCAGCCCTAGGTTGGGATTCTAGATACTGGGGCTGTGGGTGCTCCTATAAGTTCTTTGCCAAAAGAGCAGTGTGAGAGGATGGACAGGCACAATCCCAAGAGCTAGGCTGAGACACTTGTTAAAAGAGGCAAGATTTTCACTACATGCTCCCCTGAGGAGCTGACTTGAGGGAGGACCTCTAATCAGACTGCACAGGTTGAGGGGAGGGTAAGGCCTGAAGCAGGCAGGGGAGGAGAAAGTTATAACGCTTAAGCATTGTTCTAAAGTGACTACCAGCTTCCTGCCCCAAGTCCTTCTAGGGGGAGTTCCCAACCTTTTCAGTGGACAGATTCTAGGCAAGTATCAGAGGGGTAGCCATGTTAGGCTGGATCTGTAAAAGCAGCAAAGAATCCTGTGGCACCTTATAGAGTAACAGATTCTAGGCAGTTCACCAGCCCAAACCACACCACCATCTGCCTTCAGAGCAGCATCCACAGGCCCCAGTCATCAAGCAGGAAATATTTTGGGTTGCAAATCCCTAAATTTGATCTAAAATTGAACACTAACAAGAAAACTGACAGATCAAAACTTTACTAAAGTAGCAGTGGGAATACAAACCACCACCTACCTTTTATGATTTCTTTACTCTTCCCAGTTTAAAAATAGAAGCTGGGGTCCTAGTCATCTTGTGCGTTTTCTATACAGTAATTAATATACAATATATTGCAGCAAGCTTAGGTCAAGTCTGAGTTTAAGCAAAGTGCACTGTCAACTATATTACTTAAAAAGTGACTTTTTAATATATAAAAAAGCTTGTTGATACAGACTAATATGTAATCAGACTCCACCTATAAAAAGGCATATGTACTATCACCTTTTTGATCTACCTGTAAATGAGGTGAACAAATCAGTAATTGATAAGAAAATACGAAAGTTATCAATGGGAGCCTCGCCATCATTTCACTCTAGCTCAGGGGAAAAAAAAAACAAACCCTCCTTTTAGCCTTACTCAGAGGCCCCACCATAATTACATTTGCATTGCCTTTGAAGAAAAAACATTGAGTTCAACGATCGATAGTGATATGGTATCAAGCTCTCTCTATCACTCTCACACATACAACCCTCTAATCCCCACCCCACAGGCTCAGTCTAGTTTGATGTTATATTATTTCTGAAAGAATTGCCAATTTTTTCTTTCTTGTGCTTGCTGACTTGTGGGTAAAGTTATTATTCCAACTATAAAATAAGGCACGGCCTAATATTTTTAGTTGTCTTTGGAACTGGATTTATTCCCTCCACCCCCACCGCAAGGTGTGTGGGTGGGTGGGTGGGTGGAATTGAAAAGGGAAAAGAAAATGACAAGAGTGCTTGTGGAAACAACGGTTTCCCCAAATTTTCTGTGTGTGCTGTTATGCCGTGTGACAAAGGAACATTTTCAGAAATATGTTTTTAAAAGTACATCTGCTGATAGAAAGTTTAACTTGCTGGGTAAACCAGATGCTGCTTTGCATCATTAGAGCAGCAAAACACAGTCAGCCCAAAGTAATGAATGTGGACCAAGACTTCTAAAGTTAATATTCACTTTTCAAAAGCTCCCTCTCCCTGCACTTATTTTTTTGTCCTCCTCCCCAACTCAGCACATTAAAGGAAGTTCTTTTCTGGATCCATCTATTTATATATTAAACTTTTAAATCACTGCATTACTAGACATTAATCACCACAAGGACTATATTTTCTTTCTTGGCTTAGGCTCTCATTGTGTGATGGCTTTCCTTAACAGGAGCCTTCAAAATAGGGAAGGGAAGAAACTGAAGCTGACAAATAAGAAACAGTAGCAAAGTTGGTGAGACTACTAATAAATATAAGACTTTGAGTTAAGCTGATAATTTACTCTAACAAGGTCTTGTATTGCTAGAAAGCAGTATTTTCCCTGAAAGGGTTCAGAGACTGTAAAAGCATATAGAAAGCAATAGTATGTTTTGCCCATGAATTTCTTGGTGATTATGAAATGTTGAGCTTGACCACAGTGGAGCCTGCATATCATTATTTAACTACAGAAGAGATACAACAGCCAGCAATCTTCAGTTCACCCTGTACTACTCTGCCAATGTACCTCCACTCTGATCTTCAGACACCTCCGTGGAATGAGAGCATTCTTTGGTCATGGCCCATTCAGGCTCTGGCTTTTTTATTGAGAGGGTGCTAATTACTGAATCCTTGGGGTGGGGGTGTGTGGTTTTAGTGACATGGGCATTTAGTTACTGAGAAAACTGGACTCAGCTCTCCAAACTAATTTTTACACAGTTCATCCACAAGCTATCAGAAAGCTACATTCAATCGCTGAGCCCGCTGTTCTCTCCCTCTTCCATACAGTTCAGTTGTAGTTTAGACAGAAAGAACAGCAGTGTTGTCACCTAGCGTGTTTGTGGTTGCTCTGTGAGATGAAAGTTAACTGTGTCCCAGTTGTGATGACTGTATCTTCATGTCATGACATTGCATCGGTGTATGACTGAATCATGCCATAGCTCCCAAAAGAGACATGTGAGCCTCTATTTCATATGGACAGGAGAAGAGTAAGACCCTAAAATATTGGAATTGTCCCAAATTTACAGGGATGGATAGTGGAAACTCTTGTCAAGAGCGACTTGCAGGGGTGTGACATTTATTTATTTGTATTTGTGGTGGTAACAGCATGATTTTAAAAACAAAATAAAATTTGTGAAAAATGGTAGACAAATACCACTAGCGCTGTGTGAGATGTGATGTTAGGCTAATTGTGGGATGCGGGAAATGCCCATGATCCATTTCCGTAGAATAATCACTATTAAAATCATTACAGTTTTTTACCTTTTCCTTAATGAACGTTAACATGGCATTCCCATAGCCATGTAAAGCTAACTCCTTGCAAATGGGTAATTATGTAACTCTTAACTTGCAAACTGTAAAGGCTTTAATGGCAACTGCTGTACGAGCATGATTCTGCCTGACTAGCACTTCACAGTGCTTCAGCCCTGTTCTCGCCAAATGCTATGGCTCAATTCCCTCTTTTAAAGAATATTTTCTCCCTGCTCTTAAAACAAAAATTCCAATAAAACTCCCCAGTTCTCAGCAGTGGCCAGTAGCTCTGCAGTCACTCTGAATACTGTAGTAGTTGTCTTGGCTAAGGTTTTCTTTCCCTGAAGCTTCCCTCCTTGAGCATCTCTCTACTGTGCACAGAGCAAGAATGGCAACCCTCAGAGAACAGCTTGGGCGCCCTTCTAACCCCTGATTGGCTACCCACCTCATGTAGTTCTCACTCCCCCTCAGCCTCTAACTGGATGCCTATAAAAGAGTTTTTCGTTCCCCTTCAGTTTAGCAACCTAGTGGGCTCTGTCTACAGGACTGGTTTCTCTGCAGAAAGTCATTCAATATACTCATTTAGAACACTTCTTAAAAAGTGCCTGAAAGTCCATCTAATATTAATACCATGGTTTTCACGTAGTTTGTATCCATGCATCAATAATCTCTACTAACCAGACCTTGGTTATAAATATAAATTATATAAAAGGGGTTTGTGAGGTTCTGCCCATTGCTGATGAAACTGTTAATTAAGCCCTGATAATCCACAGCTGTTTCATCTATCACATTACAAAGATAAAACCCTTAACTGGACACAGAACTGACACTCTAATTCCCAAATCTCTGCAAAGTGCCTTTAAATGAATAGGGAATTGTGTAGCCTATTGATGGCAGAGAGAATAGGTGGCTGATTCTTGTCGAACAAATCGATGCCAAGGCCAGCCAATGATACAATAGCACATTCTGGCCTAAACACTGCTAGCCAGCTTAAATTGCCTCCCATCCGCGATGACAGGCCATTTCTAAATATTGGATCACAAATCTCTAACACAGCAGAAATCAAAGCAATCTCACCACACTAGTTAAATAACAGAAGCTACCCTTCAAAACGTTGGATTTTAACGAATAACCTTAAAAACAATTGTTTCTTTTCATGCACTCCTGGCATTCATCAACCGGCTGCCTATTTTTGACCTCTTTTGTGTCTGTAAGATGCCGCTATGACTAAGCAGAAAATAATACCAAGGCAGACAGCAAGATCTGTTCCTCAAAGGAAAATATTTATCAGACAGCAAAATAAATTAACTCAGGCTGAAAAGAAAACCCACAATCCTCTGTTATTCCTCCAATCCTATGACCCTGTGTGTGGAGCTCTAGCTATCAAGCAGACAGCTTACTGATCTTTCCTTGCACATCTGTGCACAAAAACGAGAAGTTGAGCTGTTTACTGGGAACCATATGGTGCCCTGTCATGTACTTGCCAGGAAACCTAGAGCTTTCTCCATCAAGCCCATTGTTCAGTAAGTCTAAGAAAGCTGCTTCGGGCAGTAACCAATGTTCCTTCAGTATCCGAGAGTCTTAAAGGAAGGGCTCAAAGAAAGTAGCATAAACCTGTGTATATATTAAATATCCACACCTCTCTAAAAAAAATTATCAGTCATCAGCACTCATCTTGTTTTCAGTCATGTAATGCATGTTCACACTTGGTCTTACATTTGAGCTGCAGAATACAAATCAATTTTGTTCCTCTTGTATTATAGTTTAATTTCCATCATTTAGCAATTTTCAACAAATACATGAAAAGGCTAGTAACCCCCTGCAGGTTCACTCATGAAAATATTGTACCCTGGTTCTTTACAGTGAAACCTTCAAGGGGATACTTTTATGTTTGCCACAGTGATAGCATACTAATATTGAGAAAATCATGCATAGGGGAGGCTACTTGAATTCAGCGAAGTCCTTTTACAAAGGAAAAGGTATTGGGTAAAACTTTCAAAGGTGCCTAAATGATTTAAAGCACTGTTGACTTTCAATGAGACTTTGGTGCCTAACGGACTGTTGAAAATTTTACCATTAATGCCAAAAAGTGCGGCAGAAGAGTGTTTTTCATAAACCTCATATAGGTGTGCGTACAACTAATACATGTTCATTGCAGTACAGACTAGATATCCTGTTGTTTCGTGAAGTTCTAATTTGAACCATGTAGTGTAGAAACATGTCTGTTACTGCAACAATGCAATTTAAGGAAACACACAACACATTGGAAATGGGATTAAACAATCTGTTACACTAGCCACAGCTGGTGCTATAAAAGAACATCTGAAATCTTGCTCAAACCCTGCTGTTCCTAGATCACTGATTATTTTATAGCTTCAATATACAAGGAGTATTAAATATTTTTTCTCCACAATTGAAATTTCATCTTAGCTGCTACACTAGCTTAACACTTCCAGTTGTATCACCAAGAATTTGGCATTTGCCATATGCTAAAACTTCCAGTTAAACAAAAAGCTTTAGCATTTAAATATTAGATTTTTTTTATTATTTTTACTTTCTTGGTTTTGTGGAATTTTAACTACATAAATATTTAACGCTCACGAATATTCAAAAATACTGCTGCTTAAATTTCTAGTTATGTACCAGAAGAAACATTACAATAAAATATTTTCTCAGTTTAGCTCTGTTTTTGCCAGAAAAACTGCATGTTGAAAATTTGAACACAGATGTACTTAAGAAAGCAAAACTATGGCACTAGAGAAGACCTTGAACTGATCACTATGGTCTACATCAATCTATATACAGGGTATATACACATGGCTGTGAGAGTCTGTACTCATGAATTTTTGTGTGTGCACAGTATTCATACAGCACAAAGTTGATTTGTCTGTTTATTTCTTCTACTGTAAGGAACAGTGGGAAAAAACTCTTGATAGCATTGAAACCATATGGATTTAATTTCACCCATCCTGTGGCACTATTTTCAATAGCAATGGACTGATTTTTGCAACTTGTTCAAAATTTCATTTTTTATCTTAATACATTTGTACATATAACAAACAGTACAAACGTAGCAAATAAGATGCAATGGTCACTGATACAATACGTTTCACTACTGGCATAACCAGTACATGAGCAAACATCGGACTGTATCAGAGACATTTTTACGGAACTTGGAAAAATAGGAAGTGTACTGTAGCCTAAAATAAATTACATATTATATACAATATATATATTTATACACATATATGTATATATACACATATTGATATAGCCTTTAAAATAAGTTTTTAGAGTTGATCAGTTATTTGAAGTGTAAGGACTATCTGGTAAGTAATCTAGAAACTGAATTTGTCCATAATTAAATAATAATTCACTTCTAAAACTTACAAAAATATACTTTACTAAATAAGATTTAAAATTCATAATTTAAGGATGTATCATTTAGGATGAAATTCATCCTAATACACATCACTTGTGAAGGCCCTCTATGCTATTTAAGCCCCACTTAAACCTAACAATGCCCACCTTGTTCACACTGTACAACACTTACTCATGTGGTGAGCAGTTCTCCTCATTCCCATGGAACTATTCTCACAAGGGTTACTCAGTGTGAGCAAGAATTGTAGAATTGGATCCCTAATGTGGGACCTCAACAGGCACTCAAACTTCTCCCATACTGATTTTGATTTACTTTTATAGGGAAACGGGTTAAAGCAATATTTCTATATATTTAATAGGGCTATATGTATTAAAGGGCTATACCATGGTGTACTCTTTCAGTTATATGTATGTTTTTGAACACAGATTGTAGAAATGATTGTATAGCAGACTGTAGTGTAAAAACAAAATTATACATAGAACTTATGTCAGACCAGTGGACCAGAACTTTGGTAAAGCTTTTCTTCTTCTTTTCTTCCCTTAGAAAGGAATCTTGGGTATGTCTAATAGCAATAAATCAGCCATGACTGGCTGTGTCAGGTGGCTGGGTCAGGCTGAGGGGCTACAAAATTGCAATGCAGACCTTCCGGCTTGGTTCCAGAGTCTGAGCTCCAGCCCCAACATCTACACAGAAATTTTATAGCCCCACAGCCCGAACCCCAGGAACCCTAACATACACCAATCATGGGTGTTTTATTGCAGTGTAGACATACCCTAAGATGCAACTGCACCACTCTACCAACTGCTGCACCCTGCTCAGGAAAGGAGAGCGGAAACTGGTCATAAGGAAACTATGTATAAGACTTTGGCAACAATGTTCTATAAAACTTCTCCATTAAACGTGTACAATTTAGGAAAAATCTTACATCTCAGATAACTTAATAAAGGCTAAATAGCATTCTTGTCCTGTATTTCTTGCATCCCTTTTATTGTTTTTATGTACCATTTGCTCACTGGGGCTCATGCCTTCCTACCTTGTTTTGTAACAATATACAGCATAACACCGAACGACGAGTGAAAACAAACATAATGGCCCACTGTGGTACATTAGTTTAGCTAGCAAAATCATTGTCAAGAAAGTAAAATAAAGCTGCATTTTCAAAGGTGGTTTTTTTTTTAAATTCTCAATAAGAAAAAAAGGGAAGAGGGAAGAAGGAGGGCAGCAGAGTCAATAGAACAGAGACATAGCAGGGCTTTGGCTGACAAATGCAGATTGTCCAAAGAAGATGGATGCGTATTGAGGAAAATGCCCTTTCACATGATGCAGCCATATCTTTTGTGTTTGCATGGAGCGAGAAAACAAATTCAACTGAACAAGCAAAAGCAAAGACCTTTCTTTAGGTCCCTCATTAGTGTGAGCATACTCAGTATGCTAGAGAATTGATCTGAAGCCTTTTAAATCAAGGCCTCTTTATTACAAAAATAAAAACAAAAAAAAGTATGAGAGAAGAAAAGATGCTGAAGTATCATTCTATGTGTCCCTGCAGAGAACAATCACGTCCTGTTTATTATTCATTCTCTTCCCTCATTTCTACGATGTCTGTCATTTCTTCTATCTGTGGCATGTCAGTCATTACTGAGTCTTCGCCTTCTGTAGCTGTCTCATTTTCGTTCCGCTTCTTTTTCTAGGTCGAAAAGAGGTTGCATTCATAAGCACATGACCATCTATATTGTTCATTGTGCATCAGCTCAATCCTACAAATGTCAGGCCTTATCAGAAGGAATGTGGTCTAATGTTTAGAATGCAACATTCCTGGCTTCCCCTCTTGGTATGCTACTGATTTGTCATGTTAATTAAAAAACTTCCTTTAACATCCCCATGGGTCCATTTTGTCCTCTGAAACATAGGTATTATTGTTGCCTCTGTCTTAGAGGAGTGTTGTGAGGCAAGTACTTCAGGATAACTGGAGGGAAAACACTATGTACAGAAAGTGAAAGGTGGTGTTCTAACTTCCAAAATATCACAAGTCAGAAGCACAAGAGGTAAAAACAGTGATATCCACTAGTACAATAACATTCCTCTCAAAGACACAAGGTGTATTTACAAAGAGGAAAACTAAGGAACTAGGAAGTTAATTCACTTGGCTCAAGCTCATAAAATCAATGGCACAGCTGGGAACAGAACCTAGAATCCCTGTGTCCTAGTTCAGAACACTTAGTATGGTCTATGAGAAAGTGACAAAAGCAAAGGCCAGTTCCCCTGTAGAGTGTTTACCTGCTGACCCAAGCTCTCTGCTCACTACTGATAGGAGAAGCCATTGTCAGTATGAGGCAGGCCACTTGTGTTCCCAACATTCTGCTGTTGAGCACATGTGGCTTAATGTCTGTCTTTTCAAGACAGTCATATTATTCGTGCAGGATGTTTTGGATGAGTAAACCTAAGATGCCCTCAGCCCTAATAAGAATCAAGTTGAAGCATCTGTTCCTTATTATCTGTTTCTCAGCAGGCTGCCCATTCTGTATTGAAAACAGTTGTAAAATTCCCCCCCAAACCCACTGATATTATTGATTCAGCTGAATCAGGCATACTAATTGAGTAAGAGTACAAGGGCGGGGTATACAGAAAACCGGTTTGTGGCTCTCAAACATTTTACCTATATTGAATCTTTTAGCTGAAAATAAACTGATATGCAAAACTACTGTTGATTATGCAGAACTACTGTTGATTGTGCCATTACCACATTGGCTGGTGAAGAGATCATTTCAGATTCACTGGACATGTAACAGTTATACCTGTCAGGCAAATGTGATCATCCAATTGTTACCACTTCACTATACTAAAAAAATAAAGTAAAGTACTTTGTCTGAAAATTGTAGAGGTCAAAAATACTGTAGATGTGACAAATTATACCATGCAAATAATAAAAATATTAGTGTAAACAAAAATTTGTTGTGAAACTACAAGCCAAGAATAGCTTGGGATATAAGATTTTTCTTACTATTTTAGTGAGCAAGAAAAAGATTAACAACTACAGAGAAACAAAGTTCTCCATTTACCCACGTGTTGAATACCGCATGGGCTAAGGCAGTGTGAATTTCTCTGCTCTGCTGATGTGCCTCAAGTTTGTTCATAATTTCTATCTATGAGCTTGTAGTTCAAAAGCTTCAGCTAGGTTCTGATTTCATAATTTTTGATAAAATCAAAAGTGGTAAAAATGTGCAGGGCTTTTCGATTTTTTGCCTCTAATGGAAATTTCTAAATTAAAAAACCCCCACAATAGCAAGGATTCTTTTCTCTACACTCTCCTCCCACAATTCTGTTTAGCTAATGAGATGATTGTTGCTTCTAACTGGAGTTATGCGTCAAATACCTTGTACAGTACCCTGAAAATATATCTGTAAGGGTTCAATCCCACAGACATACTTATGCATGTTAGAAACCATACTCACATGGGGATTCCCATTGACCCTGATCCTGCAAACACTCCTACCTATGCATAATTTTTTTCATGCGAGTCCTCATTGAAATCAATGGAACTAGCCACGTGAGTTAAGCTAAGCCTAAGGGTATATAGGACCAAGGCCACTGACAGATGCATGAATACTCCACGAGTAAAGTTTCTCACTTGTACTTTGAATGTGTGTGTGTTTGTGTCGGTGGAGGGGAAAACCCATTTCCATCCAGTTAAGTGAATATTTTATTCACTTCCACATGGCCTTTACACAAAAATTGTGTTTTCTACACAACTTGTTGCCATACATAAGTAGTTATCTATGTTTGTCATGGTCACTGGTTTCTACACAACCAGTTTCCTACCTGTTTCCGACAGACATAACAAGCTGCTATTGCAACCATGGTAGATTCTCCTACAAAACCAGCTAGAAGTGATCCTACTCCTAGGGTGGCTCCATGGACCCTGAGAATGGCAAGAAGAAAAAGGTAGGATTTAAAACAAAACTAAAAATAGAAAAATTATACTTTCAGTAAAATATTGAACCAATGTATTTTAATGAACAATTTCTACATAAGGCATAATGTTGCAGGTATTTATTCTCTGGGGCAAAAATCTAGGCACTGATAGAGAGAATAACATATTACAGTAATGTTTGCTTCCTAAATAGTCTCATTATTTATTATAATCTTTTATTGCCTGAAAATGAGAGGAGACCCATTGTGAATCAAATTTTGCCCCAAGGCAATCTAAATATAGAATTTAATTGAGAATGATAGTTTTGTTGTACACAATAACATGTTTTTTTTTTAAAAAAGTAATCTACAGAAAAGATACCATTCCCTATATACTTGTTGCATAGATTTTTCAGAAAAGTAATTTCTGTATAATTCAAATAAGTTTTCAAGCATCCTGTGGGTATTGGTTTCATCTCTATTAACATCTGTAGAATTTTCAACAAGGGCCAATAGTTTTATGCCTAGCTAGAGACGGGATGTGCCTGGAACTTTGGAAGTGACCATTTACAGGAGCTTGAAACTATTTTGGTTTTATTTTAGTCTCTGCCTTTGGTGGAAACACAAAGAGTTAAATAAGGGGGGAAGATGACCTCCTGAGGTCCCTTCCAACCCTGATATTCTATGATTAAATGAAATGGGGGGAAAAAGGAGAGTGGCTCCATTACAGCTGTGGTGAGTGGAGTAATTTACCCTAAGTAAGGCAGCACAATGAGACTAGTGATGAGGACGATGATGCGCAGCACAGAGCTGGGTGCCAATACAAATGTCTTCTTTAGTGTCATGAGCCAGCCAGTCAAGTGTGCTCTAACTGTCACTGTCAGAAAAAAGGAAGAAAAAACAATCAAAATATGCAGTAGAAAATGAAGGAAGAATGAGCATTTTTTCATGTTAATGATACTGACCTCCTTTGTAAAGTGCTTTGAGATCTACTGGTGAAAAGTGATACTGAAGAGCAAGGTATTATTAATTATTATTATTATTATAATAAATACTATTTATTTAGTGTTTAGCATAAAAAAATACAAACACCATGGCCCTTGTTTACAGTTGCTTTACCTACAGTGAAACTGTCTTAACTGCAGACTAGACTCGAAGTCCAGAACTGTTTTACTGCTTTTAATTGTGCAAAAAGCAGTCAGAGGTACAGCAAATTTCCTTCAGTGTGAAACTGTCCTGCCAAAAACATTTCACAATAAGACAGTTTGACTCCATTAAAATAAAAAGCAAAATAAAAATGTGTGTGTGACAGCAATACAACTAAATCTTAGACTTCTCTTCCATATGGCAGGTGCATTCTCCTCATTAAAAATGCATAACTTCTTCTAAGGTCAGGAAGAAAGGATACCTATATATGGCAAGTGCAGAACAGACCCCCTGAAACAGAACTTCATATCTGGAGACCATAATCCTTACAGAGCTGTGCTTTTAGATATATACTGATCCATTGGAAGACTCAATACAACGTACACATGTAGGTTATAATATTTACATCAGCATTTTAATATTTGAGGGAAATATTTTGGCTAGCGGTGTAATAAACATCCATACATTATGAAGGAGAGCATTCAGTTTTATTGTTTGTGGGCCCTGTTCAGTATCAAGGGGTGTTGATATTGCATAGTTGTCCAAGATGTTGTACAAACACACAGTTAATTACAGTTGGGCAGAAGCACACAGTGCATGATACACATTCTCAAGCACTTAGAACAGATACATGTCTGCTTTTAGCTTTCCCACTGAATCTATTTAAGAAATGTATGTATGCTAAATTTGTTTGGCTAGTGACAGACCCTTGCTACAACATTGATACCTTCAGCCCTAGTGTCAACTGGTCTCTATTTTTACCTGGAACTGGGAAAAAGGAGAAGATGCGCAAAGGAATGACACACAGTTCTGCAAAGGCAAAATCGACTCCAATTATGTCAACTAAAATCTTCTCTGATGCACTCGGAGTCCAAAACATCAAAAAACAGAGCTGGAAAAGAGAACCACATAAACAACATTAGGAAGAGTTTGCACAGCAAAGCAAGGAAGGAGAAGGAGAGAGACAGGAGTTCAACTGCTAATCTACAGCCTTAACTGATGATGCAAGTATTTCCTGTACTAAATGGAGGAAGGAGATAGGTGCAGTACAATAATATTTGGCATTTATACAGCATTCAAAGATCTGTAGCATCCAAGGATCTCAGAGCAGGTTATAAACATTGATGAATTAAGTCCCATCCCCGTAAGACTGGCATATATTATTGGTACAGACGGGTAAACTGAGATAGAGGAAGGTTAAGTAATCTGCTCAAGATCACATGATGAATTGATAACCTAGAACTTCGCCAGTTCTGACTCCTAGCTACCTCCTTTAACTACCGGCCTACATTACTGCCTCTTTACATATAAATCGATGAAAGAAACAGAGAAAAACAACAAATAGTAAACCAGGCAAATACTAAGATCCAGCAGGTTATGAATCAGTCATAAATTAATAATTGATATGCAGGAAAATTTAATACAATGTAACTTTACAATGTTTGGATTCTAGAATTCCTGGCTTCTTTACATGTAAAGGGCTAGCCAGGCTAGCTAACCTAAGTAGAAATCGGGGTGAAAAGGTTGTGAGAGGTCTTCCAAGGAACCTTTCCCCTTACCACGAGTAAGAACAATCCCTGCACTTGGTGAAATGCTGAACATTCACAGCTCCCACTGACTTCAAACGAAGTTGCGGGTGCTTAGTGGCTCTGAACACTGAAATGCTTTTACCACAAAGCGTAAAGCAGAGTTACAAAAAGAAAATAGATTCAGAACGTGAAAACTTTCTGACCTTCCCTGAAATAAATCAACGACAGCCCTGGAAAAGAAAACACTGTCAGAAGTTCTTCCTGAAGACAGACACTGAGGAATTAATGTTCTTTTGTTTAGAGGACTGTGTTCATATAACCCTTCCGAAGGACATGGATACAAATGTCAAGTGTCTCTTAAGTGTCTAAATGCTGTAAATTCCTAGCTACCTCCTCCTTTAACTACAGGGGCTGGGGGTGGGTGGGGCTTAATTCATTAATATTTATAACCTGCAGTGAGATCCCTGGATGCTACAGATCTTTGAAAGCTGTAGAAATGCCAAATATTATTGTACTGCACCTATCTCCTTCCTCCATTCCAAATGTAACAGTAAAGAGTATAAAAATAGTGCATGTCTTCTGAGTTTGCACACAAACACACACAAATGTACATGCACTCACAACAGTCACATAGGAGGAGTGGAACAGTTGTATACACAGAGACACTGCCATCAGTATAATGTTGTTAACCCCTAGGAGAGCTCAAGAGCCAAGAACCCCCAGCATATGGCATTCCTATAGTGTCTGTCTGCAGCTTGTTACATTAGGATGATCAAGCATGATTTAAAAACCTGAGTCTACAGTAGAGTGCCAATATTCAGAAACACATAAACAAGCAGATTTGAATAGCTTAGTTTTGAAACTGCCTCCAAGAAAGATTTAACTTTACTGCTGATAACCAGTGGCGGATTAATGATTTTGCCACACCTAGGACCTGAAATAATTGTCGCCCTGCCTGCCCCTGGCCCCACTCTGACTCCACCTTTTCCCCACCCCCATTCCAACCCCTTCCCCAAAGTCCCGCCCCAACTCCACCCTCTCCCTGCTCCTACTGGATCCCTTCCCCAAATCTCTGCCCCGGCCCCACATCTTCTCCCAGCGCGCCGCATTCCCCTTCCTCTCCCTTCCCCACAAAACAGCTGTTTCACGGCACAAGCCTGGGAGGGAGGGGAGAGAAAAGGGGCGTTGTGGCACGCTCGCAGCGGGGGCGAGCTGGAGCAGGGGAGCTTCTCCGTGGGTACTCAAATTTGTCACCCCTTCAAATTTGCTGCCCTAGGGCTAGGCAATAATACGCCACTGCCATACCTAAAATGTATAGAAATGCGTCTGCTTTTATCCTGTACAAAGCGTCAATGCACGTTGGAAAGCCATAGTAGCCTGGCAGCCATAATGCCTCATGCTGTGAACTTGTCAGATATTATCATTTAAGAACGTTTATGGTTAGTCTGGATCTGAACGGAAAGTGTCAAAGAAAATGCACAGTGCGGTCAGAAGTGGTGTGGTGGCTCAGCATATAATGCTCTTCCCTCTCAGGAAGTATTGAACCATTGCCCCATCACAGTGGTGGGAACTCTGTGCAGTTAGCTGTTCCATCTTTGGGATGAGATACAAAACAAAAGTCCTTACTGGCAACACTTTAAAGACCTCAGGGCACTTTCTCCATAAGTAGGGACAGCAGCCTTGATGTTTATCTCTGGCATGTTCTTTGCACCTTGTAATTTAATTTGTTTTTGTTGTTAAAAATAAAGTTAGTTATTTTTCATCTTCCACACGAAAACTGATGCTGAGAAAGAGTGATCATAAATAAAACAAACCATAGCCAGAAGCCTTAAAACATAACAGTCTGTCAGATTGCAAGACAATAGAACTGAATTTACTTTTCAGTAAATCATGAGTGGTGATGTGAGCTGATGAGGCCCTTGGTATCTAATTGACTCTCTTTTACTCTATGGTGAGATTTCATGGCTCTTAGCCATTCTCCAGTTATATGACCCACATGTTCTTACACATATTTGCAGTGAAACTCTGGCTCCATTGAAGTCAAAAGCTAAACTCCCATTGACTTTAATGGGGCCAGTATTTCACCCTTGTTCTCTAGTTGCGTACCAGTGACTGTCTTTTCTAATTAACATGCAAGCAAACACTCTTCAGCTGACAACACCAAGTAAATAGCCCACTGCAGAGACACAAAATGTACTTCCACAGATGTGGATATCCGCATCTGCGGATATAAACTTTCTATCAGTGCAGGGCTCTACAAATAAGTCACTTTACCCTGTGCTACATGGAGAGGCACCTTCCTGACAGCTTAGAGGCATGGACAAAACCACTTACTTTAGGCTGCTGATTTAGCTTTATTTTTTCTTCTCGTGGACAGGAATTAAGGGTGGGATTAATTTAAGCAGCCTAAACCTCAGACTTAAGTGCCGAAGTCTGGGATTTAGGCAGCTAAATTCAAGTTTTAGGCTCTATTGTGATTCACAAAACTCCTGCCAAACACTGTAGACACCTAAACTCAGTCTACATTTTCAGGGTAAAAGTTCCCTAGGTGCCCTAGTTTCTGCCTCTGAGCATATGCATTGCTGCCTCCCTCTGACAGCCCAGAGGCTTATCTCCCACCTAAGTCCCGGAATGATCCACTAACCAGAGCAAGCTAGGCAGGCAAACACTTATCTCACCTGTGGGATCTGATCCAGTAGGCATGCTTAGCGGCTGCCTACTGGATTGAGTCCCATTCACATTCCTGGAGAGTGGGGTAGTAGCCTTATAACTTTTAGCCCAGTGGTTAGAGAATTCACCTGGGATGAAGGTTCAATTACCCCCCTCGGCCTGAGGGAAAGAAAGGATTTGAATGGGGGCTGCCGCTCTCTCAGGAGAGTGCTCTATCCACTGACCTATGGGATATTCTGATGTGCAACTGCCTCAGTTTCTCCTGAGGAAGCACTTGCACTGTGGAGAAGAGTCACTGGGTCAGAGAGAGTGAATGAGTCTGTAGCCCAGTGGTTAGGACACCCACCTGGGAGGTGGGAAACCCTGGGTCCAATCCCCCTGCTCCACAGGCTCTCTATTTATCCACAGTGGAACAAGTTCAACAGGAGAGACTGAGATAGAAGATCCCTGTTCAAATCTCCTTTTCCCCTCAGGCCATTGGAGAAATTGAACCCGCATGTCACACATCCCAGGTGAATGCTCTAACCACTGAGCTAAGAGTTATAAAAGATAGGCACCATCACCGCTCTTCAGGCTGTTTTGTGTAGAGTGAGGCAGGTGTCTCATTCTCACAAGAAACAACTTAGGTACCTAAGTTACCTGACTCCAGGAGAGGGGTTCCCAGCTCTGCCTTCCTGCAGCCTGGACTTAGGCACTAAACTCTGTGAATGGGTGGGGCAGGACAAACCCCTCTCATCAGCATCTCCCTCTGGCTAACTTAAGCAGCTCCTCATCTAGCATTCTGGCTTCTGTGGATTGCATTCTAATGCACCTCTCTCCCCATTCAGTGTAGAGGGAGCTTAAGTGCCTAACACAGACTTTGAGGATCACAGTGTTTCTGTGATTTTCTAGGTGCCTAAAAGTTAGGCATTGCGATGCTCAGTGTTTGTGGATGTGGGCCTAATTTTCTTTTAAATAAAATATTTTGCTGCAGTGATTTGAGCCTATTTTACAGCCTATCTTGAATTATGTGTTGAAAAACAAGTGCAAAGAGTAAGATGGAAGAAAGAGAAATGAGCCAAAGGTTGCTATTATGAATTTTGGACATTTTCTGCTTTAGTTGGCATCTTTCTTGCTAGTAAACAGAATTCAGCATACAGAAGCCAATCAGAGCAGATGGGATCTAATAACCAAAGAGAATGGAGAGGTTTGCATGTGCACAGTACAGATACTATTAGCAGCATAGTGACTGTGTGAATTCCTGCATTGTGGCAGTCATTATTAGCGGAAGTGCTGTGATTGCCATACTGTACAGGTTTTGAGAAACAGCAAAAAGTTGCTATGCAGGAGAGTTTTCTGATTGACTTACCTATAAAGCCTAATGTAGAAAATAACTTCGGGCAAACACAGGCACAATCAAACCTTTCATTTTATTGCCCATGCTCAGACACCCACACTGAGGTGAAATAGCCATAAAGTGAATTGTTCTTTATCTCTGAAAAGTCACAGTTTGAACTGTGAAGTTTTAATTGCACTAACTTCAATGAACTTTTCTTCTTAGACACAGATAGCTGGTCACCTTGAAGACAACCTTGCTATTAGAAAACCAGGGACTGAACTACAGAGAACATAAACAGATAATGAAGTCAAAATTCTAACTTTTTCCTCAAAAGTTCCTTTCGAAATTATAGTAATTTTATTATATGTAATAAATACAAAAGTATTTCAATCTTTTATCACTTCATAAGTTCAATCTATTTTTTCCAGTAAAAGTTCTCTTTTAATCAGAAACACACTACTCACAGCAAGCAATTTATCTACTTTCATGGTTAAAGAGAACATATTTTAAAACCACCTAAATTTTGAAGATGACAAAAGCTGTAATTTTAATAGCAGTGTAACCTGTAGCTAAAATGGCAGTATTCTGTGAAAAATTAAGCAAACTCTGTTTACCCTGATATCTTCAAAGATTTATAACAGCATAAATTCCTAAAGACATAAAGAGCAATTTCCACTTTCTAAATGAAACAAGGATTTTTCTGTCATACATTTTTCAATCGTTTGGGAAACCTGTCATCCTTGTATCCCTGACTGTAATTTCAATGGAGTGTCTTGGTTCAAGAGCTCAGGAACACATCTAAGACACCAAAGGAAAACTACTTCCACAGATTTAACAAATTATAATGAAAGAACTTCATCATTCTTGTATTGCAAATCAGTCTCAGCTACTGTACTGCGTAGCATAATGCTGTTCCTCCAAGATTGGTACATCCTTCCCTATGCTATCCTGAACAGCAGCACTGGCATATTACCAGGACAAAGTATATGCTACTATACATCAAAGACAGCTCATTCCTTCTCTGAAAGTGTCTCAAATTGTATCTTAATATGGCTAAGAGGAGAAGATCTTTTCTTTTTTTTTCATTTCCAGAATTACTGTAGATTAGTTCAAAACTACTATGCTCAGGGTCCAGTTTTGCTCCCATTGAAGTTAATGAAAGTTTTGCTATTGACTATAATGGGGATCAGGACTATCAGCCGTATGCTGCATACACTTAGGCGCATGCTTAAGTAACTACCCGGAGAAGTTCAACTGAAATCAATTCATGGTGGAAAAGTTAAACTGATTATTCACAGTAGTATATTTAAGCATGGGCTTAAGTGTTTGCATGATGAAGGTTAAAGGCAGTAAAGATCTAAAGAACTCAAACTTCTCTAATAATAACATCCTACCATGCAGGCTGGCTTCCTGGATTTTTAGCTTTGCAAAAACAAGGGTAATATTTACTATATTTGCTGTATACCCACAGCGTGCCAAGTGTCACGCAGAACCCAGAGGAAAATAGTCCCTTCTCTGTGGAGCTTACATTCTAAATAGACAGACACAACAACTGGAGACTTGCATCATTGTAGGCCATTGGGGAAAGAGTTTGTGTGTAATGTGTCTATTACAACAATGGTGGCGTGTGTCTTTATCTGACCATGTCTTTATTAGGCAGAGATCCTAATAAATGTGTCTGATGACTGCCATTCAGTGTAATATGTGTATGCAGTAGGGGATGCTGTGAATCACTAAGCACAGGGTGAAACTTGCTGAGGCTGAGAGCTTAGTGTTATTGGAGTAAGGCCTTTGTTTGTGGCATTCAAGCACTAGCTTGAATTTAGTTACCTTACATGGTAGGTAGTGTGGCAAGGTATTTCCTCCCTCTCATCAGACTTAGAACTTCACCCTCTGGCAGTGGTGGGGCCTGGGGTAAATCAGCCCCACTCTGGCCAGTATTTGTGTTCCACCTCTGTTTATTTGCCAATATTGCCAAGGGAGGCCTCTGTGCAGCCCAAGGAGTGCTCCTCCTCCAAACAAAGAGAAACAAATTTAGAAACACAAAACACAGGGGAATACCTTTCCTTGCCCCCTTGCTGCAGGGTGTTGGCTTCTCTGTCTTGCCAGAGCTTCAATAGGTAGACATGGTAGATCTGCTTCTGGTGTTTGGGCTGTTGAATTTTATAGTCAACATACCCAACAGCTTCTACTACTTCATATGGCCAGGTGCTTGCTTTCAGCTGTGGACACCAGCACCATTACCAGATCTCCTGTCTGAAATTTCTGACCCTTCGCTCAGAGATTATAATAGGTCTCTTGGGTCTTGTGCTATTTCCAGGTGTTCTCACACTATGGGGGTGACTTGGGATATTTGGTTCCGCATCTACATCACATGCTCAGTGATGTTCCTCCCTGGTTAGGCTGTTCTTCCCAGTCTTCCTTGGCGATGTCCAGTATACCCCTTTGACCACACAGCAGATCAAAGGGGGAAAACCCAGTAGAAGTCTCCTTATAGCAAACATCTGGAGAACCTCCCTTATAGCAAACATCAGGTAAGGTAGTACGGTATTCCAATTTTTCCATTCCGGCTCACCAATTTCCATATCATGTTCTTCAGTGTCCTATTGAAGTGTTCGACGAAGCCGTGAGTCTGTAGATGCATCTGACAAAGTGGGTATTCACCCACAAAAGCTTATGCTCCAATACGCCTTTTAATCTATAAGGTGCCACAGGACACTCTGTCGCTTTTTACAGATCCAGACTAACGTGACTACCCCTCTAGTACTAGTCTGTGGATGGTAGACTGAGGTTCATAGGGCCCTTATGTGGAGCACTGCACATGTTTTTCATCAATTTTGACACAAAGGGGGTTTCTTGTTCTGTCAAGATCTCTTTGAGTATCCCAACCTTAGAGAAAATTTGAATCAATTCCTTCATGATCCTGGACATTGTGTTTCGCAGGGGTATGGCTTCTGAGTATTGGGTGGCGTAGTCCAGAACAACAAGCACACTCTGATGGCCCCAGGCCATCTTCTCCAGTGGGCCTATCAGGTCTACAGCTATTTTCTTGAACATGACTTCAGTAATTGGTTCGGGGCCCTCAAGTGCAGTTGAGAGACATATAATTGGCATTCTGGGGAGCAGGCATAATATAGTCAGATCTCCATATAAACTCCTGGCCAAAAGAATCTGTGTAGGATTTGATCGAATGTCTTATCTACCCCTAGGTGTCCTCTGAACAAATGACGATGGGCCAGGTCCAATGCTGCCCTCTGGTGTCTTCAAGGTACCAGGAGATGTTCCACTTCTTGGCCTTGTATTTGGACTACTCTATATAACAGGTCCCTTTTTATCATGGTTTTCCCCTCCACCAGGATCCCATTCACCTCAACTATGTCTTTCTAATATTGTGATACAGTGGATTATTGGCTTGGTTCTGCCCAAAATTCTTAAATGAGAGCCCAATATATTCAAGTCCAAAGGCACCTATTTCTGCTGCACCTCCAGGATTGGTCTCAGCAGAACTAGGTCTAGCTTCTGGCTCGTCAACTACCTGAGTCACCCCTCCCCAACTTGTTGGACGAGATTGCTTACCTATGAGCACAGCCCTTTGGTTCAGGGCCAAGATCCTGGTCCCCAATCTTTTGTCCTTCCTCCTTTCTCGCCTAGCTTTCCAGGGCTTTCCAGTTGCAGAGAAAAGTCATGGACTAATTCAGAGAAACGGAGAGGGCTATCTACTGGTGCTAGAGTATCAATCCCAGGATCACTACCCTCCTCTGACTCATCCACCAAGAATAGGTTTCCAAACCCTGTGAAATCTCATCCTAGGAGAACTGGATATAGGCGCTTAGGGACCACCCCTGCCGTCACCCTTGTAGTGTTCTCCTGAACCTCAATTTGTACAGGGATGGTTGGATAGTAATTGACAGCCACATGTACACAGGTTATTCCTGTGCATTTGGCCCGAGAAAACTGGTTCCACTCCATCAGTTTCCCTGAGACCAGTGTGACAGCACTTCCAGAGTCCACTAATGGAATGGTCTCTCTGTCATTCATCCTAACTGGCTCCATGTATCTATGTGGGATCATCATGACTCCCACAAGGTTAATCAAGCCACATGGATCTTCATGATAACCTAGGCTGCACTGCATGGGCCCCTCAACATTAGGACACTGGGCTGCTATATGCCCTAGTTCCCGACAGGCATAGTACCTATATCCCTCTCAGGACATCCTACTATTTTTTGGCGATTGAGTCTTACCCTATGACCCTCTCTCCCCAGGTCCCCAAGTTCCTTCATAGCCTCAGGTTGCTCTTCAGCATCCTTCCTCGCCAATATAGTTCTGCCGAACCCTTTAGACTTCTGGGCCTTTGGGGCAGGGACTTGCCTCTTGATCTGATGCATCTCTTCCCCAGTGGTCCAAAAAAGTTCCTTAGTCATTAACTGCCTGTCTACGGGGGCAACTAAATCATCGTAAGAGGGGTCATACTGGCTAATTCATCCTCCTAGGTCTGGTAGTAGTCCTCTCATGAACCTGTCCAACACTAGGTCTTCTATAATCCTCTGTCCTCTGGATCTCGGGGCACACTCACTTCCACGTTAGATGGATCAAGTCAAAGAGTTGTGACCTCAGTGCTTTGCTGTCCCGGTACCTCTACACATGGAACCTCTGGGCCCTTATAGTTGTTGTCACCCTGGACCTCGCCAGGATTTCAGCCTTCAACTGGTAGTAATCTGTAGCAGCCATGTTGTAGTAGGCCTTCTGGGCCTCTCTACACAGGAAAGAAGCAAAAGATGCTGGGCCACTGCTTTGGGGCCAGGCTTCATATAGGGCCATTCTTTCAAGAGGTGAGAAGGTACACCTCCATGTCATCTTCCATTGTCATCTTTTGTAGGTAACTGTTGGCCCTTCGAAATCGTGTCCCATCGTGGCCATGTGTCAGAGCAGTCAGGGCTTTCAGTTGGTTCAAGATCTCCTGCAGGGTGGCTTGATCCTCGGTTGCCTGGCTCATCAGCAACTGACTCATTTCCTGCCGCAGCTGTACCAACTACTGGTGGACAGCCATCTGTACTCAGGTAGCCTCTTGTTGTGCTGTCATGGCTTGCACCAGAGCCCTCACAATGTCATCCATTTTAGGGGTAATATACCTTGCCCCAGGATGGTTCGCTATGCCAACAACCCCATTCCTGACATCAAGTGTGGCAGGGCACCTCCTCCGTCTCAACAGACTTAGCACTTCCCCCTCTAATGGTGGCAGGGCCTGAGATAAGTCAGCCCCACTCTGGACAGCGTTGTCTTCCCTATCTGTTTACTCATCAGGCCCAAGGAGCGCTCTCCCACGAAGCAAAAAGAAACAAATTTACAAACACAAAACAAAAGGGAATACCTTTCCCTGCCCCCTCGCTGGGTGGTGGGGAGTTGTGTGTCAGTTCTTCCCCAAAACAGGCACTTTGTTTTGGTTATTTCCCCTGTAGGGAGGAGAGCGGCCTCTCATCCTGGAGAAGCCTACCTCCCTGCTGCCACTAAGCTTGCAGCAGCTGGTCTCTCCCCCATCCTCACCCCATCCCTCCTTACAGCAGAGAAAGTCTCAAACTACAAGTGCTCACTCAAACTACTCAATCCCTTCTCTCAGATACAGTAAATGCATTTGACCTAGAATTTAACCACCGATGTATGAAACAACTCCAATACAAAAATGTTGCTGAGATTTCATTTCAGAGCCTGGATGAGTGAAGTCACTGGTTTCCAAGAATTTCTAGCACACAGCTTTTATAGATACCACACCTCCTAGAAACTATTCTAATGTACTTAGTGTGCGCCAGCAGGGGTTACTTGTCCTGAGAGACCCATTAAGTAATACACTATAGCGAAAAGCTAACCAAGGTAACTGACGTGTATATGTAGCTTTCGTACATCCATGGATAAACATGAGGCACTAAAGAGAATTTTCTAGGAAATGGCAAAGGACAAGTACAGTATTTGTAGATTGGGCTATAATGTAATCTCCAATAAGAAAAATGTCCCAACCAGCTGACAAAGCTACAGCATGACTCATCATTTCTCAAACATTTGCATAATGCAATGTCATTCATGTTTTCTAACTGACAGCACAAGCCAAAACAACAACAGATGGTACGTGCACTCCATCATGTAGCACATCACTGCAATTGTCTTTCCATTGCATCAATGGAGCCTAATGTCTTATTATTTCATTAGGAAAGAGCCATCAAAAGGTGACTTAGATTTCCAGAGTTTCGTGTCTGGCAAATTTATACGATCGATGTGTTCAGATTCTGATGCTCATTTTAAACATTAGGGCCTGACGAAGAGGATTATATCTGTCAACCCAGAAACGTGGTTGTATAATGGGCACAGCCTTCTAATAACAGTGGAGGCGAACTGTACTTGATACATTTGGAGAAAGTCTGGCGTGATCTCAAGATGAAGCTGTCTAGTATAGGTATTCTCTTGTATGGTCTTACTCTACATTTGTATAGAATAAGCTAATCACATATAACTAAAAATAGGTCAAGGACCCAAAGTCATCTAAGGAGTGCAACAAATCCACAAGATGTTCTTTAGTTTATATTTTGTTTGAATTACTGACTTAGCCACAAGTGATGTAAAATAATAGTCAGCCCGTTTCCTACTGGCTTAGATAATAAGTGGTCACTCTTTCACATAAAATAAATTTCAAATCACTCCATCCCCTTTCGAGAAGTTGACATCACACATGAAAGAGAGGCTGAAGTGAAGAGTGTGTGTGATTTTTTTTAAAAAAGGTTGTTCTAGTTGCAGAGTCTGTCAGCCACTCAAATGTGTGTCTTGCCCTAAATTGCATAAGTACGAAGACCTGAATTTGACCCTTTGTCTGATATCCATTTATGGAAGATGTCTGGAGAGCACTGTAATCTTAGAGAATTTCTATATCAGCTATATAGCCAGTGTGCAGCAGCCAGCTTCAATGACTTTTGAAACTTTAAGCCTCCTTCATATGCCAGTGTGGTGGTAACATGGTTTATATCTTATAAATGCCTATCTTAAAGTGGAAAGAAATAAGTAGCTTTTACTTGCAGTTTCAATCTAAGTAAAACAATGGTGAGCAATAATGCACCTTTAATACCTCAACACTACTCATATTTGCTGTCATTAAGCCAAATATTCTGATTCCATTTTCACCCTGTAATTAGGGACACTGATGCAACCTTAAGCATAGCTCTACAATTACACCAATATTAAAAATATTCCCTACTGCCTGCTAAAGTGCTCATGGTACTGTGCAATCCCCACTAATAAACAGGTTAATAACCACCATTTATAAGCAATTGTCATGCATGGCTTCTTTTAAGGGAGAGGGCTCTAAATATAACAGTGGTATTAATTTAGCAAAACTGAAAAATGATTTTGTATATTGCCATGGGCCAATAAATTCTAAACTCTAGGAATTATCACATTAAAGACTTCAGACATTAAGAGGTTTAAGAAGATCTCAAACCAAAGTCCTACATTAAGGGCTTTCAAATATTAAGAAGAGGTTTTTTTTAAGGCAGTCCACTACTTTATGGGTCAGTTATTTTTATGAACAACAGAAGGGCAAAGGGTTCCCCCCAGTCTCATGTTATGTTTTGAAATATACCTTAATGGCATTCTTAGATGTATTTCCCCATTTGAGATGGGGCAGAATATTAGGACCTTAGGCCATATAAGAAAAATGTAGAATAAGTCAAGAAACATGCATGTTTGCAACAGAAAGACCAGAATAAGATGGTACTGTGTCTATGTCCATCTACAATATGGTGAACAGTCATGAAGTCAATATTTTATATCAATGGATAATTTCTGCGCTCTGCAAAAAGTTTCCCCATATATCTGAGTAGTCTTAGAATCTCTCTTCACTAAGGGTACATCTATACTACCCGCTAGATCAGTGTGTAGTGTTTGATGTATCGGGGATCGATTTATTGTATCTCGTCAAAACACGATAAATTGATCCACTAATCGACACCTGTATTCCACCTCGGCAGGAGGAGTAAGTGGAGTCGACAGGGGAGCCATGGCAGTCGACTTGCAGCCGTGAGGATGGCCAGGTAAGTCGAATTAAGATACTTTGACTTGCATATCTTAGTTCGACCTCTCCCCCGCCCTGCTAGTGTAGCCCAGGCCTAAGCGGTGGGTTAAGGAAAAAAATAATTGTAAAATACAAAAGTTTTCAAGCAGTAGGAGGAACCAAACAATGCAGGAATGCTCTATGGCATCACTTTTGTTATGTCTAACCCAGTGGTTTAGTAGTGGTTTTCATGTGCACAGATTCTTATCCTTCTCTGACTTTGCTCATACCACACTACTACATAAGAGGAAGATCTCTGGCAAAACTAAAGCTAGGTCCAACAGCTGTACAGTAACTTTATTTCTGTTAGCATTAGCATGGTCAAAAATGATGCTACTGCATGTTCTTCCCATGCAATTACTACTGAATATACTTAAGTGTTGTGATTACTCCTGGGCTGGTTCACTAATATGTTGGAGACACGCACAAATGCTATGTGTGGGTGTGTTTTTTTAAAAAAGTGAAGCTTATCCAGGCTCCTCTTCTAAAAGCTTGAATAAGCTGAAGGTGGTAGATTCATGATCTCTTTGAAAGCTCCCAACTTCAGAATTTAGTCACTGAAAGTGTAGCTCATGGCGCTCCTGAAAGTTTTCTAAGTTTTGGAGTGTTCTAACAACAGACTTCATATCAGCCCAGCAGAAATGTATGGGATTTACTCCAATGTCACCCCTCACAATTATGGTGCTTGAGCAGATACATGCTACAATGAAAATGTCTGATCCTCTATTCTCCTCTTGTTGTACTCACTCCCACATAACAGATCCTTTTTGTGCAAAATCAGACAATGAGACACCAATCTTTACCTTTCTGGACAAAACAGAATCTCCTTGTTCACAGACAAAAGGGTCAGTAGAGTGCCATGGATGGCACACAACCATCAGCTCTCTGATATTAGGATTTTGGCAAGTCCACCTTGGTGGTCAAACCTCTTATTGACCAGGCAGGAGATCTGTGTTTGAGATGACATTTGGAAATCTGATAGCAGTTAATATTTACTACAGAAAGAACGAAAAACAAAACCAAAAAGGAAGGGTGAAGGGAGAAGCCTTGTTTGAGTGAATACGTTTGGCAACACGTCATTTTCAGAACTGCTATTCCTTTCAACATAGGAGAGGAAAAGAACATGGTGAAAACAAGCTGATCTTCTGCATGGGTGTTGCACTGTTCTAGAACTGGACCCTTCCTGGAGCTGACAGAATGTTTCAAACAGTAGGTCAGTGAGAGCACAGAACTTGCCCTGGCAGTCCCAGGCCTGGTTGTGAACAAATGAATTATGCCAGGAAGATGCAAGTTCCAGTTATAATGTATAACTTAGCATCTCCTTGGCATAATGAGGTTCTGGCTAAGGTCCTGCCTGAAGAAAGATGCCGAAGAAACAGAGTTGACCCATATTATTTTTAAGTTCATTTCTCTGCCTTTGTAATGTTGCTTGTTAGAGAGAGTGGTTGGGTTTGTCATGAGGTAGAGTCAGGTTATAGGCAAGTTGAGCAGACTGGTTTGGGTGTTCAGTGAGAAGTTATGAATTGGCTGAAGTAAATATTCCATATCTGTGCCTTCCCTATTCATTTTGACCTTTTGCTCATAACCAATTGTACTTTAATCCATCTGTACATTTTTAGTTACAGAGCCATGATTTGGATAAATTCCTAGTTATGTCCTATGATGGACTAAATAATTGAGAATGATTCATTAAAGGGAAAAAATGAAAGGTAAAGGGAATATGTAAATTTTTTTCACAAAGTAAAATGTATCAGTTCACCGTGTATGCCAGCAGTAGCCAACCTGTAGCTCTGAAGCCACATGCGGCTCTTCGGAAGTTAATATGCGGCTCCGTGTATAGGCACCAACTCTGGGGCTGGAGCTACAGGTGACAACTTTCCAATGTGCTGGGTGGTGCTCACTGCTCAACCCCTGGCTCTGCCACCGGCCCTGCCCCACTCCACCCCTTCCCGCACCCTCCCGGGCCTGCTGTGCCCTTGTTCCTCCTCACACCCAGAGCCTCCTGCACACCACAAAACAGCTGATTGGTAAGTGCGGGGAGGGAGGGTGGAGGTGCTGATCAGCAGGGCTGCCAGTGGGTGGAGGGTGCTGGGAGTAGGGGTCAGAGGTGGGGAAACTGATGTATTACTGTGGCTCTTTGGCAATGTACATTGGTAAATTCTGGCTCCTTCTCAGGCTCAGCTTGGCCACCCCTGGTGCATGCAGTTGAAGTTTGACCTTTTGACACTCTATGTCTCTCACTGGATGTCACTAAGTACTGGCAACACAGCTCATCTCATGCACACCTCCCTTCATTTCGCTTCTTTAAACATGTGGGAAAATATTTTTGCAATGCAGCCCAAATGGATAGCAGCGGCACAGAGATCAAACAGAGTATTTGGATCCTTAGGAGTTAACAGTATTGCATTGTTCTTGTCACCCAGTTTGTAACTCAGCCAGACTACACCTATGTGGTACTAGGAGCAGACAATAAAGTAGACACAGGAAGCAAGTATTGCCTACTCCTGACTGAAACACATGTGGCTACTCTGATTTTGAAGATCTTCAGCACTTCCTGGGGAGAGGTAAACTGTTAAAGGTGGTACAAGGAGGTATAATTCTTTTCAAGTAAGAAGAAAGGAAAACATACTGAATAGCACGGCTAACTCTGTAAAGGTGAAACCTACAGGAGCGTCCCAAGGTTAGCTAAGGAAGAAACATTGCTTGAAACTAATAAAACTAGACTGGATGAAGCACTGGAAAACAGATTATAAAGAAGAGGAATCGTGCCGTGGTAGAATGGTGGTGTAGAAGTGATAATGGGGCTAGATAGTGATATTTAAAAAAAACAAACCTTGTTATGTTCAGTGATCTTCTGAAGAAGGGCATTTAAATTATTCCTCTACTCTGACCAGTTCATAATCAAAACAACTTTGTGTGCATTTCTAAACATACACCAGAAATCACTCTCCATTTAGTCAAACTCCAGGCTTTTCTCTTAAAACAATAAAATAAATAAAATCATATAAAAGCTTGCTCTAATGGCATGAGTGTAATCCACTTAAAGGAGTTTACTTTCAAATAATCGTTCATCAGTACACTAGCTCAGTCGTTGAAAATAACAGGCTGGAACCATAATGTTGCAAATCTGGCTCATCTCCCAGGTCACTTTTATTAAGCAAACATCTCAGAATGTCAGCAACACTGTTGCCATTTAAAAAAAATCTCTTTACCTCTCTGCTTCTGTATTTAGAATTTGATTTTTCAACATTTATCCATTCTGTACATTTTCTGAGAATATTAAGGATTAGCAGAAACATAGAGATGGATAATCTATTATGAAGCAATATTCCTGCACAAAGTATGCTGTAATGTTTCCTGTTAGCTTTTATAGTATTGTTAACCTATTTATCCTACTTTAATGAACGTTAAATCAGACTGTATGATGCATTCCAGACCTTCTTGTACAAAGAATACAAAGTACCTGGAATGCCAGCAGGTGATGTTAAAATACCAAACCGTATGTGCTTCATGTTCTGCACCCAATGAGTCATGCCATCTGATATATGAATTACAGAAACTAAATGCTGCTTGCCATCTTTATAGTCTGATTCTATGCAAAGATCAATTAGACGCCACACTTGATGACCTGTCTCCTAAATCCATGTGGTTAGTGAAATCATTCCACACATTCCCAGCAAACCACATGCCATGAAAATGTTGAGGTATTAAAAAGTTAGGCCTCCTATGACTTGTAAGGAGGCTGTCCCCATTAAGCCAACTAACATAATCACTGCTCTTCACACAGTATTCCAGAACATCACCATCCTCGCTGTAAGAATGTCTATCTTAATACTTGTTTATCTTTGTCTTTAGTTGCTTTGCTTAGGAATTTGACACTGTGGCTCAAATAACTTTTGTGTAACCCTCCCCCTGCTCTTTGCTATCCCTTCAGTATCTACTACATTTAATTTCCCCTCTGCTGCCCACAGGAGTACAAATCTTCACCTGAAAGTGACTAATGATTTTTGGGTGGCCAACTTGAGTCACCTTTAAAAGGGTGTAATTTTAGAGTATGGGTGTTCAGCACTCGATGTAAATTGCGTCTCTAAGTAAGGTGCCAAGAAATTGAGGCATCAACTCACCAGCCACTTCTGAAAATGCTGTCCTTGATTTTTTAAAAGCTGTCTACCAATTTAACCTTAGGCTTGTTCTTGCTTCAACTGAGGTGCCGGTCCCTCTCTCTCAAACATAGCATGGCTGCAGTGATTAAGTGACCACTTCTGGACTCCATAGGCAGATGTGATGCTAGTATTAAGGGAAGGGAAACTCTAGCTCTCTCAGTTCTCCCCTTGGTGGTACCCAGGTGCATTGGAACTGCTAGGGAGAAGGCAGAAGCTTGTCCCAGCCAGTGGGGAAGTGAAATAGGCTGAGGGCCAGGACTCCCTTTGGAGCTCTTGTTCCTATGACTCTGTTGGGCCTGTCAGGACCTGCAAGTCACTCTCTTGAGTCTGGATCAGTATGTCCACAAGCTGATCAGCTATATGCCCAGCAACCAATTCACTCCCCTCACTGGAATGTGTTGAAGGAGGAGTTGTTGTTATTACTATTCTTGGATTTCTTTGACAGCTGATATATGCTAATGCTGACTTCAGGACACAGGATGGTGGGAGCTGTGCTTATTCTCTTTAGGGGGAAAATGATTATATGGTATTTTTAATCAAAGAAAAATTATTCTAACTATGGGTCAAATTCTAGCCTTACTTACCTCTGTGCTTCCCCAGTGGCTTCAGTAGAGTTGCTCAGGGGTAGCTAAAGGCATAATTTGGTCTGCTGTCAGGTTCTGACTGGAATCTGCTGTCCCTCAGGCTTGAAATATGACACCTTGATGTATGGTTTCCACAGGCATATATCTTATAAGCTGCACAGTGCTTTGAACAGTTAGTTAGATGTTTTATTCAATATATAAAAAGCAACAAAGTGTCCTGTGACACCTTATAGACTAACAGATGTACTGGAGCATAGGTTTTCGTGGGTGAACACCCACTTTGTCAGATGCGCATCTGACGAAGTGGGTATTCACCCATGAAAGCTCATGCTCCAATACATCTGTTAATCTATAAGGTGCCACAGGAGACTGTTGCTTTTTACAGATCCAGACAAACACAGCTACCCCTCTGATACTCAATATATAAATGCACACTAATGCTAAACCGCAGTCTCTGTGTGAATCTGTTCTCAGGCACCATTCAACTGAGAAACAACAAAACATGGTACCCTGTTGCAACTAATTTAAATGATGGGACTGACACTAGAGACAGCCGTGCAGGAGACCAGCTTCAGAGCCGCCAAAGAGACACTAGCCGCTCTCTTAGATTGCTCTTATGATCTTCCACTCTATGGGACCTCTCTTGCTGTCTTACATATGATAAGTATTTTGTGAATGAATTCAACGGTGCCTCAGGGTTCTTCACTACACAACAAATATAATCTTAATTAATGTTAAGGGGGTGGGGGTAAAACATGCATAGCAAGACAGCAAAATATCTTATACAGAGTTTTAAAGAACTCCCCCTACTCTTGCCAGATTTGATGGAAGATACATGTTTGTCTAAACATCTGGAAATATCAGCCACGAACCTATAGCTCCACTGACTATCTTATTCATAGAAGTCTGAGCAAGCAGGCTGGCATGAATGATGCTATGATATTTTTTCCTAAATTCCTGACCACAAATTGGACAAAAGATGGATACATGGGAATTGAACAGCCTTCAGTGCCCAATAATAGGTAGATGAATGTTACAGGATTGGTCACTTGACAGCAGGATTTGCTCAGATCAGCTGTAAATTAAATGTCTCTGGAGTGAGTAAGCAAGTGAAAGCTTTGGACTGAGCAAAGAGAACACAGGAACAGGAATACTGCAGTGTGTGGAAACCCACGATAAGCTGAACAGCTGATGAAGTAATGCTATTTAAGTAGGAGCTTGAGTTGACATGAAGCAGAGCCTCACCTACCATATGAAGATGTTGGGCTGTAAAGCTGTCATCCAGTTATAGCTATTGGAGCTACATGGCAATATTTCAAAGGAAACTTACTTTGAAATGACACCCTATAGTATGGATGTGGCCCAATTCTAGTCTTGGATTTATACCAGCATAAACAAAAGCAGAATCTGATCTATAATACCTGAATATGTGCACAATGGCTATTGAGTTCCCTTTGCCGGTGGCTGCATTTCAATAGCTTGTAAAGTCCTCCCTACTGATATCCCTTACCACTTAAGGAGTTAATGGATGAATTAAACAGTTAATGTCTGTAATGCACTTTGCGATTCCTAGCTCAAAGGCACCATTGAAGAAAAAAAAAAGTATTTCTGTAATAAATGTCTTCTATTTTCAGTCACGGGAGTGAGTGAAGCCCATATCTGCCAGTAACTTGTGTGACCCAGAGCCAATTATTTACACTCTCAGGATAAACTGAGACACTTGTGCACACCACAGACAATATTTGCCTGGCTTACTAGGTGATATGAAGGTAAATAAAGGTCTTCAAAGTACTTGAGTGTGCTCTACAGAAAGGCACTACAGAGCATAAAAGCCACCGTTCCTCTCATTCTGTGAGACTGAAGACTTTTCTTCAGTAATTCAGTCTATGAAAAGGTACCCTGGTTCATATTAACTTAGTCCTCTCCAAACAGGACTAAGTTAATGCGAACTTAGGTACCTTTTACTTTGTGTTAGCAGCATCCACAAGGGCAGTTCCAGTGCAGTGCATTAGTGAATGCTGCAATTAATCACCCTCGTAGTCTGAATTACATGGCCTTGTAGACAATCCTTGAGTATCTGGTAAAGCCTTGTCTTCACTACCAAAAAAAAGTGTGTTCGTAACTCAAGTTAGATGACTCAAGGTAAAATCATAGTGAAAACTACAAACTGCCTTACCTTCACTAGGATTTAAACTTTAAGGATTTAACACTTTTTTTTTGAGGTAGTGAAGACAAGGCTTTAATACTAGAACTAACTGACTGTCACTGTAAATAGCAAAGTCTGTGAAAAGATCACACTGATACTGTCCAGACAGAAGTTACTAGCCAGAGAATGTTACCACTGCTTTACATACATTTGTTCTGCCCTGCTACAATTCCACTCTCCAAAGTATATAGGAGTGGGGAGGACCACTTAGGAATCCAATAGCATCCTTCCTCTTTAACTAGCCACAGTAGCAGTGAAACTGCATACCTATGTGATAACCAATGCTGCCTCACTCCTAAATGCTAACCCCTAAAGAAACATTAAATAAAACAAGGAAATTCATTGACAAAAAACCCCCAACTTATTAATGTGGAGTTAATTGACTGCACCTACTTAGTAATGTAGAAATGGGTAGTTAGCTGGAAATGTTGTTAGGGGCCTCTCTTTTCTCATACGCTTAGAATCACAGAATATCAGGGTTGGCAGGGACCTCAGGAGGTCATCTAGTCCCACCCCCTGCTCAGAGCAGAAGCAATCCCCAGACAGATTTTTGCCCCAGATCCCTAAATGGCCCCCTCAAGGATTGAACTCAACCCTGGGTTTAGCAGGCCAATGCTCAAACCACTGAGCTATCCCTCCCCCTCAAAGTTACTGTAACCAACAATGAATAATAATTTAAAAAAAATTTTTTCCAGAGCCATTTTAGAACTTCCATTATAAGCATTTGTGCCAGATAGCAATATCTTCAGCAGATACAATGAACAAGCTGGACTGTAAAATGGTGGCTGATTCTATTTGTCACACGTTAACTTTTTAGTTCATCTTAAAGTTAGGGGCAGTTTTACCACAAAGTAAAACTGATTTAAGATTTTTACGGATATGTCTATAGTGTGTAAGAGCAAACCTGAAATAGCTCCAGGTGAAACATACTCATAATTTAGTGCACAGCTTGAATTGCCCATCTTGTCTACTCAGCCCTTAAATCTTGCCAAGGTACAGAAATGAATGAAAATCAAGGCGCAATCCTGAACACATGAGAGTTTGGTTTCTTATACAAGAACTACCAATTAATTATAATACAGAGACTGCTTGCAGCTAAATTATCCTCTTACACACTCAGCTCACTTATCAAGAGGACCCCTATTTTTCCTGGAGTCCACAGACATGGAATGTGCCCATTGGAGAGGAGGAGAATACAAAGCAAGAGTGAATTAACTTCTATGACAACGCTGGTCTTTTCTGCAGCTTAAGCTGTTTCTAACAAAACAGTTTAAAGCCATGAGGACTGCACAGTGCTCTTGGCATCCATTCTCTCTCAGTGGGAGCCAGACTAACCCAGCGAGGTGCACACTGTGCAACCCTGAAGTGTTGTAAAATAAGGTTCTAACACTAAGTGGAAGTGAACTGTGGTGACACATGGTGCGACTGAGCACCTGAAATCAGGATCTCTTCTTCAGGGTTAGTGTTCAGGTTGTGCAAATTGCTCAAATCTGCTTTAATGGGAGTCAAGCATCCCATTTCACAGTTTGGAAATGTATCCTTAAATGTACCCAGACCATCTGAGCTGACGTTACTAAGTTTGCAGGAGTATCTGAACTGAATCAAACTATTCAGTAACTGCTGCTGTTTACACTGTTTGCAGTCCACCTAGTAAGAAAATAGGGATAGTTTTAATGAAAGACAGTTTGGGGTTTGAGGTTCCTTTTATTACTCCCTCATCACAGTCCTCTTTGCTCTGGTAGCAGCAATTGTTCTCCAGCTAAGTAAAGCTGGACTTGGCTCTAGGCTTGAGGCAGTCTCTTGAATGACAGTGATCCCACATCCTTGCTGAGGAAGGGAAAAAAGCTCACCTTTCAACCTGGATCTTGAACGTAGTAGCATGTTGTGCTGCCACCAGACCGGCCCAATTGTAGACTTTTTCGCTATCCCCCACTTCTTCTAACGTAAGCATAGACAGTCCAGTTCTGCTGCCAGTTACAGCATGCACACTCATTGACTTGCACACACTGGAACATATGTACCTGGGGGCAGAGTTGGAGGCCCAAAGATGTTACGTGAAGGGCAGCAATAGATGCAGTCAATTAGCTTCTGCCTTCTAAAACAAACCCTCTGGCCATTTAATTCAAATAGCGATGCACCAAAACAAAACACCACTAAATTGGAAAGCCTGAGGGCTAAGAAGCAGATGACTACATGCTGCTAGTCACGGACCTCAGATGCCAACAGATCATATTTAGTAATTTAGGCTGCAGGTTCTGTTCCTTTCTTTGTAACAACACCACAATAAAAGCTTATGTTAGTTAGGAAAGAGCTCCCTTAGGAAATGGGGATATGATGCAAAAAAAGCAGAACAAGGGTTTTGGCCCTATTACTGCATCTCGGGCTACCTCTGAGAAACCTGACCCAAGAGAAGCCACTGCTGTTCTGAGAAAAGCTCTCGTTTAATATGAGCCTACTCAAGCCATTTTAATAGCTGGCTCATTACAAGGGCAGTGCCAAGTTTTTCCAACACAGAATAAGGATGAGGGATAGAGTTCTTGTGTGCTACCCTAAAAGGGAGGAGGGGGAAGCTTTACAAAGAAGAAATTCAACATTTTAGTACTTTGAAAAATGCTTGGTTATAACTCCTGTATTGCATATACCTGATGCACAAACAGATCTTTCCTAAAATAAGGGCTCTGTGGAACGAATACACCAGGCCTCACCCTTGGGAGTCCAAATTGTGCTTAGGTTGTAAGTGGAAAATGAGCATGGTGCCCTACACTCCCCTTAGAATCGGCAGTCTCTGCTCAAGAGGCCTAGGACTGAAAGACATGGGGAGCTGCAGCCCAAGGAGTACCCAATGCCATCAACAGAAGTTGTCTGAGGAACAACAGCCATACTCTGTGCAAGAACCACTTAAAACATCTGTGCCCAAAGTGCCTTATGACTAATAACAGCAAAAAAACCCCCGAAAACGTGACATAAGCACATTCTCATAATAGAGCTTGAATTATTTAAAAAACTCCTTTCAGAGTGGCAGTTGTGTTAGTGTATCAGCAAAAAACGAGGAGTCCCCTTCTTGTCAACTGTTGAGAAAAGCCCAATTACACCTTACCTGAACTGGCTCGTTAACACTGACCCCGCACTTGGTAAGGCAATTCCCATCTTTTCATATACCTCTCTACTGTATTTTCCACTCCATGCATCTGATGAAGTGGGTTTTAGCCCACAAAAGCTTATGCCCAAAATACATTTGTTAGTCTCTAAGGTGCCACAAGGACTCCTCGTTGTTAAGACTCCTTGTTATCCAACATCAGAATGCCTCTCAATGGCTTAGCTTCACTAAAAAAAAAAAATCTGTCATCTAATTGTTTCCCTCCCTGCCCCCACATCCCCATGATACTTAAATATCTGAGTTTCAATGGCCTCTTATACACACAAGCTCTAAAAATAGGACTGTTGGGAGGGAGCTGCAGCTGGCACTTAAATCAGAGGTCTCATTAATCTGATTAATCAGACAAGCTCTCTTATTTATGGTAAATCCAACAGCTGTTTTTTATCTGTTTCTGTTCTCCACAGCCTTTAAATGAAATTGCTCGTCAAAGGAAACCTTCTAGTGAAACTTGTGTAAATGCCCAGACATCTTCCACCAAACAATATTATTAACTGCAGTTTCACTACATAAGTAGCTTTAACAAATCCATGCACTAAATCTCCAGCAAGATGCTCTGCTTCAGGGAGTCAAACAGTGTTGACATGACCAAAGGACTGGCTTACTATACTGATCTAATAAGGGAAAGGTGCCTCCCATTTCCCTAGTACCACCACCACTGGACATCACTGGCGTGGGGGATCCCCCAGGGCATTCTGTTTGGAACCTCTTTTCTTACCGGGTAATCACTTTTGCTAAAGGTCCCCCTCCATCTCCCTGTCTGATGGGTTCCTTTCCAAATCAACCAGAGAAAGACCCATTCAGGTGGCATGATCTGTGTTCAGCCAGCCTGGGAAAAACTAAATCCCCTCCTCCTCTATGTTTGGACATTAAGGAGACTGCTAACATGCTGAGCCCCAATGGACAGTGATCCTATTAGACTCAATATATTGCAGTAGGGCTGGTCCAGGAGAACAGAGCAGTTACTAATGGTGATGGAAACAGCTCTTCCTCGGATAAAGGAACAGCTACTGTAGCTGTTTGAATTGGCTGCAGCAGATGCCAATTTGGAGTTCAATCCTACAACTACTTAAATAAATATAAATATACTTAAATAGTATATAAATAACTTTCTTCATGTTAAGTCCCACTAAAGTCCTGTATGCACGTGTTTGCAAAATCAAGCCCCTGAATTGAATCAGGCCTGTAAGCTGGCTTTCCACAGTTTAGCCCTGGATCGACAGACTTTCCCAGCAAATAGTATAGCAGACAAGAGGGACTAAGTAGGAAATGCACTCTACTACTGATTCTACTTTTTGGTTGGGTTTATTGGTGAATGATCCTAGGTAATGCTGCACAAATAAAAATAGTCAAGAAAAGCCATGGAAATGGACTGTTCCGGGTACTTCTAGACATATGGGTTTCCTACTATAAGCTTATGAAAAAATGGTGCCAATTGAGTAGAGGGAGATAGGTTCAAGCATGTAAAAAGAGTCTGGAAAGCTATAAAAGAAAAGCCTAATCAGAAGATTAAAAATCGCTCTGCGCAGGGTGGTGCTGGTAATGTAAGAAGCTCAGGATTTATCAGTAAGCTGAAAAATACCTAAGAGGGTTAAGAAAATAATCAGTTTATATGAAGCAATGAGTGTTAAAATACAAGTGTTGCAACCTGGGAGGAGGAAAGGCTTCCTGAAAAGTGACTCCAGTGAGTCAGAGCGCTCTGGCAGGCTGCAGGAGGGCGCAGCTCTCTGCTGGGCCTATGTTGCAAGAGAGACAGTCACCTTGGACTAGGGAGAAGTTAGAGCAAGAAGATCTAGAGAAAGCCCTGAGCAATAAAGGAGACAACACCAGAGGTCCAGGAAGCAGCCAACCTGTGGCCAGTCAAGCAAAGCCAAAAGCCTATCATCACTAACAAGCTGTTTGGAGTATAACTTAGAGACTAACAGCATTGGACCTAAATTGTGAGAGACAGAAGTGTGGCCTGGGCACAGATCTGGGAGAACTGCTGAGCTCTGATTCCAATCCGGCCACTGACTCAGTCATTTCACTTCTCAGTCTCAGTTTTCCCATCTGTGAAATGAGGCAAAGAATACCTTATCTACTCCACAGAGATGCTGTGACAATAACCATCAGTGAAGGTTAGTGTGCTGGAAGCACTGGCTCTAGGGAAGGTTTGGCTCTGTGTAAAACTATTTCCCATATCAAGTCACACATGCTTCAGCCAAGAGGGTGGAGACTAGAAACTGGTGATGGCAAAAGACAACAAGGAATGTAACCAGCAACTGGCCCAAGACCACTTAGTCAGAACAAATTGTAGCATCCACTGTTAACTCCAAATTGGAAGCCCCAGACATTTTGAAAGAGGAGTCCAAAAGGAGCTGACTCCTCCAAAGAACGGGAAGGGTACCTAAGATGCCAGTAAAACCTGAGTACAGTGTGGGTATATAGTTTTAGGCACTCCCTGCATCACAGCTGAAGCCAAGCCAGCATCAGCAACATCCAAAAACAGTTGTAGTAGATCCCTTTCCATGTAGGCAAAGATTTTATCTGAAAAACCTTATAGGTTTTCTGTAACACTGTTGAGCTAGCATGGACGTTGCACAATGTGGCTTTCTGAGCTCATCAGGGAGTGTGCCTGTATTTCAAACCTGCTAGCAACCACTGTGTCCATGAATGGTTGTCACTAGCACAAGCTCAAGAGTATGCTGAGCATTAGTATAAAAACACTTCCTTCATTGTATGCCAAAATAGTAGTTGTATTTACCATGACCATCCTCTTCACCCCTTGCTTTGATACTGAAGTCTATGTCGAAGGCTGTGTTACTTTCTTGGCTGGGGGTCCATTTCCCTCTTCAAAATGAGGAAAGAGAATTGTTCTCAAAATATGATGAAGGAAAAAGTCATAGAAATGTAATACTTCTCCACAAGTGCTTGTTAGAACTACTTCTAAACAGACCCTTGGTGCAGAAAGAATGGTCTTACAAAAGATACGTTGTATGCATTGGTAGGCTGGTCATTTCTGGGATGATGTGGGTTCAGAGAATAGTTCCCATTCTACAGAAGACAAGCAAGAGACTCATCAAGCAAAGCTTTGTCTGGAACAGGCTCAGCTGCCAAAGCCCAACCCCAAGACAAGATTTGGAGGCATTTCTAGTTGAGTTAGCTTGGGTTTGGGAGGGGGAAGAAAGAGGAGTGGGGGACAAGTGACAGGCCTGTGATGTTATTATCAGTATTTGCTCCATGGAAAGGCATGATGTAACACAAACCAAAACCCTGAAACTCAAATCCTCTCTCTCATGTGATTATTTTTCCACTTTAAATTCAACAGTGAGCAGTAACAAACAGGGGTCATCCAGGCAACAGCTGCTGACTCCAAAGGGTGCTATCAGCATATCTTCAGTGATTCAGCATTCTGCTACATTCAGAAACCACAAACTCATGCTAGCACAGATGAATATGCAGATAGAGAAACGGCTGACTGCTAACATTTTTATTACTATTTTATCACTGTCCATACACCTTAGTGCTAAATTTTGAGCAAGTCTCTATTTGCAGTTTTGCAGATGCAGTTGTTAATGTGCACAACAACCAGCAGCCTTCAATAGTCGGATTCTGACAATGAAACGACTTGATTATTTTGGGCACAAATCACTTTGCATCCACAAATCAGATAAAGTCCTGTAATATTGTAAAAATTGAAAGTTGCCTTTTTAAAAAGCGCCCATTGTTAAGTAAGACAACAAGTAGCAGAAAGCTTAAAGCAGAACTTGAATGGAAATGCAGATCAATAAGGGAAAAGTCAAACAATGAAATACACTGAGCCTTCATACCCCACAAAAATCTTTTCCAATATGCAGGGCTTAAGTAGTAAATGTTGAACCAGGGGAGCTCATCTTTATCTTTTTTTATACATCGAAGATAGAGTAACTAAATCTATCAGTTAGAGTAACTGAGTTACCTTGCCATGGTCAGCTCACATCATCTCATAGACACAGCTACCAGAGATTCCAGAATTTAGTCCTCAGTCTAATTCAAGCTAAACTATGGGTGCAGGGATCAGCTGTTGTTTCACACTCTAGCTTGAGTGAATGAGCATCTAATTATTGTTCTCTGGAAGAAACGCAGAACCCTTGTCCTTTCCCTATCCCTGCAGACTTGTTTTAAAACAAAAATTGGTGAGTGCTATAGCGGTGCCAATAAAACATCAAGAAATAAAACAAAACCTTTTTGTTGCAATATATAAGGCATGTAAGTTACCCACTTTGTGCTACTCTTCTCTTATTTGTTTTGAGTAAATCAAGAAACAGAACCCCTCTGCCCCACTGCTTCCTCCACATGGGCTATTTTAGAAGATGAAACTGCCTTAAGCTTCATAGCCAAAGCGAGCAATGCTAAAAGTATGTTGATGAGATTCTGGTAATCTGAATTTGGTGTTTGCAGCTTCACATGTGTGCAGTAATTTTTTGCTTCAGATTGAAACTAAAAAGAGTTAACAAGTGACTCCTTACCGTTAACGATAGAGCCATGCAGACAAAAGTGAATTTCTTGATATGCGTTGCTGTGACTGTGCTGCTGGTGTTCACCAGTTTATTGCTGGGGTTATTCTAGGGTGAGAGAGAGAAAGAGATAACAAGCATTAACATGGCTCCAGACTGCTGTGGAGCTGACAGCACCAGGGTCATAAGGGGGAATCTCACTGTCTATGTGCATAGTTCTTACTTTGTTTTAATTATTATTATTATTTAGCTTCCAAACAGGACACTTGCACAATATTTTTCCATGTGAACTGACAATCATTGTTCAACTGGTCTCTCACAGAGTTTACTAATTGCTTCAGTCTGCTAAGTGGTAATGTCTGTTTAAAAGTTTTAATGATTCTTTCTAAAGGATACTGGTTTGGGGTTGGCTATCTTTGCTTAAAGCTTGTAAGGACGCTATCTTCTCTTTCCCCCGCATCAACACAGAGTGGCACAGCATATACACAGCAATACAACCACCCGTCTCAATACAGATCCAATTAGCCAGGGAGTGACGAATATAAACAAAGATCTTGGAACACCTGGTGCTGCTAATTAAGTCTGATGAACTGTACGTAATTAGAACAGCTAGATCTTCCATCCTGAACATGGATTCTGCACTCACATTGCAATGGCAGGTGTGCTTAAAAAAAACAACCCCCATTCATTCCCCAAAGCACCTAAAACCAACATATGAAGCTAAAGGTTTTATACTACTGCTTGGGAACACATCCTTATGATAAATTACATAAATGAGCTATGATAGGGGAGCACAGAAACCCAGAAGCAGGGCACTCCTAGAACAGTGGCTGCAGAGTCATCTATTGGTGTGACTACCTGGCAGTTTAAGATACATGGGTAGGCACTAGGAGTGATAAGAACACTGATGTAGTATGATATTTACTCAGCCTTGATGTAGTTCAAGCAGAAGAATATCAAACTGGCAATCACCTGGTGTGGACAGCTTGCTAAACCTAATCTGAGAAATTGGAACTTGTGCAAACCCATCCAGGGGAGTGTCAGACATGAATGTGGGACAAATTAAAAGCTATTTCATGAGCTTTTGTACAAAATTCAGACTCAAAACTTTCACAAGTGGTTACTTAACTTACAGAACTCCATTCTGCATTGGGATGTTCAAGTTGCACTTTGGTGCTCACATACAAATTGGCAATTTGTACAAAACCACTTCTAACCATCAGAAGGGAAGGCTCTGGAACAGCCTCCCAATAGAAGTTGTTTGCCCCCACAACTCCTGATTAGTTTTGAGAGAGAGTTGCGTGAATGAATGAGTGCAACTGTATGATGGGTTTGTTTTTGATGGTAGGGGGCAGAGTGCAGCAGTGCTGGGGCTCACTGCCAGTTTACATCTCATGTTCCTAAAAGCTCATGCTTCGGGATTTTAGCTGGCGACCTGGACCAGGACGACATGGCCACAGCTGGAGATGGGGATTGGACAGGGAGGACCAGGACTCTGAGATGGCACCAAGCATTCTCTCTCTCTCTCTCTCTCAAGTGGTTGGGTGGCTGGTTCTTGCTCACATGCTCAAGATCTAACTGATCACCACATGTGGGGCCAGGAAGGGATTTCCCTGCAGGTCAGTCTAAAGGAACAATAGCTTCCAACAGATGCATGAATATGAACAGGGATAAAACAATTATTTTTCTTGACCCTCTGAAGACTATGTGTGTATTACACAACAACCAAAAAACAAGCAAGAACAATAGCTGAAGCATTCACAGCTAGAGAACAGATTTCTTTTTTTTAATAATGGTTCCTCTATACCCAGCCTGTGTCATGCCAACTTGCTCTTCAAAGGTATAAACTCAACCCTAGATTTACTTCACAATTAGATCATACCTGTTTGATTCCTATCCTAACTCCTTCCCCACATGAACTTGTTCTTTTGGATACCACCTGCTGGCTGTGACAAATCATACTAGCTTCTACTTGAACTGTTGACTCTCAATGTTATCAAATAAAGTAGTGTTATAGAATCACAAAAATGTAGGGCTGGAAGATATTTTGAGAAGTAATCTAATCCAGCACCCCATATTGAGACAGGACGAAGTGAATTTAAACCATCTCTGACAGGTGTTTGCCTAACTTCTTCTTAAAACCTCCAGTGACCCAGTCAACCTGTGGAACTCTCTGCCAGAGGATGTTGTGATGGCCAAGACTATAACAGGGTTCAAAAAAGAACTAGATAAATACATGGAGGATAAATCCATCAATGGCTATTAGCCAGGATGGGCAGGGATGGCGTGCCTAAACTCTGTTGCCAGAAGCTGGGAATGGGAGACAGTGAATGGATCACCTGATGATTACTTGTTCCGTTCATTCCCTCTGCGGCCTCTGGCATTGGCCACTGTTGGAAGACAGGATACTGGCTAGCTGGACCTTTGGTATGACCCAGTATGGCCATTCTTATGTGATGGGGATTCCACAATCTCCCTTGGTAACCTACTCCAGAACTTGACTACCCTTATAGTTAGAAATTTTTTTTAATATGTAAGCTAAATCTCCTTTGCTGCAGATTAAGCCATTACTTCTTGTCCTACCCTAAGTGGACATGGAGAACAATTGATCACTCTTCTCTCTACAGTATCCCATAACATATTTTAAGACTGTTATCAGTCTTCTCTTCTCAAAACTAAACATGCCCAGTTTTTTTTTAATCTTTCCTCATAGGTTGAGCTTTCTAAACTTTTTATTATTTTGTTGCTCTCCTCTGGATTCTCACCAATTTGTCCACATCTTTCTTAAAGCTGTGGTGGTCAAAACTGGTCAGTACTCCAGCTGAGGCCTCACCAGTTCCGAGTACAATGAAAGAATTACCTCCCTTACCTTACATGCAACACTCATGTTAATACATCCAAGAATTGTATTTTTGGCTTTTCTGCAACTGTATCGCATTATTCACTCTTGTTCAATTTTGATCCACTATAAATCCCAGATTCTTTCTTGCAGTTATTCCTCATTCTGTAGTTGTGCATTTGATTTTTTTCCTTCCTAAGTGTAATACTTTGAATTGTTTTTTTCTGAATTTCATCTTCTTGATTTGAGAGCAATTCTCCAATTTGTCAAGGTGCTTTTGGACTCTAATCCTGTCCCCCAAAGTACTTTCAACTTCTCCCAGATTGGTGTCATCTGTAGATTTTATAAGCCTATTTTCCACTCCACCTGTGACTGTTCAAGTCATTAATGAAATTATTGAATGGTGAAGGTCTTTTTAGAAAATGAAAGCTACTATATTGTTCCAATCCTGATCCCACTACAGTTAATAGCAAACCTCTTATCAAGTTTAGCAGCACCAGGATTTGGCCTTGTATGTGGAGTTTCCATATCTTCTCATTATTGTAACTTGCACATGCAGTTAACTGAAACAATGAGTTTCACCATATCTGTACTGATTGTTAGCAAGTTCCACAACCCTTGTTCTAACCACTCTGGTCCGCAGTTTATTTTTTTATTGCTGATCCAGAGTACCGTTAGGTGTCTAACAAAGATGCCACCCAATTTTCATATTCTAGTCTATATTCAGCAGGATGTCCCTGAATAAGTCTATATATTGAACTTTAATTGGCATGAGAGTCTTGTCCTCATATAAATAAAGTTAACAATTGTGACTGACTGCTTATTTTAAAAATTGGACGGAAGTGTGGTGGATGAAACCAAATAAGTCTTGATTACATACATTTGTGTAAGTGCATACATGCCCCCACACAAAAGTGTTTATTCACCCTGGATTGGGACCAAAGAAATTCAGGAGTGTACAAGCAGCTGGAGAATGGAGGAGCCGAGTATCTCATTTTGAACATCATAGAACACAGTTAAATATCATCATGTAAATTAAGTGTTGGTGTAGGTATGTAGGCTGTTACCAGTGCCAAGTCAGAGCAAAATGTAATTCAGACTAAAACACTATGGGGCTTTTTGTTCTGTTTTGTTTCCTCAAATCAATTCCAGGCGCAGTCCTGGAGTCCTTATGTAATTTGCTGAACTCCTGTGAAAATTCTCATTTACCTTGATCGGTTAAGTCCATAGTACAGAAATAATATATGGAATGTCTGCTTGTTTTAGCCTGTGAAGTAACCTTTGCTTAACATTTAATATGAGCAAATTAAGCTAATCCAGTCTGCAGAAACAACGTAGTGTCAAGAGAACAGCCTAACTTTGAAGATGAGACTTGAGTTCCTCAGCTGCTGGATATTTCATGATGTTCTTCATCAGGGAAATAGCTAAATTAAACTGGAGCTACCACTGAAGTTTTAAAAAACTTCACAATATGCCAGTTATCTATATTCTAAGCAAACAAAAAGCACCCAGAACCTCAAACCCAGGAAACTGAGAGGTAAGGTTAAAACTAGAGATAAGACAAATACTTGAAATTACAGAAAGGCACAATTAATGATAATTCAGAGTTTAGGATTGTCTAAAATGTTAAAATAATACATTATAGATACAATAAATAAAAAGAGGGGACCAAAAATACATCAACTAATTCAACATGGCCTGAGCCATGCTTGTGTGTGCGCTATATATATATATTATATGAGACACACACAGAATAGGGGATGAACTCTGAGGTGGCAAAATTACTCAAGACAGTTAAGTTCAAAGATGATTGTGAAGAGTTACAAAGGGATCTCACAAAATCAGGTGACTGGATGAAAAAAAAAAGGCAGATGAAATTCAGTGTTGATACATGAAAAGTAATACACATTGGAAAAAATAATCCCAACAGACAAAATGACGGGGTCTAAATTAGCTGTTACCACTCAAGAAAGAGATCTGGAGTCATCATGTGTAGTACTCTGAAAACATCCACTCAATATGCAGTGGCAGTCAAAAAAGCTAACAATGTTAGGAACTATTAAGAAAGGGAGAGATTATAAAACAGAAAATATCACAATGCCACTATATATAAATCTATGGGGCCACCCACACCTTGAATACTGAATGCAATTCTGGTCGCCCCATCTCAAAAAAGATGTATTAGAATTGGAAAAGGGGCAAAGAAGGGCAACAAAAATGATTAGGGGGATGGAATCGTTTCCATATGAGGAGAGAATAAAAAGACTGGGGCTGTTCATCTTAGAAAGACGACGACTAAGGGAGGGGATATGATAGAGGTCTAAAAATCATGAATAGAATGAAGAAAGTGTTATATACCCATTCACATAACACAAGAACCAGGGGATACCCAATGAAATTAATAGGCAACAGGTTTACATCAAACAACGCACAGACAACCTGTGGAACTTATTGCCACGCAATGTTGTAAAGGCCAAAAGTAATACTGGGTTGAAAAAATTAAGATGGTCAGGGATGCAATCCCATGATTTGGGTGTCCCTAAACCTGCACACACGCACGCGCACACACACGCGCGCGCACACACAGTTAAGGAGAATATGGAGATTAGTGTATGAGTCTTCTTCCCTTTCACATCTTTTACACTGTTGTAACTCTTCTGCTTACTATCCTTAATTTATAGCGGTGTAAATCAAAGGAAAATTGGGTCTACAACTACTATGAATGTGAAACATGACTACAAAGTATTTACCACCATCATACAATACAAATACTCACCTTATCAAAAGCAGGATACACAGCTCTAATTTCTGTCAACCAGCCGTACGGCATGTGTCCCACAGGGTATGTAGCTGTCAGAATTGCCACAGCCTACAACAGGAGAAAAGAGAATATACTTACACTTCAAATCTTCAGACAGCATAAATAAACTAACCTTTTATCCAATTTTCAGTTACTATTGACCTCAGTGCAACAAGAGACAGGCAACCAAGTGGGCAATCATTACATCAGGAAAACAATCATAGAAACAGTTTTTCTATGATGCATTTCAGACTCAGGGAAAATTCAACTTGAGTGAAGATATATGACTTAACTGTGTGGTTTTACCATCACAATAGTACTCTCTGATTATATTGTAGATTTTTAATCTGTTTATTTACTCATCAATGAGTTCATTTTTTCCTTTATTCTTTCTACCATGTTGACTATTCGATCTAGTGAGGCTTACATACACTGCACTAGAATCCATTGCTTTTTCTATTAATTGTATTCCATGATCTTCATTTTTTCATACAATTTTGTTTTAATAAGTTCATAAGGAAAACAGCAGAAACATAAAAGCCTGCAGACTGACTCACTTTGGATGTCAGATTGACTGTTTTGGGCTAGAGGGACGCTAGAGACAAAGAAAACTCTGCCTACTTCTGTACTAATCAATTGAGATCAGACAAAAATAATCCTAGATCATTGTTTTTAACACTAGAACCAGCTCAATACCTGAAATCTAAGAAAACTAAGTCCTCTCGTACTTTTGCAAGTACTATTTACATAATGAGATACCAAAAAACCTAACATCTCAACAGGTTTTAAGATTGCGTTGTGCTGTTGCAGTTTATGTTTTTGTCTTTCCTGAGGAAAAAGTCAAATTATACATCAAGGAAACATTTTCAATCATTGAAACTGCCTTTTCTTTTCCCCTATGGAAGCTGGTGAGATTTTCCCAACGTTGATCTGGCCACTGTTGGCTCAGATAAGATGGGGCAGTAAAAATGTCCATCATTTCAGTCCTACCCTTCTCAACTGATGTATCTTGGTTCACCTGGGAAGATAGTTTAGAGAGAGTCTCTTTAGGCTCCTTCTAATGCTGCTTGAAACTAGTAAACTGTCCCTGTAACTTTCCTCTTCCTTGGAGCCAAAGTATGTGTCAGTTCTGTGAATCGCCTGAGAACTTGATAATTTTACTATTCCCACTCCAAGAGTTTGACCGTATGGGGTCTGCAGGATCAGGCCTTCCTTGTCTTGTTACAATTCAACTACATTTAGATTCAGCTGGGTATGGATCATTAGTGGAAGAGAAACACTTCTTTGGTCTGTACTACTGCTATCTCAGGGTTTGTCTTCACAGCAATTAGACACCTGCAGCTGGCCCGGGCCAGCTGACTCGAGCTCATGGGGTTCAGGCTGCGGGGCTGTTTCACTGCTGTGTAGACTTCTGGGCTCAGGCTGGAGGACTCTCTGAGGTGGGAGGTTCCAAGAGCTCAGGCTTCAGTCCAAGCTCAGAAGTCTACACTGCAGTCAAACAGCTCCGCAGTCCGAGTCCTGCAAGCCTGAGTCAGCAGACATGGGCCAGCCGCAGGTTTTTCTTTGCTGTGTAGGCGTATCCCAGTGTTTTGGTCTCCTAATAGAGGAATCAGAAAGGGCTTATGGGGCTAATCCTGCATGACTTGAATTAACGAAACACCCACTGGGTGCATAAGCAACATAGAATCTGTTTCTTGTCCTTATTACAGAAACTACTGTCAAAAACGTTGAAAGCATACCCTTCATTTGAGACCTAATCAACTTTTAAAAAATGAGTTAAAATAGCTTTAAGCTCCACTTCTGCTGCTAACTGCCCCATACCCGTTTTTGTGATTATCTAATCACATTTTGCTGTTAGCAATGGTCCCTGTTGTGAGAAAGACCTACACAAATGGGAAAAAGTGGCTAGCCAGTCAGCTTTACCCCTTCTTCTGTATAAAGTGCTGTCCAATACACAAAGTAAACTGGACAGATGGGGGAAATATTTTTTATAATCGTTTAGCTGTTACAATACTGTTTAGTGTTACTTGTACCGATGGTACGTAAGATATATCAGTGGTATTTAAGTTGGTGTTCTTTTAGTTGCAAAGAATCTAGCTTATTTTTTTCTTTTTTCACTCTACCATCTGTTTTCAGTAGAATCTCTCATATACCTGAAAGCTGAATTGATTGAATAGTTATAGAAATGATTCACTCTTTACTTATTTTGATACCAGCGCCCAGCAATAGCTCAGGCCACTGTTTAGCACCTCTATGGGTACTAGAGTCTCTCCTGATTAATTCAGAGATTGCTTTAGTATTTAAATATCCTCCAGGACTTTTAACTTGAGTGATGGTGTCTCAATGCACAGACTATGACTCTCCTACTTGGATAAACGTATATGAGATTTTAACATGAATGGAAACTCCCAAGCTGACAACCCTGGTTAAAAAAAACCAAAAAAAACAGAAATCAACTGAGGCATGTCGGCTGGTTACCCTCATAAATGTGTTCACACTGTATCTCTTCTAGCCAAACACTGAAGTGCTAGCAGGAAAATTTGAAAACCCTTGCCTATACTCAAGTCTAGTGTATGGCAGTTGTCTATGCTGCCAGCACTTCCCCTTTCAGAAACCAGAGATGAAAAGCACAACTGCTGAGAGCGAGGAAAGCCCAGTCAGCTACCAGCTACAAATGTGACACGCTTTTGCCATTAATAGTAATGAAAGGCAAAAGATCTATTCAACAAATGTTTAAGGGGCATATCTAAAACCATCAACAGTCAGGAAAAGCAAAGGAGAGGTTAGCTAACCTGTTGTGTTCCCTTGTACTGAAATGGTGCCCAAGCACTCCATTGGACTAAGCACAGCACAAACACATAAGCAGTCAAAGTCCCTGGCTTGAATAGCTTACTATGCTAAAGTAGTTAGGCCCATCACTGAAAGCACTTATTATACACATGCTGTCAATGGAATTTCTTAAGTGTATGAAAAATATGATATAGGATCATATATAGGGCTGGAACAGACCTCAAGAGGTCATCTAGTCCAGACCCCTGCACTGAGCCATGACCAAGTGAAACTAGACCATCCTTGACAGGCGTTTGTCTAACCTCGGCTTAAAAACATTCAATGATGGGAATTTCACAACCTTCCTCAGTAACCTATTCCAGTGCTTAACTATCCTTTATAGTTGGAAAGGTTTTTCTAATATCTAATCTAAATCTCCCAGTTTAAATGGATTACTTCTTGTCCTACCTTCAGTGGACATGGAAATCAAATGATCATCCTTCTCTTTGTAACAGTCCTTAACATATCTGTAGGCTATCAGGTCCCTCTCTAAATATGCCCAGTCTTTTTAACCTCTCTTTATAAATCGGGTTTTCTAAACCTTTTATCATTTTTGTTGCTCTCCTCTGGACTTTCTCAAATGTGTCCACATTTATCTTAAATGTGGCATCCAAAAATGGATGCAGTACTCCAAGTGAGACCTCACAAGTGTTCCATAGAGCAGGACAATTATCTCCCATGTCTTACATATGATACTCCTGTTAATAAACCCTAAGATGATATTAGCCTTTTTCACAACTATATCACATTGTTGACTCATATTCAGATTGTGATCCAGATCCTTGTCTGCAGTAGTACCACCTAGCCAGTTAGTCCCCATTTTGTAGTTGTGCATTTGATTTTTCCCTTCCTAAGTGTAGTACTTTGTATTTGTCTTTGCTGAATTTAATGTTGTTGATTTCAGAGCACTGTCATGATCACTTTCACCCACTTTGAATTCTACCTTCGGATTTGCAATCAATTTCACTCTGTTGGCCAGAATTAAGCCTAAAATGCCTGTCACCGCTGCTTACTCCCTACAGTTTCTGAAAAAAAAAAAAGAAGTTATCCCAAATGCATTCAAAGAACTTACTAGATATTTTCTGTTTTGCTCTATTACTTTTCCAACAGATGCCTGAGTAGTTCAAGTCCCCCTTGTGTTCTGGATATTTCCGTTATTTGTTTTAGAAATGCCTCATCCACCACTCCTTTCTGATTTTCACCATGACATCATCCATGTTTCTTTTCCCCTTTCATCTTCACCTAGAAACTTTCAACTGGTCTTCCTCTTGCCTCCTTCTGGATCTCAGAAAAAGTGTATATATTCTTGATGTATAAAGCAATACCTCATTCCTTCCCCGCCCCCATCCTGTCCTTCCTGAACAAGCTATACTCCTCTATACCAATATTTCAGTCATGGGATTTATCCCACCAATATATATGTCCAACAGGGCCATGTTACTATGTCTGAAAACCTTAACAATAGGACTTCCTGTACATCCTTCACATTTCAGAAAGGTAGGAGTCTGCATTTAGTTTCCTAGTTTTTTTCCCCCTTATTGAAAAAAAGGAAGGACAAAAATCACAAAAAACCCTAATCTTCCTCCCACTGAAATCAATGGCAAAAATCCAAATGATTTAAATGGAGGGAAGGACCACATGAAGATGCAGAGTTTCTGTAAGTACAGGATTTTGTGTTGTGGTTACAAGAAACCTGTGCGTCTGTGGACTGCCTGAACGTCACCTCTGATGAGTATTTCAGAAAGTGAGCACTTCTTATAAAAGAACTGGTACCTTCAAAATGTTAAGCAGGACACATCTTTGGGACAATGGAGCCAAGAACTGGCCTTTGGAACCCTACTTCAACCAGTTCAGAAAGTGCCCAAGAGGTAGAGAGGTATGTATGTGTATGTGAAACAACCCAAGCAACTCACATCCCAGCCAGAGGCCTGATTCTTCCATGCCTTACCTCCTATACAGTCACTTACAACTGTGCAAAAAGTTAACAAATCATAACGGTAACGTGTCACATTGTTTTGCATAGCTGTAAATAAATATGCAAGAGGAAACAGTGCGGAATGAGACCCCAGACAACTATCCCTAATTCACCAGGCTCTGGAGCTTCCATAGCCTGTCACTGTGCAAATCTTGAAACCCCAGGATATTTGAATGGAATCTGTGGTCCCATGATGCATTTAATAAGACACTGCTTAGAGTGGGATGTAAGTGGGACTGGAGGGCTGACCAAGGGACAAGAGACTTCATGTTATGAGGCAGAAATTAGGCCAACATCTTCCGCTTGCTTTTAGCATCCTGGGAAAAATGAACACTTAGCATTTGCATTTGAGACCACTTTCCCCTGTTCCTATGGATTAGAGGAAACACATCAGGAGGTGCTGCATATGGATGGGAACGAACACCCTGCTTCCTTAACAAATGTAAGCAAGGATGACTTACTTCTTCTGTGTGTGGAATGCAGTACAACCATAAAACATTTCAGCTTCCCAGGAATTCACATACCTCTGTGGCTGCAGAGCTGCCGCCCAGGTCCCGGGAGACAAAAAGGTTGACAATGGGTCTACTGATTCGCTGAGTTGCCAAAATTAATGCCAAAGGCCACCAAAAACTCAGCATCTTCCTTATTGTAGCATCTCCCTGCAGTGTAAGAAAAACATAGTCCCTTTTGAAACAAACTGGCAGGACAGAACCAAAAGCTGGTTTTTTCTCGTTTTTCTCACCCATCAGTTGACTTGCTATATTCAAAAGCACACCAGAGCTTAAGAGAGAAATGCTACATGAAAATGCAAACTCCTACATTAGCGATACAGAATTAAAGGTAACTGTGCATTCTTAACAGCCCTACTAGATCCGAATAATTGATGTACAAGGTATTTGCATAATTTGTCCTGGCAACCAGTTATAAAGGCATTGATCTGCAGTGAGGGATTGTGAATTACTGCAAGACATTCAAGGAAAAAAAGAGGTGTTCTGACATACAGCTTCCTCACACAGGGAGAAATTTCTCAGAATGTCAGTTTCCAATGTCATCCTTGTAGCATACAAATACATTTGCTGTGCTAATGATCCTATGTACTAACATAACATTAGCAGGAATGTGCTTAGCATAGCCATAGAGGTACTGACATAAGGATACACTGTACCGCTCTCACACAGCAGACTGTCGGGTAGCTGCCATATACACTGTCATTGAATTGGTATGCACAAGGGTATGTTTGAAACTAAGCGTTATGTGCTTTTTTTCCCTGAGGGACAGAAAGCTTACAATCCTCATAAACACTACCAGGCATTAAGACATACCCCCATCTCAGGCCCACTGCTGTCAGGAATAATGTCGTGTATATTCTTGTAGTAGCCCAGGCATAAGGTAGTACATCGGACCAGTGCCCCCATGTACAAGGATAAGATTGGGATAAGGAGAGGCTCTTTGCATTCCAAGTGACTGTGAAGCAGAATGGCTACAAAAACAACCTAAAAGAGAAAAGAGGAAAAAAACAAGTCGACAGGTTAGGGGTTTTCTCTTTTAAACAAAGGGCCCAGTATTTCCTGCTGTATCCAAAACCAATCAATCTCTGACACTGCCACACAGATGCAAACTACACTGTGGTAGTGCCTTGAGGCCCTAGTCAGGGATTAGCTTTCCACTGTACTAGGTGCTATGTAGACGAGTAGAACAAAGACAGTCCTTGTCCCAGAGAATTCACATTCAGGATTTGACACCAGGCTATAGTTGGACAAAGTACTGGTAACGGGGTCAGGTGCAGGACAGGTACCCATAAGGATGAGTACGTTTGCATGCATTTAGTCTTGGTGTTGGGAGTGAGGTGGTCAGGTGGCCAGTAGCCTAACCAATTCCACATGGTGTTGACCCATTTTGATAGTGAGTATGCTTTCAATATCAATTTCTAAGTGTCTCTTTTTTTAAAGTCAGATTAAAAAGCACAACACAGACTTCTTTGACTCTTTAAGCAAGTCAAACGTGATTTTTCAGTATTTAAAACTCAGTGGTTAGAAGGGAATCCCACTTCAATTTGAACTTTGCACTGGTTTCAAGTGAGAAAGCTGGGTTTTCTCTTGGCATAATTCTAACTGGTAAACTTCAATACTAAATATCAGCTCCCAGGAATACATCAGATTATGGTGAGAATTAACCCCATTACACTTCCTGGATTTTAGTATTTAAGATAATAACGTTAGCTCTTGCACATTCATCACAGAGTCTAAGCATCTCAGTTAAATTCCAGAGGTTTCCAGTGGGGAAAATTGGGAAGCCTGCTTGACGTGGTTCTGTGAGAAAGAACTGAAAATGACTCTATTGGCAGGGGCTGGGACTACAATGAGTTCTGAATGCACACATGGCGTTGGGTTTACTTACTAAATACATGGTTCTGTGGTACTAAATACATCCTTCTCTCATTGGTTTTATATTGTGTGAAGACAGCGATTACACCTAATGTAGTCTTGCTTTAAAAAGAAATGAACATCTGTAAGTATTTATTAGGCTGGTAATGCTGTTTATAGGAGGACTGCAAAACAGCTGAGTTAGGACGCTACAATGGAAATTTTTTCAATGAAGTTGCTCATCCAAAAGCTGCTCAAGAGAGGAAAGAATTAAAGGGCTCAGGACAAAAAACATCAATCACATCTTCAGGACTACAGGTAACAAAGTTCTTATTAAACAGATGTTGCTACTGCTTATGTTCACTTTGCTAGTGTCAACTGATGCAGGGAAGTCCAGCGGTTAGTGATTTTGCCTTCTGGAAATGCTCTTGTCCCATAGGTATTCAGTTATAGAAAGAGGAGATATTATGGACTTCATTTTCAAAGTCCTTACACCTTGTTTAGTCAACTTGCCCTTGTGCAAAGTGTGTGTATAAAACACTGCCAGATTAAGATGGTAGTGTTATAATCTTTGTTCAAACAAGATGCAAAAACATGGAGAATGAGGCCTAGCTGGCTACATTGTGTTTTCATACCACAGTGTTATACCACTGACTTCTAGGATCACTCCAGAATGAGATGAGAGTCAGACCCATTAAGTGGATTTCTTTGGTATTAAGTTAGCTTGTTATAATTACTTCTAACTCATATTAATTGCAGAGATTTCACTCTACATGGTATACAGTGCAAAAAGGAGTATCTAACACAGGATAACAGACCAAAAGGTTTAACTCTTCAGTATATGATTGTTTTTACTTAAAAGAGGGAAGGTGACCTAGAGAACTGAATGAAAGATTTGGAGTCCAGAGCTCTTGAGTTCGGAGTCCTTCTGACCTTGCATGAGTCACATGCTCCGTCTCTGCCTTCACTACCCCCAACCTCTAAATTAGGATGGCAATACTGGCCTATGTACCTGGCGCTGTGAAGCTAAATTTGTGTACAAGTTTAAGCGCTTAAAAATGAGAACTGCAATATTGGTACTTGATATCAAACGTGAATTTAAATGACTTTCCAGAACAGATGTCTCGTAAACTGCAGAATGAAGGGGACATATGTTTAACACATCATTCAGGTAATGGAAGTTGAAACAATGCAGGACCCCCCTTCCTAATAATGCACTGCAGCACCAAAGTGGTTAAGCTAAGTTCTGACTGCAGTTTTGAACATGAAACTTTCAAGGCCTGTAACAAGAATATTGCTTGCTGAGCTATCCTCACACTCAGGAGACAGCATATGTTATTGCAGTATGGCTGGAATTTCACCAAGTTAAATCAACAAGTGCATAATTGAGGGATGAAGGGAAAACTCAGGAATCAAATATATATTTTATTGTCATACAGTCTAGAGGCCCCCACTCAGGATTTCAGCCCTATTATGCTAGGTGCAGTACAAAATATGGTAAAAGACAGTTCCTCCTTCAAAAGAGCTTAAAATCTTTAGTAACATTCGTCTAAAGGTACCATATCCTGGAATATGTGGCAGCCATTGTGTTTCACTGAACTCCTGTCCTTTCAGGAAGGGCAAAGCTGCAGTGAGACATTGCATTAAGCCAAGCCATCCGGGTTCCCCATTCCTGGAGTTCTGACTTGTGTGGAAGCGAGAGCAGCCTCAGCTACAACTGCCACCAAGGGGACTCTATGCAGTGTGGACTGCTGAAGTACAGCACGCTCCAGGTAAAACCCCGCCTCTGCCAGCATGCTAGGAGGAAGGTGTAAAGCAGGTTGTAAGCCAGCAAGGAGTTTTGACATGCTGAGGGAAACCTCAAATGCTTGTTTAGAGTAGCGATAGGGCTCCAGAGTGTGGGCCAGGATTTGGCCCATAGCGCAGCAGGCACAACTTTTGCTGAGATGAGTCATTACCTGAGCTATGACATCTGAGATGGAGGCACATCCCACAAGGAAACTGTGCTTGTGTTTCAACAGAATGCCAGCATGGGTCCAAGCCTGTAAAGGACAGAACTTTGTTTAGAAATTGACTAACATGGATACATCTATTATGTTCAGGTTCCAGGCCCTGACTACTTTCTTACTGCTGAACTTTACACAAACCAGTTATGAAGCTCTTTCCTACATCTGAGTCAGACTCCCATGTGAATCTGAACAAATCTAGGCCAATAACACAGAGAAGACACTGCAGCTTTTAACTCTTTGCCAGGGCTGGGAGAGAGACTCAGTTTAAATGACTGTACAGTAGCTGCTGAGAAGGGAATACAGTAATGAGAAGCAGCCTTTATTCCTGGTGGCGGGAGGTGTTATTAGAGTTCTAACAAATCCAAGTAATAGGTTTTCTTTTTATTCACCAGCTTTCATTGTGTATAAAATTTAGCTCTGGTCTCACTGGCCAATGGGTATACTGAATATTGCTACAAAATCCTGCCTTTAAAAAGTAAAAGTAACTCACTGATGCCACTTCTTTTCATACTTAGTTATTTGGAGAAAGTGACTGGGGTGTAGGTATACATCAGTAGCATAGTCTGCAAAATCTTTAACAGAGCAGAGGAATTACTTGCATGGGCAAGCTCTCCTTCAATGAGTCTCCAAATACCTATCAAATAGTTGGGTTCTATAAGCTGGGAACATCACAGAGAGAAGTGACAACTAAAATTCCGTTCTGAGCCAGACACTCACCATGGCATCCATAAAAGGGAAGGCAGCAAGATAAAGGAAGGCCCGTCTAGTTTTACTTCCCACCGATTCATCCACATGGTGCAGCTTGTTAATAATGTAATACCCCAAATCACTATATGCTGCAGAAATAACAGAATGGCAAAAAAAAAATTTTTTTTGGTTAAACTGACAGATTCTAGCTGGGATGTTCAAAAGCACCTGTGTGAGTTAGGCATCTAACCTCTAGGCACTTCTGAAAATCCCACCTTCTCCTCCTAATCAAGGGTTTTTGTAGTGTCTTACAAACACAGCCATTCAATGTATTTTGCAGGTACATATGAAGAGAACAAGCTTGTAAGTACTCTTAAAAGTTTATAAAACACATAGCACCATATAACACTGATAATATTACCTATCAAACAAGTACAAAACAGGGAAATCGCATGATGAATTATAAAGGCATGCAACAAACTGCATTTATGGCCATGTGATGGCCTCCCCTTCACCTTGTCCACCTATCATTTGTACTGCCACTTGTTGTAACACTGCTAAAATCTCTGAGGCAGCCTCAGGTGGCTGTCACTTTCTTTCCACGGTTTAAGGGCTAATATATCACAAGGCTAGAAATGGATTATCTGTGCTAATGGAAACTGTACAATTCCAACTTTTCAGTAGGCGGTGCACCTGTTTCTAGTCCTGGTTCATCCTTAGGTAAGAGCTATTTTTAAAACGTTAGTTAAAGTGGCTTTGAACTTCACAATTTTAGAGGTTTCTAAAATGTGACACAACTTCCTTTTCATTTAAGGACAATATAGCTGGACTCTCAGTACTAGATCCTAACATTACAGGTGGGGAAAGAAAAATAAATCCCAATAACTTTTAAAAACCACTATAAAGATGTATAACCTCACATTTTAAAAAAAACTGGTAAAAGAGTGCTAAGGTTGACAAGTCATGCTACTATTGCAATTTTTTTTGCACACATTTCACTCTATTACAAAAGACATACATAGACACTTAACAGCATGTCACATACTTTATACATTTGCTTATATTATCCAATCCATGTGTGTTAATACCGGTGGTCCTATCTAGCTTTGTTCTAGCCTAAAACCAGCTATCCTAGTGGAACTGGCAGGTTACTCAAGAAGGTGGAAGATTTGTTTACACTGCAACAAAACCTCAGTTTTGTTGAAGGGTTTAAGGCTCCAGTGTTATATTTAATATAGAACAATGTCTGAGGACAGTCAGAGGAACTGAGCCTAGCACCGTTTTGCAATTACTGAGTGATAACATAGTCACAAGGTTAGGGGATTCAAAGAAAGGTTTATCGCTCATTAGAACATTCTTCTAAAATGATAGGCAAGTAATGACAACTAGATCTAATGATAGAAACAGGAATGGGGGTAACATATTTCCACCAGAAGGCTGGGAAAACACAAAGCAAGATAAACAAATAAACCCTCCATTTTATATTTGTTCTCTAGTCCTTACGAAATTTCTGCTATCTATATTATTATGGCTAGGCTTGCAGTCTGTCAGATGACTCTAAGTACCGCTTGGTGATTACTAGAGTGACTCCCAAACAATCGCCTTTTGAATAGTACCAGGGAACCACTCTGTAAAATAGAACTCTAACCTTACTTCCTGAGTCCTGGCAGGTTGCCCCAGTTCTTTTTCCTTAAAATAGTCATTTTGTGATAATTTTTGCATATCAACTGATACCAGCTGTGGCTATTTTTTAAAAGCAAATATCTATGTGTCCACTTAAGTTTTCACTCAATACTTTGCAAACAGTGTGTGCTACCTACAGATTTTTACAATTCCTTTGAATGCTGTTGCTTTCATTGCACAGCAGCACCTCGTCTGTTCCCTAATATAAAAACTGACTTGAATGAGCTTGTGCAACTTTGGAAAAGATGTGAAGAACATATTTCATTGCGCTCAGATTCTGTGAGGTCTGTGTTAGGTTCCGTCCACACCTGTGCCTCAATTCTATAGACTAAAACCATGTGGTAAGACAGCTAAAACTCTGGCAGGAGCTACAGGGTGTTAAGTTCCTTACAGAGGCAAATATCCTCTTGACCCAGTCCCTTCCTGCCCTTTGCACCCTGTGGACCCATTTCTTGCAGAGGGGCTTCCATGAGCAACTGAGGATGGAGAGGACATTGAGCAAAAAAGGCTCTTCACTTTCTCAGCCCTCTCTTTTTTCCCCACTCCATAAAAGCAGGCAGTAGAGCAACCATCTTGGCTCTGAAAGATATAGAGATTAAAAAAAAAGTGCACGGTCAGAAAAACCTCAATTAGTGGCCAAGGACTGGATGAGACAGAACCAGCCTGACTCCTGGAAATGTTCTCACAAACAAGGGTTGGAGCACATTGGCAGGGCACTACGGAGAGGCTTGTACAGCTTCTGCTCCAAAAGGACCTATCCCCTAGACAGAGCACTTTTTCATAGATTCATAGATTCTAGGGTCAGAAGGGACCAATGTGATCATCTAATCCGACCCCCTGCACAAAGCAGGCCACAGAACCCTACCCGTCCACTTCTATAACAAACCCCTAACCTATGCCTGAGTTATTGAAGTCTTCAAATTGTGGTTCGAAGGCCTCAAGCTGCAGAGAATCCACCAGCAAGTGACCCATGCCCCACGCTGCAGGGGAAGGCGAAAAACCTCGAGGGCCTCTGCCAATCTGCCCCGGAGGAAAATTCCCTCCCGACCCCAAATATGGCAATCAGCTAAACCCTGAGCATGTGGGCAAGACCCACCAGCCACCACCCAGAAAAGAATTCTCTGCAGTAACTCAGATCCCATCCCATCCAACATCCCATCACCAACCACTGGGCATACTTATCTGGTGATAATCAAAGATCAATTGCCAAAATTAGGCTCTCCCGTCATACCATCCCTTCCATAAACTTATCAAGCTTAATCTCAAAGCCAAATATGTCTTTTGCCCCCACTACTCCCCTTGGAAGGCTGTTCCAGAACTTCACTCCTCTAATGGTTAGAAACCTTTGTCTAATTTCAAGTCTAAACTTCCTAGTGTCCAGTTTATACCCATTCGTTCTTGTATCTACATTGGTACTAAGCTTAAATAATTCCTCTCCCTCCCTAATATTAATCCCTCTGATATATTTATAAAGAGCAAGCATATCCCCCCTCAGCCTTCTTTTGGCTAGGCTAAACAAGCCAAGCTCTTTGAGTCTCCTTTCATAAAGCAGGTTTTCCATTCCTCGGATCATCCTAGTAGCCCGTCTCTGAACCTGTTCCAGTTTGAATTCATCCTTCTTAAACATGGAAGACCAGAACTGCACACAGTATTCCAGGTGGGGTCTCACCAGCGCCTTATATAACGGTACTAACACCTCCTTATCTTTGCTGGAAATACCTCGCCTGATGCATCCTAAAACCGCATTAGCTTTTTTAACGGCTGTATCACATTGGCGGCTCATAGACATCCTGCGATCTACCAATACCCCAAGGTCCTTCTCCTCCTCTGTTGCTTCCAACTGATGCGTCCCCAATCTATATCTAAAGTTCTTATTATTAATCCCTAAGTGCATGACCTTGCACTTTTCACTATTAAATTTCATCCTATTACTATTACTCCAGTTTACAAGGTCATCCAGATCTTCCTGTATGATATCCCGGTCCTTCTCTGTGTTAGCAATACCCCCCAGCTTCGTGTCATCCGCGAACTTTATTAGCACATTCCCGCTTTTTGTGCCACTTCACTCTCCAGGGCTTTCAATCTGGCATGTTTTACAAGCACTGAAATCCCTTAATGTTAGACAAAAACCTACTGAATTTTTGACATTGTTGAAGTCATAACAGCTGAGTTTAATGTAAGCTTTAAAACAGTTAACCTAATTTCCACATGTAAGTGAAAGGTGACAAACACTTTTGGTGACGGTACTAAAAAGCTGTTTTCCTCCTTAGAGGATATCAGCAGGCTGCTCTCGGCTAAGATTTAGTGATCAATATTCAGGCATGTCTCTCTCAAATGTGAATAAAGCAATCTCTGATTAATTAGAATGTAACCTTGACAAGCCAGCTGAACTTATTAGGAAGCACAATATAAAATTAATAATATAGTAGCCTGTTTTGTTCTCCCGTGATAACTCATACAATTTCTATAGATTCACTTTCATATGTCTACAGTTTGGTCTTGCTGCTTGCATTTAAGTGAAAACTCTAGCTTGGCTCTGTGTTATGAGTCTGTTCAGAGTCATAAGGACAGGCATTTTTCGCTATTGGATTTATTGGACTAGTGGAATATCGTGCATATAAATGGAATAATCCCTATGGCTGCTTCTATAAAATACCAAAAGCTACACACAGTCAACATCCCTGAAACAAATGCACAACTGAATACACTCTTGGAGCTTGGCTGACCCATGCATAAACTGTATTAATGACAGCAGAGTCTTAAATAAATGGCACCACTGTCAAGTTGTTCTGGGGTCATCCACTACCCTGCACGTTGTTCTTGTGTTACGAAGGAAACAAAAAGAACCCTCCCAGGAGGTGCTATCATTAATGTTCAGACATAAAACCACACATAAATATTAGCTCTACTGGAAAAAATATCACAGGTGGCTTTGGATTAACTGATGAATTCTCTGGATATAATCCATCTTCCTACTTTGATGCCAATTTTAAAAATTAACTGTTCTTGTAGACTTGTGAAATGAAAAACTATGTTTCTTGTCATCAGGTAGATGTGCCACAAAGTTGGGACACTGTTTTATTTGAGCTCTTCAAAATCTGGAAATGCCTGAGGATTTCTCAGACAGCTTAATGCCTCATAACACTTCAGATATAGCTGTTCCAATTTTAAAGTAAGATTCATTTTAACTGGCCAAAAAATAAACCAAATTTGAGTCTGGGCTCACTCCATTCCTTCTCTGCTCTGTGACTATGTTGTTGAGGAGAAAATGACTAAGTTAATTAGCAGAAATGTAAATTGTTAATGTTAGTTACTGCTACAGCATCATCATCTCAGGATGTCAATGCATTATACCCTTTTTAATGAGTTCTGTCTCATCACCCCCTGCAAAATAGGCATGGATGATGATTACTTTAATGATAGGCTAGGTGATTAGAACAAGAATCCCACCAGAAGTCTATGAAAACTATGATTAGAAGAACCTGGATAACCTGACTCATGGTCAGGTCAGTGTTCCAGACTATGCTACAGGCGGCAGAACATTTGGTATCAGCTAGTCAGGTGGGCATGTTTAGAACTTGACTGACCACAAAAAAAGGTGCAGTTAACCTTCATTCACATGCTATATTTTTTGGCACTAACAACTATTGACCACGTTAGCTGGAAACCAGGCCCTTGATCTTTCATGCACCAGTCACTATAAATGTGATTAGTCCCATGGAGTCCAGGGGGATTATTAACAACTGGAAAGCCACTCTCCTGTGCAGGTGCTTGCAGGATAGGGGCCTGTGTCTGTAACCACAATGGAAAATGAATGGCATTGCTACGGGCTTCTTGGGGATTCAGCCATCTGTTAGCCTTCCTGCTGAAGTTCTAACTGCTTTGTGCTGAAGCTGATAAGTGACACTTCATCTACTGCCTCACCAGGAGCAAAATGGTGGCAGTCTGAATTTGCAAGAGGAATGGGATGTAGAGGTGTCTACTTAGTCACAGGGGCTATGACTTTAGCTCCATCTTCAAAGCTACTGCTGGTTTTTGTCATTCCTAGAACGTCAGCAATGGCGAATGCAACATATATATTCAATTGAAAAGAAATGGCCAGAGTGTTATTCCAGCATCTTGAAACTCCTCCTGAGAAAGTGTGAAGTAAATGGTAAAAAGTGCCAAAACAGGAAATCTGATCAGCAGAGCCCTGCATGGATACAAAATTTATATCGGTATCCGATCCGCAAACATGGTTCATAGATAACTGCATCCTCAGATATAAAGCGGATATCTGCTGATTTGCAGAGCTCTACTGATAAGGGATGAATTGTGCTATTGTGTCTACTGCAAAGGGGAAGATGCAGAATGACCTATCATGAAGTTAGTATTAAACAGGTCCCAGTTAGTACAGAACAGCTGCCAACTATCCGATAAAATGGAGAATTGTAATGTAAATTAATCCCCTTCTCTGAGAAGTTTAATATTGGTAAGATGTAGCAAATTTTTATATGCATGCAATAAATGACATCTCTGTTATATCATATTCCTTCCCTCACAGCACACTTTTCCTTCCCAGATGCTACTCCTACACAATACTCAGAAGTAAGTTGCAGCTTGTTTATACCCTGAGATGTAACATACTTCCCACAAAATTATACTTCAATTAACTGGTGGTGGCAGCTGACCCCAAAACATCACAGGATAAGGAATAGAGCACACATTTCAATGCCTAGCTTTAAACTAAAATGGCCAGTGGAAGGATGGTTTTGTGGCTAAGACATTAGACAGGGAGTGTAAGTGGGAAGGAAATGTGGTTTCAATTCCTACTTCTGACATCATTTTCCTGGGTGATCCTGGCCAAGCCACTGACGTTCTCAATTCCTCATATTACTTGCCCAGGGTGTGTTTTGAAAATTGTTGGTGAGGCTATAGTGATTTGGGGTCCGGGAGGTGTAAGTACAAGATACACACAATTTGCAGATGTGAGTCTGGATTGTTTGGCTCAGCAGGACACCCACAGAGAGGACTCCTATAGTTCATGTAAAGGGCTAGAAAGGTGATCCTAGTGGAGAAGGAAGTAAGTGTGAGTCACAGGGCTGAAGCAGTCATTTTTGGCAATAAAGGAGTGGGGGCTGCTCTTCATCAGTTCTGAGTGCTGCTGATAGAATCAATCATAGCTGCAAATGGGCATTTCCTCCTCCACTGCCACTTGATGTCTTCTTCCCTCTGACTCTTCTCAGCCAAGAATAAGACTCTTCTCTTGTTCCCCTGGGTTTTTTGTTCTTCCATGGTTGAGTCTCACACTCCATGAAGGACAGACATGTTGCCTTCCCTTGTTCTTCACCTACAGACTACATCAGAGACTCTCACTGCAGTCTGGAAATATTTTTTTAAATTTGTTGAGCATCAATACCCTGGGCCTTTTGCTTCCTGGCAGAGGTTGTGACAATCTCACAGCTGCTGAAGACCAGCTGCCAGACTGTCACTTGGTTCCTCCTTCTCTTCTTCCCACTGCACTTTAGAGGCTGTACATCTGTAGGTCAGAAAGGGATAAGCAGGTTTTAAAACATGTTCAAAGGGAACTTGAGACATAACTCAGCAGCATCACATAATCATTTAGTGCTGGGAATCTGACTAATGCCATTGTCTTGGGTCCTCCTCCACTCTCAGAAATGGTCTTCATATATTTTCAGGCATACACATGTTGAAAATATTTTGTAATATTTTCATTCTGCCTCCATGTACAGCTGGAAGATTTGAGTGAAGCCCCTTCACTCAGACTTTAAGGTTTGGCAAGTATATATTTATATAGCTATAGATATAGATTTTTTTCTCTTCATAAATGGAAACATTGGGCATAAGAGGTTCAGACCACAGCAGTGCTCTGTAGTTCAGCAAACCTTGGGTAACTCAACCAGCCTGTTTAGAAATGACTACCCACAGCCATCTTTGACCAAAAGCCCCATGTACCTAAGAAGCAGTCCATCTATAGCAGAGGTCAGCAACCTTTCAGAAGTGGTGTGCTGAGTCTTCATTTATTCACTCTAATTTAAGGTTTTGCATGCCAGTAATACATTTTAACGTTTTTAGAAGGTCTCTTTGTATAAATCTATAATATATAACTAAACTATTGTTGTATGTAAAGTAAATAAGGCTTTTAAAATGTTTAAGCTTCATTTAAAACTAAATTAAAATGCAGAGCCCCCTGGACTGGTGGCCAGGACCCGGGCAGTGTGAGTGCCACTGAAAATCAGCTCGTGTGCCGCCTTCGGCACACGTGCCAGAGGTTGCCTACCCCTGATCTATAGCCGTCAGCTCGGAAATCTGGCTGATTTCCTGTGAGACAGCAGTAGCCCATATGGCTTAAAAACAAAATTAAATGGATCTGAAAAATGAACTCTTCACAGCTGGAAAAACTGCCCTCTGTTCAACCTGGTACACAAACTGGACAAGGTGAGCAACTGAAAGACCATCTCAAGGCTGGGGAAAGAGCCAAGCCAAGAAATCTTATGGCAGATCTTGCAAATGAATATGAGTTTACAACACTAACTGCTTATAATCTTCAGTACAAAATCCTGAGCCATCCCCATACATTGAGGTGGCCTGTGGATGTCAGAGATATAAATTAATTAATTTCACTGATGGTTTTCTAACTTGTTAAATTAATGACAGGTTGACCTTGGCGAAGGGCTACTGCAGCCAATAAGCACATTGTTGTTGTTATTACAGTATGTAGGCAAAGGATAAAATTAGCCTTTTAATTAACATGTAGGGCCATGGTCTTAACATGGGATGCCTTAACACTGGGTGCCTGTTTCTGCATGTTTAAAAGGTCATAGGGCTGCTAAGCATGATTAAAAGGCGGCACCAAGCCAGGAGATAACATCTGTGGACTTCTGTTCTTCCATAAGGCTCTTATGCAAGTACAGTAAGTACAAGGGCAGGGCCTGCATGGTTGAGATACTGACAACCTGACAATGAACAATGGGTCCCATGTGCAGACCACCCTTTGTAGCTCCATGTACAGTGATAGATATTGCCACCAAACACCTGCCTAGTTTCCAGAGAACAGCAGGCCCCGAGATGGCTGCCCGAATCCATTCGCATTCCTTGCATTCCTTCCCCATCCCTCCCCTCTGAAAGCACACAGGTAAAAGGATACCAAACACTTTACCTGTTACAGGGACTTGACTTTCTTCCTCCTGCTCAGTTTCTTCTTCCTCACTTTCTCTGTTGCAAGGGCTACATCAGTCTCCATTCTGTAAGGGGACTGGAGGTTGTTTGGGGCACCAGAGCTGGTACGGCTCTTAAAGATGCATGAGGTCCAATTTCTTCTAGGCTCTTGGTTGTGGTCTAATGTTCTCAGACACTAGACCTTCATGGCCTTGAATATTCCATCATACTGGTTGATACTCAGTTCAATATCACATTTGGTGGGTCTTGCAGACATCTGCAAATATTGTTAACTTCTTCCTAGCCAACTCCAGGTCTATTTGTATATTCTCCCTGCTCCAGTCAGGGTCCTGGTCTTGCTTGCCAGTGGCTCTTGGGTTTTGCAAGATGTGATGTCTGTAGTAGCTGGTGCAAGAGCTTAGCTATCCACCAGAAATGGACAAAGTAGCTTTAACTACGGCTAACAGAAGGTAATACTGGTTATTTTTAAATCAGCCTGTCTGATCCTCTTTACTACACAGTTTATCATTATGAAATGGCTGGCATGGGGGAACAGATACTAAGATGCTCCTACTGAGATATGAGTGGCAATGTAAAATATCTACTTACATCTACTAAAGGTGCTAGGAAGTCCTGACTGAAGAAAAAAACACTTCTAACACGTTGGGATGGCCTCCTACAGAAAGTAGCTGGGAAACCCATTTACACAGACGAATCCCATCTGCACAGCAGTATTGCAGTGCTATGACCTGGTTCCAGCCTGACAACTGTGCTACTGCCAAACACGGATGAAACAGGCCAGTGGTAAGTTGAGCAATCACACACTGGTAGTAGTGGTGCATGAACAAGAACTACAGATGGAATCTATCATTCTAAAACAGTGACATTTTGTAGTCTAGACGGAACTCCAGCCACAAGACAATCTCATAGCTCCTCCTAAGTTTTCATTTCTAAGTGTAAGGAGAGCTGCAGGTTAAGCAGCTCTGCGGGATGGGATGGGATGGGGAAGCAAAGTCACCAGGTTGCAGGGTACCTTAAGTAAATAGTGAGAAAGGCTTACCTATCAAGGTATGAAATACAGCAGCCACTGCACCAGCCACAACCATGCACAAAACGGCTTTGGTCCTGTCTCTTTTGCTGTTCACAAACACCAAACCCACATTCTTGAAGTCACTCATTGGACCTGTGAAGAACTTCATAAGGGAATAGGCCAGCCCATAGCTGGCCAGCATTTCCACAGCATCTTCCTTAACAGCTGCGATACCCCTGTTCAAGGCCTGTTGAAATACAGAAAAACAAAGAATACTTCAAAATGTAGACAGCGTCTGGAAAAAAATATGATGCAGGTTGTTTCCATAGAAACAAACAGTTGACCAAAAGTGATGTCATAACCACTTTGATCTGTATTGACTTGGATCCTGCATGCACAGATATAAAGTGACTTTGAAACATCAAAATAAATACTAGCAGAGTGCATACGAAAACTTTTCACACACTGTACGGTTTCAATTTACTGTGCTGCACAGTTCTATTGTACATATGCATGGTGAGACAGATACCAAGTGTTCCAATTTGCAATGGTCAGTAAGAAACTATGGAGGATTTAAATACATAAAGTGTTTCATGAAATAAAACATTAGGAATTTGTTTCTAAAGTTATCAAATGGAACCCCCTTATACGGAAGGGCAGTACTTGAACAAATTTACTGTGTGAAACTGACCACTGTGCAGAAAGCCAAGAAGTCCCATGTGAGGACTTAGGGGCGACTTTAGTAACATGCAGTCCAGATTAGCCTCTTGCACGGGACAATGAAATTTTACCCGTATGCAAAGATATAAAACTCGAACTGCAGCTGGTCCATTATGATGCATTGAAATTACTTGGGGCTTAAAGTCCATTTTACTATAAAAGGAGTTGCGCTATATTCATGCTGACTATGAGTGGGTACCTGATTCTACACCATGGTGTTATTTTTCATTGAATTTAGTCAAATGCACATGTGACCAAACCATGTAATTTCATGTTTCAAAATAAGATTGAGACTCTGCACCCCTTTATTAAGCAAAACTCTCAACTTATTAAAAATAAGAATGAAACACAAAATATCTGTATTTCAAGTTGTTCTTATTTTGAATAGTTTAGCAAATATATTGCAGATATGGAAGAAAAAAAAAAGTGTCCCCCATGCCCAAATCTCCAATAATTTAACAGATTATCTTCATATCTAAATTGAACCAAGAGAAAAATGCCATAACATTTTCCTCAGAACTCAGGAAAAGATCACACCAAGCACATTTCAAATGTGTTGACTAAATATGACAGAGTTTTGTCTTCACTGCCATAGCATCAGTCACTTGAGGCAGAGGTCCCCAACGCAGTGCTCACAGGCGCCATGGAGCCCGCCGGGGCATCTGTGTGTGCCCGCGTACTGGCCGGCGGACAAGCATCTGCCGAAAAGCGGCGTCATCAAGAGGTGTCACCACTGAAATGTCGCTGATTTTCGGCAGCGACACCTCTTGACATTGCTGCTTCTCGGGGCATTTCGGCCATGGTCCTTGGTGGCTCATCATCTGGCACCCACCACCTGGAAAAGATTGGGGATCACTGACCTCAGGTATTCAGTAAATTGTTAAAACAGGATTCGACTCAAAAAGCACAGAGGATGGAATGACGACTTGATTTCGTAAGAATTTAGTTCTTATGGGTCACAGAGGAGAGATACTGACAGGTCCACAAAGAACTGACCAATCAGGAACATCTTTTACCTCTCCCCTGACTCCAAAATGATAGTGTCTTGCACTTACGCACCACCCCTGGCACTGAGCTTTGTTTGAAGGTAAAATATCTACATTTGAGCATCATAAGGTAACTAGGTTCAAGTCTTAGCATTTCAACACCACAGTTCTACATGAAGTTCATACAAGCAGGCAACTCCCATTGGCCTCAACAGAAGTTGTTTCCGTATGTCGGAGGGCAGCATTTAGCCTCTAATATTTTTTTCCTTTTCAATCTCCCTGTAAGATGCTTCACTGCCACTTGCTGATGTTAAAACTAAATCAGTGTCTCCAGCATGACATAAAACTGCAGCAAGTTTTCCATACCTGATGCCCACCAAAATGGCCTTCTTGCTCTACTTTGTCCTTTTTCTCCCAGACAATGACCTTATCCCATCATATGTAAGACGCAAAGATCTTCCCTCCTACTGTTATACACAACTTCTTCTGGGGCCTGCATAATGCATGTGCTGCATTTGACAAGGGTGCAAGTTACATCTAATCTTGCAGAGTAAATCAAGCCCAAAAAAGATGGTATCCTGTGAACATAGTTTGCTTACTCCTTAGGAATGCTGTAGAGAAAACCGGTGATAGCCATCCACCATGACAAGGGGCAAGCCCTTAGCCTGTATGATTCCCAATAATAGCTGCATAAAATAGGAAGGATGTTAAAACTGTTTCAGAGCTTTAAGCTTGCACCCTGGTCACTTATACATGGGACAGTGGTATTAGGAGCTATGCTTTTAAGGGCTGAGCTTCCCACATATAGATTCTGGGCATGGTGCTGTGCAGCTGGAACCAGTCTCAGAATGAAGCAGATTACTGAACTCCACCAGAGCAACAGCAGACATTGGTGCTGGTAGGGTCTCCTTAATGGACTGAGGATACCTATGGGATGTGATTAACATAGTTTGGGACTTATTGGTCATATGGATAGCTTACTGACAACACACATATAGTGCAATTTGTCCAATTTGGAGCATGACCTGAAATTATCCCACTTGCTAGGGACAAGCCTTCCCTGGTGAGCATGGAGACTAAATAACTTCTGCAGAATTTGAAGCTTTCATTTATGAAGTCCTTTCTACTGACTCTTGTGTGACTCTGAAGTACTCAGTCTCAATGCATCTTGGTTTACACCCTGTGAAACAGGGTGCTCTCATACTTACCTACCTGTGATGGGGTATACAGAACCCACACTGACCAAAAAGGTTTTAATGTGAGCCTGTGAACTCAGTCAGGCCCATCTTGCTTCACCTGTGCAAAGTGTCAAGCCTGGAGAGAGGAATCAAAAGAGGAAAACACCAATTCAGTAATGACTGACTGGAGAGGTAGTGGACCGCTTCAGCTAGCCCTGTGAAGGAAGGGCCATCTGGGGCCAGAATCTAACTAGAGATTCCTAAGTGTCAGAGCCTCCTTGGGGCAGGAGGGCCTTGTGTGGCACTTCCTGTTTCTTTTGTTCTCCACAACTTATTTGATTCCCCGTTTTGGGACCTGCAGTTGAGTCAGTCCAGCAAAAGGCTGTGAGAGGCCTACTTAGAGGCCATGGGAGGAAGCAGCCCAGGGATACAGCAGAGTCTAAACAAACAGACCTTGTCTGCTTCATTCTAGGTCCCTGGACTGGCATCCAGAGTAGAGGGTGGACCTGGGTTCCCCTTCTAATTCACCTAGGGCAGAGGCATGAAGACCCTAGAGCCAAGGCTCCAGCATGATGCTGCCAAACTACTTGTGCTGGACTTGGTTTACCCTGGAAACTGGAGTGGCTGTCAGCAGGAGATGAGGCCACCATGCCATGCTCACCACAAGAAGGCACAGCTGGGGTGAGTATACTCTTCTTCCACATACTCCTTCAGAGTTGGTGGGAGGCTCAAATGATGTTTGTGAAGTACATTGTGCTGGTTATCAAGGTAGTAATTTCTTTCATTTCAACAACAATCAGATCTTTCCAGGCCTCTGCCAGCACTGCTAGTAACAGGGAAAATTTCAATCTTTTGGACAGAAAATCAACAGAGGGTGCCTACTGCATTCTTTGAAGGGCATGATTTGACTTTTATTCCTCTCCTCCCTCCCACTGTCTTTTGCTTGCAGTAAACTATTTCTAGTGGTTCTAATTTTCAAGTAATAGCTAAAGCATTCAGGGCACTCTGCAACCTAAATTAATCCTGTCACTTGAAAACAAAGCTGCATATATTTTTAGGCATCATTCACCATAACAGGCACTTCCATCGCTGTCAAGGCCTATGCAGGAGGGTAATGAATCTATCACCGACAGGATGGCAGTTTTTCTGACAGTCTATGCAATCAGCTGAAACCCATGCCTGTTAGTGGTTACCCAGATGGAAAGAGCCCTCCAATCTGAGCCAAATGGGTCCATAAAATGCCAGTGAGAATATGATCTCTGAGAAAGCTATGGCCTAAGAAACTAACAGAACCAGAAAAATCCTCATTACACTTAGGGGAAAAAATTCACCCTGGATGAAGCTCTGAAGTCAATTGAATTTGAGGTGAATTTAGCTTTGTGTGCCCATTTACCACACAACTAGGAATGGGCAAGAGTAAGTGACTCTAGGGTGGGACATTGCTCCCCCCCCCATTTAAGAGTGAGCTCAGACATTTCCTGTATAAACAAACTACAACAAAGTAAACACACCTGAATTGCCATAGAATTCCCCCCAATACCCACACTGTGCACCAGGTAACGTAAAGGAGCCCTACTTTGTTAGAGGAATGTTGCCATTAAGTTGTCCTACTGAGGAACAGCTTGCTGACACGATGAAATCCCTCTAAGGTTAGACATGAAATAGTAATGTCAATAAATGAGCCACTGGAAAAAGTCTTTCCTGTGGAAGACCACTTTAGAAAACTTACAGTAAATGTAACTGTCTACTAGCTGCTTAGTTTCAGTAACTTCCTCCAGACAAACCACTCATTTTGACTGATGTGCCTCACCAAATTCCTTTTTCCATTTTCACTTTAAAGAGATGAATGGACAAACTCGTCAATCACAGCTTTCAAACCCTGTTGATCTCATCATATTTGATACCCTTAAATCAATGTGAAAACCCAGAAACTTGGAGAGCTTATTCTGTGCATCATATGAAAGATAAAAATGTTTGCTGGGTTCCATGACATGCCAAATACTGGCAGCGGCAGCACTTGGTAATCTTCCAATTTAATTTCCTGTTAGAGCTGCAATTCCATATCTTTTTAAAAAGTCATAAACCAAGGAACACTTTCCACTTCTTGTTGTATCACTGACTACAGTTTGTGTGCGTGCTTTGTGTGCACAAAATCATTGACAAAACTGAACAAACAGCATCTGTGTTCCATATTTGTTCCAAACAAGTTACAATCTGTGTCCAAAAAGATCAGCATGATTTGTCAGATGAATCATAAGTTTTTCAAAGGTATTTAGGCTTTACTTTGCTCAGCATTGTAATGCTTAACTGACTTGGGAGCCTGCATCTCATTTTCAAAACTGACTTAGGCACTTCTCATTTTTGAAAATGAGAATGTGTCTCCTAAGTCAGTTAGGAGTTACACCCTGAATGGAGCAATGCCTAAATACTTCTAAAATCTGGGCCAAAGGCCCTTACTGTAGAGTTGACAATTCATGCATCTTTCAGTGACTGTTCCATTACCTTATGACTGGTCAATTAGTTTAAATTTTAAATCTCTTCTTGCCAGATTTGGATGGAACCCCTCCAAGGAAGACAGAGATGCTTCAGGGAGCGGTGCTGGTAATTTAGCAGATGATGTTCTTCTCTCCTGCATCATTACTGAACCTTTGCCCCAGTAGAGTATTGGGAGCTACTGTGATGTTGGGGTTGCTGTCTTCTGGAAGAATGATAAAACCAAGCTCCTTACACTCTTATAATTTGAGATCCCATTTTTAGCAGCAGAGGTGTTGACCCTGAGGTACAGGCTAAACTTCACCTGGAATAATTAAACTCTACACTTGAATTTTTTTCCTGCAGCGTCAATTGGAGATGTTCTTCCTAAAAGGGTGCCTAGTGTTAGTTATCAGAGGGTAGCCGTGTTAGTCTGGATCTGTAAAAGCAGCAAAGAATCCTGTGGCACCTTATAGACTAACAGACGTTTTGGAGCATGTGCTTTCGTGGGTGAATACCCACTTCCTCAGATGCCTGTAGTGGAAATTTCCAGGGGCAGGTATATATATGCTAGCAAGCAAGCTAGAGATAACAAGATCAGTTCAATCAGGGAGGATGAGGCCCTGTTCTAGCAGTTGAGGTGTGAAAACCAAGAGAGGAGAAACTGGTTCTGTAGTTGGCAAGCCATTCACAGTCTTTGTTCAATCCTGAGCTGATGGTGTCAAATTTGCAGATGAACTGAAGCTCAGCAGTTTCTCTTTGAAGTCTGGTCCTGAAGTTTTTTTGCTGCAGGATGGCCACCTTAAGGTCTGCTATAGTGTGGCCAGGGAGGTTGAAGTGCTCTCCTACAGGTTTTTGTATATTGCCATTCCTAATGTCTGATTTGTGTCCATTTATCCTTTTCCATAGAGACTGTCCAGTTTGGCCAATGTACATAGCAGAGGGGCATTGCTGGCATATGATGGCATATATTACATTGGTGGATGTGCAAGTGAATGAACCGGTGATGGTGTGGCTGATCTGGTTAGGTCCTGTGATGGTGTCGCTGGTGTAGATATGTGGGCAGAGTTGGCATCGAGGTTTGTTGCATGGATTGGTTCCTGAGCTAGAGTTATTATGGTGCGGTGTGCAGTTACTGGTGACAATATGTTTCAGGTTGGCAGGTTGTCTGTGGGCAAGGACTGGCCTGCCACCCAAGGCCTGTGAAAGTGTGGGATCATTGTCCAGGATGGGTTGTAGATCCTTGATGATACATTGGAGGGGTTTTAGCTGGGGGCTGTATGTGATGGCCAGTGGAGTCCTGTTGGTTTCTTTCTTGGGTTTGTCTTGCAGTAGGCGGCTTCTGGGTATACGTCTGGCTCTGTTGAGCTGTTTCCTTATTTCCTCGTGCGGGTATTGTAGTTTTGAGAATGCTTGGTGGAGATTTTGTAGGTGTTGGTCTCTGTCTGAGGGGTTAGAGCAGATGTGGTTGTACCTCAGTGCTTGGCTGTAGACAATGGATCGTGTGATGTGTCCGGGATGGAAGCTGGAGGCATGAAGGTAGGCATAGCGGTCGGTAGGTTTTCGATACAGGGTGGTGTTAATGTGACCATCGCTTATTTGCACCGTGGTGTCTAGAAAGTGGACCTCCCGTGTAGATTGGTCCAGGCTGAGGCTGATGGTGGGGTGGAAGCTGTTGAAATCGTGGTGGAATTTTTCCAGAGTCTCTTTCCCATGGGTCCAGATGATGAAGATGTCATCAATGTAGCGTAGGTAGAGAAGGGGCGTGAGTGGACGAGAGCTGAGGAAGCGTTGTTCCAGGTCGGCCATAAAGATATTGGCATATTTTGGGGCCATGCGGGTGCCCATAGCAGTGCCACTGATCTGGAGATATATATTGTCATCAAATTTGAAATAGT